>NC_133120.1:60113383-60435735 GCF_033568475.1 Henckelia pumila | reverse complement strand
AAAAAATTTGCCAAGAAATCTTAAAAGCAAAGGAAAACATCGCGAAAAAATGGGAAAAAAATATAAAAAAGAACTTGCGAAAGAGGAAATAAGAAACGAAAGCAACCTGCTTACCAAACGAACGATCCAATTCGGTGAGAGTGATTGCTGTTGGAATAGAAATTGCAAGAAATTCGGCCGAAGAAAATGGATAGTTGCAAAGTTCCGTGTAGGGTTATATTTAATGACCCGTTAATTTATTTATTTTCTTTTGTTTGACCCGTAAGAATATTCAAATATAAATATAATAGTTTAATTTTGAATTTATGTATATATGAGGGCAATTTAGGCCTTTTATGCTAATTTAAAAAATGAGGTCATTTTTTTAAAGTGTTGGTGTGGGGAGGTTATTTAGCTAAATTCCCCATATTTAAGCGGTCTATGTGTCCTGTGATCTTTCTCTTGATTTTAAAGTTTTCCACGCTAAAAAATTGTTTATTTATTTTCGTTGTTCCTGTGATTTATTATCGCTCAGTTGTTTGATTGGTTTGCGTGGCCTATTTGATTGCACAAAAAGAGACAAAAAAAGATTAATTTATTTATTCCTCTACGTCATTTCATGAGTTATATTGTTGGTATTGTATGTGTGCAGGGAGAGGGGGTGAACATACACTCGTTAAAAATTTTACCTAAAATGGTCATATCTTGCAGTTAGAGATGGATTTTCGGTCTACCGTAAAGAAATATTGGTATGAAAAAAATTCATACCGGTATCGATATCGAAATTTCGATATATATGGAAAGAATCCATACTGATACCGTACAGAGATCGAAAAAAAAATTGATATACCAAAAAATGTCTATATATCAAAAAAATTTTGGTACGGTATTCCGAAAAGTAGGTATTTTGGTCGATATCTCAGCCCTACTTGCGGTCGGTAGAGGAGGTATTAACCAAACTAGATCAAATATTTCAACATCTGAAAATTATCAAACAACAAGTAGTGCGGAAATAGCTTGAAAATTTTCAGCGAGTATTTTATACTCAACTCATAATGTTATCAAAAAGATAAGTAAAGGCAGAAATAAAGAACACATGATATATGGAAGTTTGAAGGCAAAATTCTTCTTCGTCTCCCCTTTTTTCACTTAGAAAGGAATGCACTAGAAGACTTTAGTTTATACAACTCTTATATACAATCTACTCCAACGTTAAGACTTATGTACCGTTTAAATCGGAACTCCTAGTTAACACAAAAGATAAGACCTCAAATCTTATCAACTAATACCAAGATAATGCACAAGAAGTTTGAATCTTTCGATCCAAATAATCTAACTCTTCTTCGAAGGCTTTCTGTCTTTGAAGCAGTCGAGAGAGCTTGAGTAACCATGAGTGATCCTTGAAAATTTTGATATAAATATTGTAAACGATGATTTATTGAACAGTAGATAGTATGGCTTTCTTAAGTGCTAAAGGTGACTGAGAATGCAAGCCTGTAAGCGAGAGTTATTGGATAAAACCAATCGATTAATTCACGTTTTCTTTTGCTTGAAACATTCTCTATTTATATTGTCTCTTGCATAAGTTCGTTCAACATTCGTTTATGGGCATAATAAATGCACGAGTACTGTTGTTGTCATCTTCTTTAATAGATGGTACACTCCATTTAATGCATGATTTGGACTGCTTTCAAATAAGGAAAACAACGGTATCGGAGAGATTCTGCACATTCCCATAGCAGAGTACATTTCAGGTAATTATTTGAGTTCTTGATCTGTGATGGACATGCATTGCTTCATCAACCGATTTATCTAATAAAACATGTGAAATGTTTTCAAGTACGTGAAACTTGAATCGGAATATTTCCATCGACCGTTATGTGAATATTTGCACTGGTGTAGTAACCATTCGAGGTAAAATATATGTAGTATAACCAGGTGAGGTACTTTTTGTCAGGGCGAGGTTATGTATTCGGGTGATACTCTGAAGAGATGCATCCGGTTTAGAACTAACAACTTGAGTCAAAGGGAGAGTACTTATTAGTTCATTTAAGGGCATATATTCTATAACAACAAAGTATTGTTTGTATCATAAAAATTAAGGGATCTAAAATTTTCTCTTTTTTGTGAAGAAAAAATATAACCTCGGAAAGAAAGTACAAAGCAGTAGAGAAAGAAAAGAAATGAACTTCATTGAGAAAATGAATTTCATTTTTACAAGATAGAAGTTCAAATGACAATAAGAAAATCTTATTACACCTACTGAGAAAATATAACAAAGAATGAGATAACTGGCTAGTCTTTTCTGAACCAGCTACTACCGGTTCCAGATCCACTACCTCCTCGACTGGAGCCACTGCCTCCTCTGTTGGATCCACCACCACCTCTTTTCTTCTCTTCTTCTTCTTCCTCTTTCTTTCTTGTGACTTCTTCTTTTCGCTTGGATTCTTCCAATTTTCTCTTATCCTTTCTCACCTTTTTCAGCAGCACGAACATATGGTCAATCATTTCCATAAGTTGGGTGTCGATCGCAGCTTGAAAATTATCCATCCGAGAATTTAGTCTTTGTTCAGTTTGAGTCAAATAACCCGAAAAGTTGACCCAACACTAGTAGAGTACTTATTTCCATCTTTGCATGCTTTCATGCTGTCAACTATGTACTTGGTCAGGCCGTTCACCATGACCATGATGGTTTTTTGGAAATCAAATTTGGAGAGAATAGAAGCATCCAGGCGAGTAGTCATTGATGATACCAATATTTCCACATGCGGTAACTGAGTAAAAAATTCTTCAATGGTTTTTTTTGGCAGTCGTTCGGGCATCAGTTATGACAATGACAGTTTGAGTGTTTCCAGATGCATCATTATCATTATCGTCATCATCGTTTTCATCGCCTAAATCAACTTTCTCATCATCCTATTCAATTTTATCTGCACCTGAGGTTCCTTCTAGTTCATGAATAACAGGATATGCATCTTGAGTTTTTTCCTTGTCACCCGAAGGAGGAAGTGAAAGAGTGGGTGCCCGGTTAGCCAACTTGTGGCTAAGGGCTTTTATGACTCTATGTATAAATAATCTTTGTTTAATATAATTTACATTCATTAATGGAGTTCACTTTATCTTATTATTATATAATGATATACTATTGTTATTTTGATAAAGACCTTGAATATACTAAAGTAAGATGAGATAGTGAATATAGAGAGATCACTGTCATGAAACACATCTTATGTTCAATGTATATGCTAAACAGTTCCTAGTCAATTGAGCCGTCCACAAATAAGGATAAGGATCGCTCGAGATTGATACTAGCATTTGCGATGTCGAGTACCACGTTTCATTGGTATGGAACATAGATATGTTCAAAGCATGCAAATGGATATTCATATGATGAATGATCGAACTACCCTATTCGGACTTTTCAAGTGGTTATCACTTATCGAGTGGATATAGTCCGCGGTTTTGGTTGTACACCATTAGTCCTTATTACTTGAAACATTATTGAGACTCTATATGCTAGTACTGTGCTTTGACTCGTTTACCGAATCTATTAGGGTCATCAGGTGTCGGGATTGGGTGTAGTTACGACGCATATAGGAGTCGATGTTTTGTTGTCAAGGATTCACCACACACTTGCGAGTGTGGATATCCTATGCGATCTGAGGAGATATTAGTGTGACGAATCTCTGGCCAGCGTACATGATGTGTTTTAAGAAATGGTTTCTTAGTAGCACATGCGATGTCACTATTTGATCTTCAAGATGCATTGCATAGTTATCGAATCTCGAACGACTCTCGATTTACCAATGGTTGTTGATTCGATCGGGATATATGGATGAAGGGACCGTACTGTACGCTAACCAAAATCTACTGGTTCTTGCAGGCACTATCAGTGATACCTAGGGAATCATGGGGCGATGTTGCTAGACGCTCTTACCATGATTCGATGGGCAAGTCGGAAATTGTTGTTCCGAGTCACAAGGAGTTGTGAGCCCACGGCTAGCTGTATCCCTGAACCATTGAGGGTCACACAAGTAATGGATTTCTAATCCCCGTTGAGATAATTAAATTTAAAGAGTTAAATTTAGTGGATAAAGAAGTAGAACTTCTTATTTAATAGTAGAGGGAGTAAGATTTCCTAAAATGACATAGTGATGGACATTTTTGGAAATCACTGAATTCGGATTCAGAAAATTTATCTTGACTTTAAAAGATGCAGAAATGGTTTCTGTGCACATTGGTGAAATTGGTTTATCAATCTGAGTCACGATGAATTTTATATTAATTTCTGAACATGCGGGCTTTGCTTGTCAGGCTTGAACTTATGACTAATGGGCCCTAAGCTGTTAACAGCCCACATTATAAATAAGTTATTGCAGTATAGAAATTGAGATAACTGGTCACAAACTTTTTGAAAACCCTAGTTTTTCTCTCTAGGTGTGGCCGCCCCCTCTCCTCTCTCTGTTCGAAAAATCCAGCCTGTGAATTTCGAATTTGCAGTCTGGTTTAATGGATCAAATCTGTTAATTTTCTCTTTGTAGAAACTTCTGATAGACTTTCTAGTGCATTCTATCAGAGGGATTAAATTTCCGTTCGTGGACCTGATTGAATAAACGTTCGTTCATCAGTTCCTGGGATATACAACAAGAGCAGATTAATCTGTTGGTGTCCATAATCTCGATTCGAGATTTTAAGGTAAAATTTATATTGTTTAAATTTTATGTTATTAATTTTAATCGTAGGATTTGATACCCATATGGAATCGTTCCATATAAAATTTTAAAACTTCCGCTGCATCGGGTATCACTTTCTTTTTCGATCTGGAGAACGACCGTGTACCAACAGTGGTATCAGAGACAAGTTGTTCTCGGATTTTACGATTAAAATTTTATCGATCGTACAAAGCCTCGATTTTTCAGAAAAATAAAACGAAAAAAAAAGAAAAAAAATATTTTCGGGGCTGCCCGCTGCCCGAAGGCAGCGAGCAGCGCCGCGCGCAGATGGTCTGCACGCAGCAGCTCTGCGCGAGCTAGGGCAAGCGTTGCCCTAGCCCGCACAGCTGGGCCGCATGGAGCGGCCCAGCGGCTGGGCTGGACGAGTGCAGCCCAGCGACGGGCGGGCAGCCCGGGATTGTCCCTGGCTGCCCAGAAATTTTTTTTTTTAAAATAAATTTTTCCTTGAATTATGAATTCTAGCCCAAAATGGTTTTGGGCCGAGTTTTTGGTCCGATTAAAAATTGTTTCAGTTGGTCCACGAGGCAATGAGTCAAAATTGTTTGAGGCCAAAATTTTTAAGAAAATTAATTTTTGGATAAATTTTGAATTTTGGAAATTTATAAATTTAATCCAATAAATTAAATCTATAAAATTAATAACTTTGGTACAATTGATAATAAAATATGATTTTATGTATAAAATTGAATTTTATATATAAAATATGATTTTATGGATAATTTAGATAAAATATGATTTTATGTATAAAATAAGATTTTATATATGAAATATGATTTTATCTATTTAAATTTATTGTCATTGCATGATATCCAATGAATTAATTTGAATTAAATATTATTGGATAAGGATGATCGATTGCCATGACCAATATTATAGGTGTATGTTAGGTTGTTTACATTTGGTTTTAATTGTTGTTGGATTTATTAATGGGCCTGGTTTATGGCCCAATATGAATTGTCATATGTAATAAAAGTGGGCATGGTTTATGGCCCGTTCCCACCCCTTAAATATGTATCCCCTGCTTGTCATCGAAATTTATTGTAAATTTTAGACTTAGTGGGAGATGAAGATTTGAAGACAAAGGTGGGCCCAGCAGACAATAAAGACCGAAGAAATGTAAATTGGAAGCTCAATGTAATAGGATTGCATTGCATACTTGCATATTACCTAGGATTGGACTTAGACTCGTGATTGGCAACCACGGGTCGATTAGTAATGGAATCGATCATCCTAAAATAATATATGATATTATTGTTGTATGCATGTTTAGACTAAATTGTATGAATCCCGCAAGCATACAAATTTTAAATAATGAGACAAAATTTCGAAATTAAAATATCTCATTTTAAATATGGTTTAAAATTGATATCAAGATAAACAAAAGGGCATTTAAATATTGTTTAAATGTTCCTACCTTCCATCAACGATCAATGTATGAGATGCTACCCGCGGATACGGTCCGACTCATATTATTGGGGGGGCCCGTTCGTCGGAAAGTTGTACATTGGATCGACACATGTTGTAAGTTGGATGGAACTCCCATGGGATTGGCTCATATTATTGGGGATCCACATGGCGACCGTCCATCACAACTTAATATTGATGGGTCATCTTGACGTGTCACAATAAACGGCGTCATATTATTGGGCCCTTATTGGATATGAGGTAAAAACATGGAGGTTGCTTTGGAAGCAATTGGGCTCTACCATTTGAAAATTATGGTTGGCTGATATTATTCGGGACTATAGTTTGTCAATTGGGCTCCATGTTCCCACTAAAAAAAATGTTTCTCGTTTTCACTAGAGGGTAGTGAAATCGTTAAAATAGTGGGAGTGAGATTCATAAAATAAATTTGCCTTATTTTATGTCTTAGTAAATTAATTAAACAATCACTGATTATTGTCTGTTTCTTTTCAGTATTTCATTAAGATGAATTTGCGCAATCCACTATTCTCTATTCTCGAACAAAACAAACTGACTGGCGCAAACTATACGGAATGGTTCCGTAAGTTGAAGATTGTCTTGACCTCGGAGAAGATGTTCTACGTGTTAGAAAAATCTCCTCCGAAGGAAGCACCAGCTGATATAAGTCCGGAAGAGTTGGCCAAACTTGATAAATGATGGGACCATGATATCAAGGCCAAATGCTATATGCAAGCTTCGATGTCTGATGAACTCCAGAGGCGATTTGAGGATACCGTGAATGCTGCTGACATTCACGCACAACTCAAGGAACTTTTTGGGGCTCAATCGAGAGCTGAGAGGTTCGCTACTGTAAAAAAATTAATGACGTGTCGCATGCGTGAAGGGACTTCGGTCCGTGATCATGGGGTACGCGTGATTTGGCTCATTCAGAAGTTGGTAACGCTTGAATTGGTATTGGAGCATGAACTCAATGTGGACTTATTACTTCTCTCTCTTCCTTCATCGTTTGACGGTTTTGTGGTGAATTTCAATATGAACAAGATAGAGGCCTCCCTTGAAGAGATGGTCAATATGCTTGTAACTTATGAAGCCACTTTAAAGAAGGATATACCGGTTCTCTTGGTGGGCTCCTCTTCTTCTGCTAAGAAGGGGCCAAGTACAAAGGGTAAGAAACGTTCTGCCCCATCCAAGAAAACCGGACCCGAGAAGAAGAACAAGACAAAGGCTTCAAACATGGAAAAATCCAAGGATGTTTGCCATCACTGCAAGAAATCCGGTCATTGGAAACGTAACTGCAAGGAATATCTCGAGCAGTTGCGAACTGCGAAGGGTATGTTTTATATTGAAATAAATGTTTCACTTAATACTACTTTTTGGGTATTGTATACCGGATGTGGATCTCACATTTGCAATGATTTGCAGGTGATGACAAGAAGTCGCAAGCTTAGGATGGGTGAGACCCAGTTGAGGCTCAGAAATGGTTCTCGAGTTGAAGCCAAAGCTATGGGAGACATTTGTTTAATTTTGCAGAATGATTTTAAGTTATTTTTTAGAGATGTTTTATATGTGCCAGATTTGGTTAAAAACATTATTTCTATTTCTATGCTTGATAGAGATGGGTTTTCTTGCAATTTTGTGAATGAGATTTGCAATATTTACAAGAATGAATGTTTAATTGGATGTGGACAACTTGAAAACGATCTATATAACTTAAAATTAAAAGACATTCCAATTAATTATGTTGATAAACCGGTAACAACAAATAAAAGGAAAATTGATAATCAAAACCCGGCAAACCTTTGGCATGCTAGGCTAGGTCATATTTCTTCAAGGAGGATGAACAAGCTAGTGGGAGAGGGCATGTTTGATATGTCTGATATTAACTCTCTACCTACTTGTGAGTCCTGCCTCAAAGGAAATATGACTAAATCTCCTTTCAAAGGGAAGCCAGAGCGTAGTCAAAATCTATTGGATTTGATCCATACAGATGTTTGCGGACCATTTAGTATTGGTACAAAATTTGGTCACACCTACTTCATTACCTTTACTGATGATTATTCTAGGTATGAGTACTTATATTTGATGAAATATAAGTCTGAATCATTTGAAAAGTTCAAAGAATTCAAGGCTGAAGTAGAAAACAAACTAGGTAAGAGTATTAAAGCACTTCGATCAGATCGAGGTGGAGAATACTTAAGTACCGAGTTCTTGGATTATCTAAAAGAGAATGAGATTCTCTCACAGTGGACTCCTCCTATGACACCTCAGCTGAATGGTGTTTCGGAGCGTTGCAATCGAACCTTGTTGGACATGGTTCGATCTATGATGAGCTTCACTGAGCTCCCACCTTCGTTTTGGGGCTATGCTCTTGAAACGGCGGTATTGTTGTTGAACAACGTCCACACTAAAGCAGTGGACAAAACACCATACGAGCTATGGAATGTCAAAGCTCCTAAGTATTCGTACTTGAGGATTTGGGGATGTCCTGCTTACGTGATGCAGACAGTGGGAGATAAGTTGGATAGTCGATCCACCTTATGTTATTTTGTAGGGTATCCGAAGAATTCAATCGGATATTATTTCTATCATCCTACTAAAACAAAAGTGTTTGTTTCAAGGAATGCCACCTTCTTGGAGAAGGAGTTCTTATTGGATAAGAAAGACAAGATGATGGAACTCGAAGAAATTCGAGAAGAACCCGAGATACAAAATAACGATCCTATACCTCAAGAATCATCACAAGACACGCCTATTACTAGAAGATCCGAGAGGACTTCTAGGCTCCTATTAGATATGGTCTTCTTATTGAAGGGGATCAAAGTGAACCCAACATTGGATGTGATCCAAGAAAATTCAAGGAAGCAATTCAAGGAAGCAATTTCTGATGCGGATTCGAATTTATGGCTTGAAGCTATGCAGTCGGAAATAGATTCGATGCATACAAACTAAGTTTGGTCTTTAGTAGATCCTCCCAATGGAATTGTTCCAATAGGGTGTAAATGGATCTACAAGAGAAAACTTGGGCCTGATGGAAAGGTACTGACCTACAAGGCACGATTGGTGGCAAAAGGTTATACTCAAAGACAAGGAGTTGACTATGATGAAACTTTTTCACCAGTCGCAATGTTCAAGTCCATAAGAATCCTTATTGCCATTGCTGCATGGTATGACTATGAGATATGGCAAATGGATGTGAAGACTGCATTCCTTAATGGAAACATTAAGGAAGAGATCTATATGATGCAGCCTGAGGGATTCACATCCATGGGAAGCGAGCATAAGGTATGTAAGCTTCAGAGATCAATTTATGGTCTCAAACAAACATCAAGAAGTTGGAACCAGAAATTTGATGAAACAATAAAGGATTTTGGTTTCATCAAGAACCCGGAGGAACCGTGCGTGCACAAGAAAGTAGTTAAGGATGCTGTGACATTCTTAGTACTTTATGTTGATGACATCTTACTCATTTGGAATGATGTAGGGATGTTGCAGTCAACAAAGATATAGTTGTCAGGTAGATTCTCGATGAAGGATTTGGGTGAGGCGTCCTATATTCTAGGGATACAGATCTATAGAGATAGATCTAAGAGAATGATAGGACTTACTCAAGCTACCTACATCGACACTATATTGAAAAGGTTTTCAATGGATGAGTTCAAGAGAGAACATCTACCTATGTGTCATGGAGTCTCTCTATCCAAGTCTATGTGTCTCAAGACTGACGAAGAGATAGAGAAAATGACACACATACCATATGCATCAGCCATAGGGAGTATCATGTATGGGATGATATCTACCAGACCGGATGTGGCATTTGCTCTGGGTGTCACGAGCAGATATCAAGCCAATCCCGGTCAAATGCATTGAAAAGCCGTGAAGGATATTCTTAAATACTTGAGAAGAATTAAGAATGTATTCATGGTTTATGGAGGAAGAGAACTGAAATTGGAAGGCTATACCGACTCTAGCTTCCAAAGTGACGACTCGAAGTCAACCTCTGGATTTGTGTTCATGCTCAATGGCGGTGCTGTCTCTTGGAAGAGTTCCAAGCAGGACACCACAACGGATTCCACCAATGAGGCAGAATAAATTGCGGCATCAGCTGCTGCTAAAGAGGCCGTTTGGATGAGAAATTTCGTCCAAGAGTTGGGCGTTATTCCTGAAGCTTTTGGTCCAGTCTCGGTGTACTGTGACAACACGGGTGCCGTTGCTCAGGAAAAGGAACCAATGTCTTATCAAAGATCCAAACACGTACTGAGGAAATACCACATCATCCGGGAGATTGTGGAAAGAGGAGACATCACTGTCGAGAGAGTGGCCTCTGCAGACAATATCGCTGATCCACTTACTAAGCCCTTGCCAGGACCATTATTTGACAAACATCGCGAAGCAATGGGACTACGTAGTATGACTAGTTGGCTTTAGGGCAAGTGGGAGATTGAAAGAGTGGGTGCCCGGTTAGCCATGTAGTGACCCTTACCCAGATCACCTACTAACAGAACTTAGGCATGCAATTAACTTAATTAAACAGGTATCAGAATAAAACTGCGGAAACCATAAACATTATACAATCCCAAGTAAAGGAATCTGTAATTTATCCAAATAATATACAACCAAATCGAATAGCTGTATCAAACTCAAAACAGCAAAAATAAAACCTAGACGAAGCTCTAGTTGGTCAACCACTGACTAGCCCCTCTTGGATCCACCCGCCTCGTCCAATCGCAAACCTGCCCCATGGAATAGGGTGTCCAGAAAGATAGAGTACGAGACGTGAGCATAAAACGCTCAGTACGAGAGTATGAGTGTACATGCATGCAAAGTGAACTCTCTATAAACTCGAGGTCAAGGATCAGATAACAGAAACAGACCGGGCCCTGGTATGTAGCACGCTGTGCCGTCGCTTCAGGAGGTGGCTCCCATACCATAATATCAGTGGATATGCCGGACCCAAATCGATGGAAGTCCAACCACTAACAGGATAGGGAAAAACCCTACTAATAGACATCTCGATGGAGATAGCTCAGTATGCAAATGAATGCAGCATAAATCAATGACATATAAACCATGCAGTCACATAATACATGCATACTCAGTCAAGATATCTCGAACAGTACTTTCGTACCTCAAATCAGTGCAAGCTCTACCAACTATAGGTCCACGCCTATAGTCTGCTCTACACTGCCAAATGATACTACTATCATTTAAGTGCTCTAAAAGCCTTAATTAAGCTATTGCATACTCCTAAATATTTATAGGAAGCAAAAGCTATACCTTCGTCCGTCGTTAGCCCTTTGATGTCGATGCCTCCAGAACTTGGGCACAACTCCGCTACGACTACCGAACGCCTCGACGACCACCGGGTCAAGCCTAGGAAGGCTAGAATTACTCCAATAGGACTAGAATGGAAAGGAAAACTCGGAATTGGCAAATGAAAGTGAAGCCTCGGCCTTCTATTTATAGACGACGATCGGAACTTCCGATCCTCGATCGAAACGTCCGAACCTCGATCGGAACGTCCGATCCTGCCATCGGAGCTTCCAAAGATCCTGATCTGCCACGTGTCAAAATATCACTTGTTGACTCCGGATAGGGGTGATCGGAGCTTCCGATCCTGATCGGAGCTTCCGATCCAACCACACGTCATGCCTGACGTAATATTATCGGTGCCTCCGATCGCTCATCGGAGATTCCGATTCTGTTCGGAGCTTCCGATCGTGCCTTCGGAGCTTTCGATCTGTTTGATACCCAATTTATTTAATTAGCATAAATCCTTTAATTACTCAATTAGGGTACGGGCTACTACATTCTCCCCCACTTAAGATATTTCGTCCTCGAAATCAGATCTTAAGTACCGAATGCAATACAGAAATCAGCAACATTCTTTATTCAAATCAAACGTTTACAGAGTTGCAACTGAATACAACTTAAGAATGAAATCAAAACAACTCAGGATGGTCTTCACGCATCCTGTCCTCAAGCTCCCAAGTAGCTTCCTCAGTGCCTCGGCGCTGCCACTGAACTAAAACCAAAGGAATGAATTTGTTCCGTAAAGCCTTATCCTTATAATCCAGGATACGAATAGGTTTCTCAACATAGGTCAAATCCTTGTTCACCTAAACCTCAGACCGTTGCAGAATATGAGATTCATCCGCCACATACCGTCGCAACAGAGATACGTGGAACACGTCGTGAATACTGGATAGATGCGGTGGCAAAGCTAGTCGATAAGCCAAATCGCCAATGCTCTCCAAGATCTCAAACGGACCAATAAACCTGGGAGATAACTTGCCCTTAAGGCCGAATCTGAGAATCTTGCGGAAAGGTGATACTCTTAGAAACACTTTCTCCCCGACATCAAACTGCAAAGGCCTACGCTTGATATTAGCATAGCTGGCCTGACGATCCTGTGCAGTCTTAATCCGTTTCTTGATCTGATCAACCATGTCTATCGCCTGCTGAATAAACTCCGGTCCCTCAACCTGTGTCTCCCCCACTTGTTCCCAGAAGAGTGGAGTACGACAACGTCGCCCGTACAACGCCTCAAAAGGTGCCATACAAATACTAGTATGATAGCTGTTGTTGTACGCGAACTCGATCAATGGCAAATGATCCTGCTAGGCTTAACCAAAATCCATGACGCACGCTCTAAGAATATCCTCCAAAGTACGGATAGTGCGCTCTGACTGACCATCAGTCTCCGGATGATAGGCAGTACTCAAACTGAGAGTAGTACTCATCGCACGCTGAACACTCCCCCAGAATCTAGAAGTAAACCTGGGGTCCCGATCGCTGACAATGCTCACAGGCACTCCATGAAGTCGAACGATCTCCTGAATGTACAGCCGAGCCATACGATCCACATTGTACTCCCGGCTATAGGCAATGAAATGCGCTGACTTGGTGAGTCAGTCCACCACAACACAGATAGCATCACAGTTCCTCGGGGATAACGACAAATGGGTCACAAAGTCCATTGTGATAAACTCCCATTTCCATTCAGGAATAGGCAAACTGTGAAGCAATCCTCCAGGTCCTCGGTGCTCTGTCTTGACCTGTTGACACACCAAACATCTCGAAACAAACTGATAAACACTTCGTTTCATTCCCTTCCACCAGAAACTAGTACGTAGATCCTTGTACATCTTGTTGCTCCCAGGATGAATACTCAACTTAGTGCGATGTGCCTGAGACAAAATCTCCTCTCGCAACTCTTCATCCTGCGGGATCACAAGCCTACCAGACAAACACAGAAAGCCATGTGACTGATAATGAAATCCAGATGAGTTACCCTCATTAGCTAGATGAGCTAAGCGCTGGATCTTCGAATCAGACATCTGAGCATCTCAAATCCGCGAATACAAAGCTGGCTCAGATAATATCGCAAACATCTGGATACTCTGCATACCTTTCTTATGCTTGAAGGTATATCCCAAAGTACAACAGTCACTGATCTCACTAGACATCGAACACGTCTGAAGTGCGGATAGTCGCACCTTGCGACTCAAAGCATCAGCGGTGAGATTAGCAGCTCCCGGATGGTACTTAATCTCGCAATCATAGTCCTTAAGCAAGTCCATCCAACGTCTCTGCCTCATGTTCAACTCCGCCTGAGTGAACAAATACTTGAGACTCTTATGGTCGGTGAAGATCTCAAATTTCTCGCCATACAGATAATGACGCCAGATTTTCAAAGCGAACACAATGACTGCTAACTCCAAATCATGGACTGGATAGTTGTCCTCATGAAGCTTCAGCTGTCTAGAAGCGTATGCGATCACATGCCCATTCTGAGTCAGGACACAACCTAACCCCTGAAGAGAAGCATCAGTGTATACCACATACCCTCCAGATCCTGACGGTAATGCCAACACCGGCGCAGAATTCAACCGCCGTCGAAGCTCACAGAAATTCTCTTCACACTCGGAGGACCACTCGAAATCCACACCCTTGCAGGTAAGCTGCGTCAACGGTCGAGCTAACTGAGAGAAGTTCAGAATGAAGCGACGATAATACCCTGCTAGACCCAAAAAACTACGGATCTCAGCAACTGTCGTCGGACGCGACCAATTAAGTACCGCTTCAATCTTGCCTGGATCAACAGAAATCCCCTCTCTAGATATGATATGGCCAAGAAAGACCACTCTATCCTTCCAAAACTCACACTTGCTCAGCTTGGCGTACAATTGCTCATCTCGAAGAGTCTGCAGTACCAATCGCAAGTGAGAAACATGCTCTTCCATATTACGCGAATACACCAAGATGTCGTCAATGAAGACCACGAAAAACTTGTCCAAATACTCCCTGAAGACACGGTTCATCAAATCCATGAATATAGCCGGCGCATTAGTCAAACCAAATGGCATCACTAGGAACTCGTAATGCCCATAGCAAGTACGGAATGCAGTCTTGGCTACGTCCTGATCATGGACTCTCAACTGATGATACCCAGATCTCAAGTCAATCTTGGAGTAAACTGACGTGCCCTGCAGCTGATCAAACAAGTCATCAATATGAGGCAACGGATACTTGTTCTTCACAGTGACTCGATTCAGCTGCCGATAGTCAATGCACAACCGCATCGACCCATCCTTCTTCTTTACAAAGAGAACAGGAGCTCCCCAAGGAGATACACTAGGACGAATATATCCCTTGTCCAAAAGATCCTGTAGCTGATTCTTCAACTCACGCATCTCTAACGGAGCCAGACGATACGGTGCTCGAGAAATAGGTGAAGTACCCGGCATCAACTCTATGCCAAACTCGACTTCCCTAACAGGAAGAAAACCCGGAATCTCATCAGGAAATACATCTGGAAATTCATCCACAACAGGAATGCTCTCTATCCCAATACTCTCAGCGGACAAATCAACTGCATAGATAAGGTAGCCTTCCCCGCCAGACTCTAGTGCTCGACAGGCTCTCAAAGCTGATACCAAAGGCATCGGGGGTCGCGCTCCCTCACCATAGAAAAACCAGCTCTCACTTCCCTCCGGATAAAAGCGTACTAATCTCTGATAGCAGTCCACTGAAGCTCGATAGGTAGTCAACATATCTATTCCCAGAATGCAATCAAAGTCGTCCATCGCCAGGACCATGAGATTCGCAATCAAAATGTTACCCTCGAACTCTAAAAGGCAACTCATCACTAGACGCTTAGCCAAAGCAGATTGGCCCGTCGGAGTAGAAACAAACATCACTACGTCTTGTGCAATGCATGGTAACTTATGCCTCTTAACAAAACGTGCAGAAATGAAGGAATGAGATGCACCAGTGTCAATAAATACAAGAGCAGGTATACCATAAAGCAAAAATGTACCTGCGATGACTTTCTCATTCTCCTCCACTGCCTGATCATGCCTCAAGGCAAACACCTGGCCAGAAGCTCGTGGCCTCAAATGAGAACTCCCAGCAGGCTGTCCCTCTGACCTCTGTTGAACGGTGGCCTGAGAACCAGATCCTGAACCAGAACCAGAACCGCCTCCCCCAGACAGTGGACAATCCCTTCGGATATGACCAGTCTCTCCAGAACGGAAACAAGCTCCAGAAGCTCTGCGGCACTTGTCGGATGGATGGTTCTTCCCACAGTGATCACACTTGTCCTTCTTATCGAAATGGACAACACCTCCAGAACCAGAGGAAGAAGTAGATCCAGACTTCTTAAAAGTTTGGGCACGGGGACCCAAAGAACTAGCAGGCCTCGATTGAGGGAAAGACCTATTCCGCCGAATGCTGTCCTCTTCCTGGTGACAACGGCTCACCAAACCCTCGTAGGACATGTCGTCGCCAACCACCACACGGTCATGGATCTCAGGGTTAAGGCCCTGAAGGAACAGATTATATTTCATCTCTGAGCTATCAGCAATCTCGGGGCAATAGGATAGCAGATCAAAGAACCTCTGCTGATACTCATCGATAGACATGGCTCCCTGTCGCAGACTCAGTAGCTCGCCTGCCTTTGACTGACGGAGTGCAGGAGGAAAATACTGCTTCTGGAAAGCTGTGCGGAACTCGGCCCAGGTGGCCATTCCTCTCGCCGCAATAAAGGGTGCAAAAGTAAACCTCCACCACCTGCGCGCTCGCCCATCCAGAAGATAGCCAAGGGTCTCCATCTTCTGCTCCTCGGTGCATTGGAAAGTCTGAAAACTCGTCTCCATGCGGTCTAACCAGTTCTCCGCATCCTCCGGAGACTCACCTCCAACTAAGGGCTTAGGACCCATAGCTAAGAATCGACGCACAGTGAAATGCTCGTCGTCATGATGACGATAACGCCGTTCTCGACGATGCTCTCGGTCGGCATCACCCCAACGCCCACCAATACTGCCATGAGAACTCTGGTCATCACGATTTTCCATCTACAAAAATACCTCATGATGAGACTAAATCCCAAGAATACTTTTGCATGCTCTGATACCATAAATGTAGTGACCCTTACCCAGATCACCTACTAACAAAACTTAGGCATGCAATTAACTTAATTAAATAGGTATCAGAATAAAATTGTGGAAACCATAAACATTATACAATCCCAATTAAAAGAATCTGTAATTTATCCAAATAATATACAACCAAATCGAATAGTTGTATCAACCTCAAAACAGCAAAAATAAAACCTAGACGAAGCTCCAGCTGGTCAACCACTGACTAGCCCCTCTTGGATCCACCCGCCTCGTCCAATCGCAAACCTACCCCATGGAATAGGGTGTCCAGAAACACAGAGTACGAGACATGAGCATAAAATGCTCAGTATGAGAGTATGAGTATACAGGCATGCAAAGTGAACTCCCTATAAACTCGAGGTCAAGGATCAGATAACAGAGACAGACCGGGCCCTGGTATGTAGCACGCTGTGCCGTTGCTTCAGGAGGTGGCTCCCATACCATAATACCAGTGGATATGCCGGACCCAAATCGATGGAAGACCAACCACTAACAGGATAGGGAAAAACCCTACTAACAGACATCTCGAAGGAGATAGCTCAGTATGCAAATGAATGCAACATAAATCAATGACATATAAACCATGCAGTCATATAATACATGTATACTCAGTCAAGATATCTCGAACAGTACTTCCGTACCTCAAATCAGTGCAAGCTCTACCAACTCTAGGTCCACGCCTATAGTCTGCTCTACACTGCCAAATGATACTACTATCATTTAAGTGCTCTAAAAGCCTTAACTAAGCTATTGCATACTCCTAAATATTTATAGAAAGCAAAAGCTATACCTTCGTCCGTCGTTAGCCCTTTGATGTCGATGCCTCCAGAACTTGGGCACAACTTCCCTACGACTACCGAACGCCTCGACAACCACCGGGTCAAGCCTAGGAAGGCAAGAATTACTCCAATAGGACTAGAATGGAAAGGAAAACTCGGAATTGGCAAATGAAAGTGAAGCCTCGGCTTTCTATTTATAGACGACGATCGGAACTTCCGATCCTCGATCGGAACATCCGAACCTCGATCGGAACGTCCGATCCTGCCATCGGAGCTTCCGAAGATCCTGATCTGCCACGTGTCAAAATATCACTTGTTGACTCCGGATAGGGGTGATCGAAGCTTCCGATACTGATCGGAGCTTCCGATCCAACCACACGTCATGCCTGACGTAATATTATCGGTGCCTCCGATCGCTCATCGAAGCTTCCGATCCTGTTCGGAGCTTCCGATCGTGCCTTCGGAGCTTCCGATCCGTCTGATACCCAATTTATTTAATTAGCATAAATCCTTTAATTACTAAATTAGGGTACGGGCTACTACAAGCCAACTTGTGGCTAAGGGCTTTTATGACTCTATGTATAAACAATCTTTGCTTAATATAATTTACATTCATTAATTGCATTCACTTTATCTTATTATTATATAATGATATATTATTGTTATTTTGATAAAGACCTTGAATATACTAAAGTAAGATGAGATAGTGAATATAGAGAGATCACTGTCATGAAACACATCTTATGTTCAATGTATATTCTAAACAGTTCCTAGTCAATTGAGCCGTCCACAAATAAGGATAAGGATCGCTCGAGATTGAGACTAGAATTTGCGATGCCGAGTACCACGTTTCATTGGTATGGAACATAGAGATGTTCAAAGCATGCAAATGGATATTCATATGATGAATGATCGAACTACCCTATTCGGACTTTCCAAGTGGTTATCACTTATCGAGTGGATATAGTCCGCGGTTTTGGTTGTACACCATTAGTCCTTATTACTTGAAACATCATTGAGACTCTATATGCTAGTACTGTGCTTTGACTCGTTTACCGAATCTATTAGGGTCATCAGGTGTCGGGATTGGGTGCAGTTACGACGCATATAGGAGTCGATGTTTTGTTGTCAAGGATTCACCACACACTTGCGAGTGTGGATATCCTATGCAATCTGAGGAGATATTAGTGTGACGAATCTTTGGCCAGAGTACATGATGTATTTTAAGAAATGGTTTCTTAGTAGCACATGCGATGTCACTATTTGATCTTCAAGATGCATTGCATAGTTATCAAATCTCGAACGACTCTCGATTTACCAATGGTTTTTGATTCGATCGGGATATATGGATGAAGGGACCGTACTGTACGCTAACCAAAATATACTGGTTCTTGCAGGCACTATCAGTGATACCTAGGGAATCATGGGCGATGTTGCTAGACGCTCTTACCATGATTCGATGGGCAAGTCGGAAATTGTTATTCCGAGTCACAAGGAGTTGTGAGCCCACGGCTAGCTGTATCCCTGAACCATTGAGGGTCATACAAGTAATGGATTTCTAATCCTCGTTGAGATAATTAAATTTAAAGAGTTAAATTTAGTGGATAAAGAAGTAGGACTTCTTATTTAAGAGTAGAGAGAGTAAGATTTCCTAAAATGACATAGTGATGGACATTTTTGGAAATCACTGAATTCGGATTCAGAAAATTTATCTTGACTCTTAAAGATGCAGAAATGGTTTCTATGCACATTGGTGAAATTGGTTTATCAATCTGAGTCACGATGAATTTTATATTAATTTCTGAACATACGGGATTTGCTTGTCAGGCTTGAACTTATTACTAATGGGCCCTAAGCTGTTAGCATCCCACATTATAAATAAGTTATTGCAGTACAAAAATTGAGATAACTGGTCACAAAATTTTCGAAAACCCTAGTTTTTCTCTCTAGGTGTGGCCGCCCCCTCTCCTCTCTCTGTTCGAAAAATCCAACCTGTGAATTTTGAATTTGCAGTCTGGTTTAACGGTTCAAATCTGTTAATTTTCTCTTCATAGAAACTTCTGATAGACTTTCTAGTGCAGTCTATCAGAGGGATTAAATTTCCGTTCGTGGACCTGATTGAAGAAACGTTCGTTCATCAGTTCCTGGGATATACAACAAGAGCAGATTAATCTGTTGGTGCCCATAATATCGCTTCGAGATTTTAAGGTAAAATTTATATTGTTTAAATTTTATGTTATTAATTTTAATCGTAGGAATTTGATATCCATATGGAATCGTTTCATATAAAATTTTAAAACTTCCGCTGCACCGGGTATCACTTTCTTTTTCGATCCGGAGAACGACCGTGTACCAACAGGAAGGACAAACGAGATGACTATTGCGGTCTCAAAGATGGATACTTATGTCTTATTGGGAGGTGATGATGTCGCATGTTCTTAAAAAATAACTTCAAGCAAGGGAGTTTTGGTCGCCTGTCTTCAACAGTATTTTCCGAAGGACTTTTTGGACCATTCGAATCTTCAGTATCCATATGTTGGACTAGTCTCCAAAAAGGTAAAACTCTGCCCTTGACTTTACAACTTCAACTACTGTGGTGAGTGATATCTCTTGGGCTGAGCACCAGATGGATTGGTGTCAGAAATGACCATTTCTTCTGCATTTGAGGAAGTTTCAGTGGTTGATGGATTTTCTACGTCTGCAGGTGAAGATACTTTGTGAGTTTCTTCAGTGGTACTGGTTGCGAAGGGCATTACGATCGGTTTCTTGATAGAAATTTATGTAGATTTTTCTTCAAATTTTTTTGATGAATTACCATCATCTTTAAGGCCTAATGGCGTCTTCTTCCTTAAAGATCGATTCTTCTTCTTTACCTCTTTAACATAAATATCCACATACCAGTCGGAGAGATATTTGTCCATTCCAAAGACTGATCTTCTATCATTCACCTGTTGAGGAGCGATGTTGGCACTGTGCACCAATCCTTGAAGCGCAACGAATTCATGTACGGTAATCGGACTTGTTTTTTTCAAAGTTTTCTTGGCACTTCAAAATAATAATCCAAAGAAGGCTTTCTCGGAGTTGGTAATCTATCAGATCCGTCTGCACAAAGACACTTCAAATTCCTCTGTATCATTGTACAAAAGAATCTTGTCTTCCAATTTGGAAATATTTCCCATACTTTTCTCCTTCAAAATTTGGTAGAAATGTATCTTGTGCGGTACATGACATATTGATTAAATTACTTGAACCATCGGTTGAAAAACCTTATCACTTGAGACAGGGTGAGATTGATCTCAAGTTTTTTTGCAGTAAGTGGTTTGGAGGGAGGTAACAATACCTCTATTTGTCCTTAGGGTCCAAGAAAGGAACCATAGCAGTTGATGGTGGTACAACATCTTTTTTTTTAAACACACCTTTCATCGAAAGAGTGGTGGTAGTGATTGATACACATGGAGAGGTAGAAGAAGTAGTAACCTTCTCGACCTGTGGTGGTTGAGAGACTGTTTTCGGTTGAGGTGCAACAGTGACAATAGGATCCTTCTCGACTAGAAGTTGTTGTTCCGATTGAGAGATCTCTGAAAGTGTTTTTATCTTCTTCTTCTTTGTTTCTTGTAAGTTGTATTTCTTCCCATCCTTACCCTTTTGTCCTTTCTCTTTGGAAGCTGAGGGTGATCCAAAAACTTGGTGAGGAGGAGCATTATCCAGTGCGTCCTCAGACTCAGAATAATACGTCATATTTCTCTTCACTAGTGCCTTCTACGATGCCTTCTTGGTGTCTTGAGATTCTGGATCAGCCTCAAGATCAACTGTGAGATCTGTTAGATAAGCATCATTTGCTTTAGACACTTGTGGATGTTGAACGCATTTATCCATTTAGTAGAGTGTAAGGTCTCGGTATTATTCAGATTGACTCCAAGCAGCCCTAAGATGTGACATATCTGTACTGCATAGTTTTTGACTGATCCTTTCCACGGGGCATCTAACACAGTGTTCCATAAAGAACATCAGAACAGTTCAACTAGATTTGGGAGGAAATAGAAGCCATGTATTGAAATTTCTCTAGAGTAATCCTCTCGTACGAGCCTGTCTGGGCGAGAAGGTTTTTGGCCATGATGTTGGTCAACAAACGGAAGTGAATCTTCAGATTGAGCTTGTTGCCTGGAATCTTGATTGGATGCCCATCTAGAGTGAACTTAGTGGCCCTGTGACTAGCACTCCCATCTAGAAGATGAGATCATTTTGACAAACCATTTGCAGGCAACTCGAAGGCGTCTGTAAAGTACTTATGATCAGAAGTGTAGTTGTTGCCGTTTATGGTGAACTGCACCTAGGCATGATCTAGATGATAAAAAGCAAATAATTCCTTAACCAAGTTCAAGTTGAAAAATGAGCCACACGCCAAGAACTTCTTCAATCCTAAAGCTTCCAGCATGTTGAAAACGGTCATGATTCCTTAAAGGTTAATAGATATGGATTCCTCTAAGTAAAAAAACAACACATGGATTTTGGATAGACATGATGAGTTTGAAAATAAATCAATGAACAAGTGAAAGCACAAATGATTTGAAAATCAAGAGAGCAAGAGATATGCAGAAAGCTTGAGAAAATATGAGAGCTTAAGGAGTAAGAAAAAAATATGTGATCTATATATGTTATTACTTAATTTTAAGATAACCACAGAAATTTTTTCAGTGAATTAATGAATCAGTTTAAATGTTTTTCCCACTAATCACGATTAATTGTATTAATGAATATTTCCTATGTTAGCGGTTGGATAATATCAAGCTTTTCCATAGATTTACTCGACTAGTTAGGTGAGTGAGTATATGTATCGGCTGATAGTTGGATTATCTCGTCTGACATAATGATTTCTTCATTATGAACGAATAAAATTACCCGTAACAACATGCATTAATAAAAGTTTACAAAACCAAGAATATTGAGAAAATAAAAAACATAGCTTCCAATATTGGTTTGCTGAAGATCTCGGTTGCATATTGATCGGTCGAGATATCTCCAGTTTGATTTCCTTCTCCATGACATGACCCCCTATGAAGTTTTCTAATATCAATGAGCTTGGTCATTGACTGCATCACTGGATTATAAGTAATGGCAATATCACTTGTATTTTCACAAAAGATTGGAGCTTAACTCAACTGGATTCGATAATCTCTGAGGAGTTGTTGAATCCACAGTATTTGAGCACAACAACTTCCAGCGGCAAGGTACTCTACTTCAACGGTTGATGTGTGGAAGTCTCCTTTTGGCTAAACCACAAGATCAGTCGATCTCAAGGAATTGACATGATCCACTGGTTCTTTCCTTGTCTATTTTTCATCCTACATAGTGATATGAATCTAGATGAGTATGATTAGCAAAAACGATTGTAAATTAAATCGCACCCTCTAACCAATAAACAATAGATCCAAAGAGTTTTTCCCAATCTTTGAAACAAGTAAAATTGATAGAATTTTGGATTTCCACCTTTAATCGACGGGATGATTAACAACATAAATCACAACAATCGAAACCCTTCAAATAACTTGTATCTGACAATCTTCAGTGACAAATCAATTGACAAACGTTTCCAAATAATTAAACTGTGAAAAGTTTGATTTGAAAAGCCAAATCAAAGCTTTGAATAAAATTCTAGAGAAAATTTCAATAATTTATGTATAAACTAAATCTAAATTAATTAATTACAAAGAATGAAAATCTTACAATATTATTGAATTGTAAAGACGAAGATCGATCGACCGGACACGGAAGACCGATTACGGATTTGTTTTCTTCTTTCGAACTTATTATTGAATTGATGTCTAGATTTTTGAACATGAATTGGTTTTATTTATATTTGATTATGAACTAAATTTCTTAGTCTAGAGGGACGATGGAACCTAGTGTAGATGCTTTTACGAGTTGTTAATTTTATTGGATTTAATTCTCCTAGATTAATTGTTTTTTTCTAGTTTTGATTGTCTTTTCAATTAATTGATCAATAATTGGACTGTTATATTTATTCGAAATTGTTTCTCGGGAGAGGGAATTTTGAATATGACAAATATAAATTACACCGTTAATTGTTTATATAGCTCGGGAGAGTGTATAACGTTAATGGAGCTTAGGAAGAACATCTTTCTACACATATCACTAAAACTAGATTTTTAATAAGGATATTGGAATTGAATCTTAGTTGATACACATTATTTTTTGCTTGGGAGAGGGAAATAATATAATCTAAGTGTTCTTGGCTATTAATTGAATAAAATTCATGAAACTAAATTAATTAGGAGTAATTGTTGTCGAAACCAGGTGAAATCAAAACCTCTAGACCATTTTCTCTCGTTGATATTTTTTGAAATTGTGTGCGTGCTTGCTAAAGTTAATTCATTGCTTATTTAATTTTTCTGCAAGATTTCTCAAACTTAAATTTTTTAAATAAAATTGGGACTATTTGAATTACAAGTACTAAATAATTTTCAATACTATTCTTCGTGGGATCGACACTCTATTAATCACTTTATTAAAACTTGACACCGTGCACTTGCGGGAACAAAATTACGCAACACATCAACAAGTGAACATGTATTTAGCTTTAACTCAAATAATTTTACACATGAAGAATTAATTGATGCACTGCACGACATGACTAATGATTATAAAAAAATTGTTCTTAAAATTTGAGGAAGTCAAAGTAAAAAAAATGAACAACCAACAAATTTAATCTGCAGGTAGAATTTGCTAAGCTTGAGACTGAAAATAATAAGCTAGCTAGAAGTTGAGAATCATCAGTTAGGAATCGAAAATATTAGACTCACTGAACTTATTCAAACTTGAAATAAGTCCTCTGTCACATTAAGTGCAATACACGAACTACAGAGACCAGGTAATGATATGTAATGACCCAACCCGAAATCACTAATTAAAGCATGCAAATAAACTAAAAATCGGAATCAGAAATCCAACGAAAACTTAATTAAAACAACTAAAGACTACTAGCAGAATACAACCGGTCCAAGACAATACTAATGGTAACCAATACTGTTATACATCCCCATTGAAGGTAAAACTAAAATACCAAATACAACAAAAACCTTGTACAGTACAAACCTCCCTGTTGTAGATGAACGAACGCTACCACCGGGTCTGTCCAACATGAGTTCTGTTTCTTGGAATGGGGTGTCCAGAACAAAAATAAGGACATGAGCATAACAAGATCAGTACGAAAGCATGATTATACAAGTGATATTAATGCTAATGCAAATGAAGGGTACTGGAATCCTATCCAACAATCACTACTCAGTCAAAGGCACCATGGTATGTAATATGCTAGGCTGTCGCATCAGGAGGCACTCCCATACCATAAATCCGTGGACATATCAGGATCCAAAACTATGGTATCCATCAACAAAATATAACGGGGTTGAGCGACCCCTCTTCTGGTAGTATCAATGAAATACAGGCTCAACGTGCCAATGGATGCAGCATAATATCGTAACATAATAAATGCACATATAATCAATTCCACATAAAACATGCTAACATAGAACATATATACTCAACCAGGGTATCTCGGATAGTACGTCTGTTCCTCAAAGTAAGCAACCTAGTGATACAAGTCCCCTAATCCAAGCCTATAAATAGACAATCATTGTATCACTATTTATCCTCTAAAATACTTAACTAGACTAATAGGTACTCACTCAAACTAATCTGATTCTAGTAGTATACCTGCGTTCGTCATTATCCCTTTGATGGCTATGGCCCCAAAACTTGGGCACAACTCCGCTACAATCCCGGTAGTGCCTCGCTATCGACCGACCTCTAAAAAAACGCCCAAAAGGCCCTAAAAGCTAATAGAAATCGAGAGGGAAAAATTTTGAATTGGCAATTGCAAATGAGCTCTCGGCCACCTATTTATAGACCAAGTTCGGACATTCCGATCACACATCAGAGCTTTTGATCGTTCTCCTCGAATCACGTGTCTCCGATTTGACCACTCGGTTGTCGACAGTAGTTTGGAACTACAGATCCTAGTTCAGAGCTTCTGTACTCTTTCTTGTCCAATCACTCAATCAAATCCCATGCCATGTATGACTGTCACAAGAGCGAACTTGTCCATCTAACGTTCGGAACGTCCGAACTGTTCGTAGCTTCCAATCAGCAATGCTAGCTTCCGAACACGGTCAGAACTTTCGATCCTCCTTTGGAACGTCCGATCTGTCCCAAATATTCGAAGCCATATATAAAATTTTTAGCATCCTTTAATCATGCTTAAGCAATATATTAGCTCAAGTAGGAGTTGGGCCACCATATTCTCCCCAACTTAAGAGATTTTGTCTACGAAATCCCGACTAAGATAATCAGAACAGTTAATCACTGAACAACCTTATTATTATAATAATAGTGTAGTTCAAATTACAACTTAACTGCTCGAAAGAAAACAATTACAATCAAGACAACTCCGAGTGCTCAGGACGCATATGACTCTCTGATTCCTCAGTGCCTCGACACCGCCATTGAACCATGACTAGAGATATGTGTTTATTCTGAAGTACCTTGTCCTTCTTGTCAAGAATTCTCAGTGGTCTCTCAATGTACGACAAATCATGTTCCAGTTGAACCTCTGTCGGATGTAGAATGTTCGACCCATCTGCAACATACTGACGGAGTAATGATACATGAAACACATTGTGAATTTTGGAGAGATCTCGTGGTATTGCCAAACGATAAGCCAAATCTTCAACTTTCTCCAATATCTCGAATGGATCAATGAATCTGGGCGCTAACTTGCCCTTCAGGCCAAATCTTATCACTTTTCGGAAAGATGATACTCACAGGAATACATATTCTCCTGTCTCGAAATGCAGTGGTCTGAGCTTGGTATTGGCGTAACTGGCCTGCCTGTCTTGTTCTGTCTTGATTCTTTTCTTGATCAGTTTTACCTTATCCACAATCTGTTGGATCAATTCCGGTCCTTCGACCTGTCGTTTCCATACTTCGTCCCAAAACAAAGGTGTCCGACAACGGAGACCATAAAGAGCGTCAAATGGTGCCATGCCAATGCTACGATAATAGTTTTTGTTGTAGGCGAACTCTATTAACGGCAAATGATCCTGCCAGGATAACCCAAAATCCATTATTGAAGTCCTCATCATGTCTTCCAATATCCAAATTGTCCTCTCAGACTGACCATCTATCTCTTGGTGATAAGCTGTACTAAAACTCATAGTAGTCCCCAAATCCTTCTAAAAGCTACCCCAAAACCATGAGGTGAATCTCGGATCCCTATCATTGACTATGCTCAAAGGAACTCCATGCAATCGCAATATCTCTTGGATGTATAACCTTTCCGTGCGATCATAAGTGAACTTACGGTTATACGGAAGAAAATTAACAGACTTGGAAAACTTGTCCACCACAACTCAAATAGCATCACACTTTCTGGAGGTCATTAGTAAGTGGGTGAAAAAATCTATCGTCACATGCTCTCACTTCCATTCCGGAATCTCCAAACTCTACATTAGACCACCGACCACCGGGTCGTCGATGCTCATCCTTAACTTGCCGACAAACAAGACATCGAGAGACAAACTGATAAACGCTACGCTTCATACCTTTCCACCATAATCTGGTATGTAGATCCTTATACATTTTAGCACTGCCTGGGTGCACAGCAAATCTACTACGATGAGCCTGAGACAAAATCTCATCTCGCAAAGTCGAATCTTCAGGTACCACCACTCTATTGGAAAAAAATAACAACCCGTCTGTCTGAAAGTGGAAACCAAATGTGTTGTCTCCTTGAGCAAGTATCGCTAACTTCTGCGTCTTAGGATCAGAAAACTTCACTTCTCGGATACGAACAAACAAATATGGCTCAGCTAGTACCGAAAACACTTGGATCCCATGTTGTCCTTTCTTATGTCTGAATATAAAGTCCAAAGAACAACACTTCTGAATTGTACTAGCTCTTGAACTAGTGCGGTGAGAACTAATACTCACTTTACGACTCAATGCGTCTGCCATTGGATTCGCAGTAGCTAGATGGTACTTAATCTCACAATCATAATCCTTGAGAAGATCCATCCATCAACGCTGTCACATGTTCAATTTTTCCTGTGTGAACAAGTATTTCAAACTCTTGTGGTCCAAAAATATTTTGAATCGTTCACCATACAGAAAATGACGCCATATCTTCAGTGCAAACACAATTGCTGAAAGCTCTAGATCTTGCACTAGATAATTCCCTTCATGGGTCTTTAACTGTCTAGAAGCATAGGCAATCACATGCCCATTATGTGTCAACACACAGCCCAACCCTTGAAGAGATGCATCAGTGTACACCACATAGCCTCCGGGTCCAGATGGTAAAGTAAGAATAGATGCAGTAGTCAATCGGATCCTCAACTCATCAAAGCTCTGCTTACAATCGCTTGAACAGACAAAAGGAATATCCTTCCTTGTCAGCTGTGTCAATGACCTAGCAATCCGCGAGAAATTCTCAATAAATAGCCGATAATAGACTGCTAAACCCAAAAATCTACGAATCACTAAAGCTGTAGTCGGACGCGACCAATTCAAAATAGCTTCAGTCTTAATCAGGTCAACTGATACCCCTTCCCGAGAGATAACATGACCAAGGAATACCACTCGATCAATCCAAAACTCGCACTTACTGAACTTGGCGTATAACTGCTTCTCACGGAGAATCTACATTACAAGTATTAAGTGTTGTGCATGCTCCCTCACACTGCACGAGTATATCAAAATGTCGTCAATAAAATGTTGGAGAACGCGGCGATCAGATCAATCAGGATTGATACCCGATGCAGCGGAAGTTTAAAAATTTTATATGGAACGATTCCATAATGGGTATCAGCCTTACGATTAAATTGTGTGTGTGTAAAAATTAAATAACGATTATAAATTTTTACCTCCAATCTCGAAGCGAGATTATGGACACCAACAGATTGCTCTGCTCTTGTTGTATATCCCTGGAACTGATGGACGAACTGTTCTTCAATCAGGTCCACGAACGGATATTTAATCCCTCTGATAGATTGCACTAGAAAATCTATCAGAAGTTTCTACGAAGAGAATTAACGAATTTGATCCGTTAAACCAGACTGCAATTCAAAATTCACAGACTTGATTTTTTGAGCAGAGGGGAGAAAGGGGGCGGCCACTATTGAGAGAAAAATACTAGGGTTTTCAAAAATTGTGACCTGTTGTGTGTAATTTCTGTACTGCAATAACTTATTTATAATGTAGGCCGCTAACAGCTTAGGGCCCATTAGTCATAAGTTCAAGCCCGACAAGCAAAGCCCGCATGTTCAGAAATTAATATAAAATTCATCATGACTCCGATTGATAAACCGATTTCACCAATGTGCACAGAAACCATTTCTGCACCTTTTAAAGTCAAGATAAATTTTTCTGAATCCGAATTCAGTGGTTTCCAAAAATGCCCATCCCTATGTCATTTTAGGAAATCTTACTCCTCTACTCATAATTAAGAAGTCCAACTTCTTTGTTCATTAAATTTAACTCTTTAAATTTAACTATCTCAACGGGAATTAAAAATCCATTACTCTGTGTGACCCTCAATGGTTCAGGGATACAGCTAGCCGTGGGCTCACAACTCCTTGTGACTCGGAACAACAATTTCTGACTTGCCCATCGAATCATGGTAAGAGCGCCTAGCAACATCGCCCCATGATTCCCTAGGTATCACTTATAGTGCCTGCAAGAACCAATAGATTTTAGTTAGCGTACAGTACGGTCCCTTCATCCATATATCCAGATCGAATCAACAACCATTGGTATATCGAGAGTCGTTCGAGATTCGATAACTATGCAATACATCTTGAAGATCAAATAGTGACATCGCATGTGCTACTAAGAAACCATTTCTTAAATCACATCATGTACTCTGGCCAGAGATTCGTCACACTAATATCTCCTCAGATCGCATAGGATATCCACACTCGCAAGTATGTGGTGAATCCTTGACAACAAAGCATCGACTCCTATATGTGTTGTAACTGTACCCAATCCCGACACCTGATGACCCCAATAGAGTCGGTAAACGAGTCAAAGCACAGTACTAGCATATAGAGTCTCAATGATGTTTCAAGTAGTAAGGACTAATGGTGTACAACCAAAACCGCGGACTTTATCCACTCGATAAATGATAACCACTTGGAAAGTCCGAATAGGGTAGTTCGATCATTCATCATATGAATATCCATTTGCATGCTTCGAACATCTCTATGTTCCTTACCAATGAAACGTGGTACTCTGCATCGCAAATGCTAGTCTCAAACTCGAGCGATCCTTATCCTTATTATCGGACGGCTCAATCGACTAGGAACAGTTTAGAATATACAGTGACTATAAGATGTGTTTCATGATAGACATCTCCATGTTCTACCACATCTTACATACACTATAGTATATTCAAGGTCTTTATCAAAACAACAATAGTATATCACAATATAACAATATGAAGAAAGATAAAGTCATTGCCATTAATAAAAATGTAAATTATATTAAACAAAAGATTGTTTATACAAAGAGTCATCAAAGCCCTTAGCCACAAGTTGGCTCACCGGGCACCCACTCTTTCATAAAAACCACGACAAACTTATCCAGATAATCGCGATGTTCATTAAATCCATGAACACTGCAGGTGCGTTCGTCAACCCAAAATGCATCACTAAAAACTCATAGTGACCATATCGGGTATGAAACATTGTATTCGAGATATCCACATCTCGAACACGTAATTGATGATAAACCGACCTCATATCAATCTTGGAGTACACAGAAGTACCCTGAAGTTGGTCAAACAAATTATCAATCTGTGGCAAAGGATACTTGTTCTTAACTGTAGCTCTGTTCAACTGTCTGTAATCAATACTGAGACGCATAGAACCATTTTTTTCTTAACAAAGAGAAATTGTGCTCCCCAAGGCAAAACGCTCGGTCGGATATATCCCTTTTCCAACAAATTTTGCAACTTTTGCTGCAATTCCCTCATCTCTGCTGGTTCTAGATGATAAGGCGCACGAGAAATTGGTGTCGTCCCTGGAACAAGTTCAATCTCAAGCTCGACTTCTCTAACTGGAGGAAACCCTGGAATCTCATCTGGAGAAACATCTGGGTACTCACAAACCACTGGTAACTCCTCTACTTTCCTGCTTGCTGTGGATGTATCAATCACATAGATAAGGTAGCCTTCCCCACCCACCTCTAAAGCATGACAAGCTCTCAGAGCTGAAACCAGAGGCATACGGGGTTGCGCTCCCTCACCATAAAAAAACCAGCTATCGCCCTCACCCAAACGAAACTGAACAACCTTCTGATAACAATCTACATTAGCTCTATAATATGTCAAAACATCGATACCCAAAATACAATCAAAGTCCTCCATCGCTAGAATCAAAAGATTTGCTAACAACTCAGAGCCCTCAAACTCTAAAGTACAACCCTAAACTAGACTCTTGGTTAAAGCCGAATGACCAGTCGGAGTAGACACTGTCAGTACTACGTCTAGAGATATGTACGAATATCTATGACGCTTAACGAATCTTGCAAAAAAAAATGAATGACAACAGTATCTATGAGAACAAAAGCAGGAACTCCGCACAAATTAGATGTACTTTCTATAACTTACTCATTCTCCTTCTGAACCTGATCATGGCTCAGGACAAAGACTTGGCCTGGAACACGTGGCCTCTGATTGGTGCTCCCAACTGATTGTCCTGCTGTCTTCTATGGAACTAACGCACGTGAACCCAAGCCAGATGCTTATTCTCCACCCATCTGTGGACAATCCCTCTTCATGTGACCTATCTGGTCACATCGAAAGCAAGCACCACTGGCTCCACGACATCTATTTTTATGGTGAAGTCCCCTACAATTCTCGCACTGTACCTTCTTATTTCCATAGTGAAACACACCTCCTCCAGATCCCGATCCTGATCTTGATCCTAAAGAAATAGATGTACCAGATTTCTTGAAAGACTGGGCCTTTGGCCTAAAAGAGTTACCTGGTCTAAAAGAAGAAGATAAGTTCTCGTTCCTCCTGATAGCGCTCTCAGCTTGATGACAATGGTTCACCAAAGCCTCACACAACGGAGGGCCGACGCTAAAAAATACCTGGGAATAGATCTTCGGTTTAAGACCTTGCAAGAACAGATCATATTTGGCCTCCGAGCTATTGGCAACATATGGGAAATACAGTAGCAGTTCAAAGACTTTCTGCTGGTACTCATCAATCGTCATATTACCTTGCCTCAAGTTCATTAGTTCGTTCATGATCTTAGCTTGTCGGAGTGCCACAGGAAAGTATAGCTCTCAAAACGCTGCACAAAATTCCTCCCAAGTAGCTGAGCCCCACTCTACTATGATGGATGTGGAGGTAGAATTCCACCACTTTTGAGCACTCCCAGTCAGAACGAATTTGTCAGCCTGCATCTCAGTGCAACGGTACACCTCAAAGCAGTTCTTCATCCCTTCCAACCAATTCTCTGCGACTTCTGGGTTTTCGCCGCCCTCTAATGGCTTAGGAGCCATTTGTACAAATCTGCAGATTTTGAATTTATTTTTTTCCTCCCTGGTACGATAATTCCTCCGTCGTTGCTCCTTGTCTTCGTCGTCACCCCCAACGACCCCCGACACTCCCGTGACTCTCAACCCCACGTCCAGCCATCTGATAAGAGCAACAAAATAAAACCTCAAGATTGTTTACCTATGTTTGAAATTCAATGCATGCTCTGATACCAATAAATGTAGTGATCCAACCCGGAATCATTAATTAACCAAAACTTAAAGCATGAAAATCAACTAAAAATAAAAAATTAGAAATCCAACGGAAATTTAATCAAAACAATTAAAGTCTACCGACAGAGTACAACCGGCCCAAAACAATACTAATTAATGGTAACCAATACTGTTATACAACCCCATCGAAGATAAAACTAAATCCCAAATACAATAGAAACCTGGTACAATACAAATCCTCTCTGTTGTAGCTCAACGTCCGCTACCACAAGGTCCGGCCAACCTGAGTCCTGCCCCGTGGAATGGGGTGTTCAGAACAAAACCGAGGACGTGAGCATAACAAGCTCAGTACGAAAGCATAAGTATACAAGTGCTATGAATGCTAATGCAAATGAAGGGTACCGATAACCTATCCAAAAATCATTGATCAGTCAAAGGCACCATGGTATGTAGTACGCTGGGCCGTCGCATTAGGAGGCACTCTCATACCATAAATCTGTGAAAAAATCCGGATCCAAAACTATGGTATCCATCCACAAAATATAACGGGGCTGAGCGACCCCTCTACTGGTAGTATCATTGAAATACAGGCTCAACGTGCCAATGGATGCAACATAATATCCGTGACATAATTAATGCACATATAATCAATGCCACATAAAACATGCAAACATAGAACATGCATACTCAACCAAGGTATCTTGGATAGTACGTCTGTACCTCAAAGTAATCAACCTAGCGATACAAATCCCCTAGTCCAAGCCTATAAGCAGTTAAGGCTCCGAATATCCAAAAACATATATGTGTCTTTTACATTTTAAATCAATTCACACTACATACTTGTTTTATCTGTTAGTTGGCCCATTTTCGCACATATATTTGTTGGCTGATTAACATTGACACACGAGAAAAACTAAAGTCTAGTTGCTGATAACAAATGTGCTCGTTCTTGAAGATTCACACATTCAACTGCTCAACTGAATATATTTCTTTCGTTGAACTTCTCTTCTTCTTTGAGAATTCAACTGCTCAACTGAAGATTCACGCATTCAACTGCTCGACCGATTGCAATGCATTGGTAAATGTTCCTAGATATGATAGATATAATCTTGATATAAAAAAAGTAATGTATTTTTATATGTCGCATGTGCCAGAATATATTTTTTAAGGCTACTGGGAGTAGGAATTAGATTTTTTAAGGTTTTTAGATAAGTTATTCACATGACTCTAGGTGATTGAGATATCCAGTGAGTATGCATGTGTATATGTCGCATTTATGTGACAAAATATATATTTATTGTTTTATACATATGCTACATTTGCATATATCATGTTGAGCATGTATGTGCTTCGAGATAGCCGTTTTAGTAGGGTCGGTCAGCCCTACACGCTCACTATGATCTGACATCGGGAGCTATTATGATGATAGAGACCGCAACTATGATAATCTAGACAAATGCGTGAGATACACAACGGATTGGATCTCAGATGATACTACTCAATTTTTTAAATTTTTTTATTTATAGATTGTTCTTTAAAAAATTTTCTACATGCATGTATTAAATTGTATTTTGCGGGAAAAAATTACCTCTCGATGATTTCATATCGGTTAAAAATTTTCAAAAACAATTTATAATTCCTAAAAAATGACATTTTATAAAATTAGGTATTTGTGTGTAATTGGAAAGGATATGTAAGACATTTTATAATACTAAATGAACAATGCTCGCATTTTAAAAATCATACAAAATATGACGATGATGTGTGACTTATCTGACATCAACATTACGAATGTGAGACGATATCTTGAGTTTGAGATTTAAAGTTCACAACCTATCTCCCAAACTAAAAAAAAAATCATACAAAACACCATATTCATCTCTATATATGAATTATATAACTAATGCATATCTTATCATTTTTCTCGAAACGGATGAGAAGAGGGGCATAAGCGAGGAATAATTTATGTTTTGAATTCACTAGATGTTGCAGCCTCTAGTGGATGTCTCATCATTTTTCTTTTTGAGCCGACCATATTATATCATTTATTAATGTTTTTATTCATAACATTCTTATTTAGGTCATGTCTCAACATCTCATTTAGAGTTTTTGTCTTCTACTAATACTTTTGGGAATTTTGAGACCTAATGATTATTGTAGTAGTGTTTCTAAATGGGCTAAATTTTCTGTTTTACCATTTTATAGAAGTATATATATATATATATATTTTTCCCGGGATACATATGATCTTGTTTATTGTGATGTGTGGGTACATTCACCTACAGCTTGAAAAAGGAGGTGTCGCAATATGATCATGTCTCATTTGTTAATGATTTTAGTGTATATTTAGGTTTATATATCGTATGAATTAACATCATTCAAATTATCATAATTATATTTTCAGTAAACATAATTGGGTTGTATTTCGATGGAAAAATTTGGAGGAAGAAATATATTGTATTTCAAAAAAAAATAATTGAATAATAAATTTCAAATAACATTAATCTTGGAAGAATTTGAATTTTTTGCAAATTGGTATTCAAAATAGTTAAATTATGTATATTGGATTTCAAATTTAATTACAATATGAAATTGATACACCCAAACGTAACCTTAATCTTTTATCCCATTATTGTAATATTAATGATATTATTAAATTAAATATACTATAAACCACATAAATTAAAAAAGAAATAAAATTGGTTTTATAGTATATTATTAGTCCCACTAGCAATAATGGATTTATGAGCATATATCCAATATATATATATATATATATATATATGTGTGTGTGTGTGTGTATGTGATGTATCTCTATATATACCTTTAGCCGCGTAGGAGATGTCACTCCTAAGAAATCATTAATAAACCCACCCACAAAATCTGTAGATAACAATATTAAGCCAAAAATGGAAGGCCAAACAGAAGAGGTGAGCCTTGAAGAGTTGAAACGACAACTTGCTAAGTTTGCTAAAGAGAGAAACTGGGATCAGTTTCACAGCCCCAGAAATCTCCTTTTAGCCATGGTCTGTTTTCTTCTCTTTTTCTTAATTCATACTTATATATTATGTAAATCCCCATTAAAAACAAATTTATATCCTTTTTTATGTCCTTTTAGCGATCCCTTCATCTATTTCTTATTGTCACCAATCTCCTTTTTGGTCTGCCTAATAATAAGCTATAACAGTATATAGGTTTTATTTTTATGTGGGTCGTTAGACAGAATTATTATTATTATTATAATTTGGTGGGTTTTACGAAAATCCAGGATTTAATTAATGTATAAAACTTGTGGGAACTATTTAATTTTCCCGTCGATTTTTTTTTTTTTTTTTTTAGTATGGTGAAATAATATCATCATCTTCTTGTTGTCAAATAATTACATGCCCATGTAGTTATTTCTTCATGCAGATACAAATTTATACCTTTTTTCCTTTGGTTAACTATATATAATGTACCCACAAGATTAATAAAACCGAGAAAGAATTTACAATAAATATCTCAAGAGAAAAATTAGTACTTATTGTTTTGTTAAATTAACCTACTTATTCATTTTTGTCTCCGGGATCGAAAATGTTTAATTTGTTTTTGTGTATAATAAAAAAAATATTCAAATTAAATTCGCAAGGATCTATCGCCTACCGACGTTTCCAACTCCGCTTTATATTCATATAACCGACCAAGAATATGTATTCGATTAACTTTAGCTTCTCCTTCTTACTTTCTGCGTAAAGGGAAAAAGATAGAATTCGTTATAAGTCGACACTCTTGTACTGAAAAATTCCATGTTTCGGAAAAAAATTGTTCAGTTAGACCTTTTGGGTTAAGTGAAATATTATTTTATTATTATTATTATTATTATTATTATTATTATTATTTCTGAAATATTATTATTATTATTATTATTATTATTATTATTATTATTATTATTATTATTATTATTATTATTATTATTCTTCTTCTTCTTGAAATATTTTATTATTATTATTTTTTATGGTGTTAATATTGTTGTTGTTTCTTCATGCAATTTAGAACAAAAAAATGTGTTTTTTTTAAAGAACAAAAAAAATGTGTTAATTACATATACTATTTTTCTTGAAATCTCAATGTAGCTGAAGTATTTACTTTTCAAATCTTAAATGCACTTGCATCTGAAAAATGCGGCTAGCTTGAGATTTGAAATATTACTATTATTATTATTATTATTATTATTATGTATAACACCGACGACGGGTCAATACTACCCATATTTATAATAATAAGTAATACTTTTGGCATAAAATATAATATTTTTTAATGTATAACTCATATAAAAGACCCGTCTCAAAAAAATAACCCTTGAGATCGTCTCATAGAAGTTTTTGTCTATTATTATTACTATTACTATTATTATTATTATTATTATTATTATTATTATTATTATTATTATTATTATTATTATTTTAAAGTTAAGATTTGCAAACTTTTTTTTTATGAGCATAAAATTTGCAAACTTGAGTATGCACGAGTGTTCAAGTTTTGAAAATAGGACTTAATAAAATATTTTTCATATAATTATTTGTTTTAGTAATCTTTGTTAAATTCAATTAACTGCCATAAAAATAAAATCTTGACACAGTTTTATTGATGTGATGTTTCCTTTAATATTTTTTTTAAAAAAAAATAATTTAAGTTTATTTTTTGACGATATAAACAATCTTGTGATGATTTATTTATCTATCTTCCTACGTCGGGGGAAAAATTGTGGTATAGTGATTGATACATATTCCACTGGTGGTGGTATGGGTGGTCGTCAAACATACTGTTGAGGAATTTTTATTGGACCAAACAATTGGAATTATCCTCTTTCTGCCTTTTGCTTTATGATTATTATTATTATTATTGGTACCTAACCTGCCTACGTAGTCTATCTCAATTTTATATTTATTAATTATTAGAATATTATTCATTAAAGCAGTCGCAGTCAGAAAACCCTGCTTTGACCGAACATAATTATACCGTCCTCAAATCACTGTATTAAATTCCCTTCGACATATACATTGTTCATTATGCGGTGAAAAAATAATAATATTTTTTAGAAGTATAAAAATATTTACTTTTTTTTAGAAAAAAAGAGATAGATAAGGATAAATGACTCGATATATAATAAATAATCCCATATATATATAATAAAGCGAGAACATGTAAGTACGTAAGACACATGAAATTCCCCAACTTCTTAATTTGTGACAATGATATCTGTTTTAATAGAATTGTTTACATAATATATTTTAAATTTAAATCTATTTTACGCCGCTCCCTGAGCATCCTAATCATAACTTTTTCATGATTATTTAAACGTGTTAATATATTTGAAAAGTTTGCACACCTTTTGTTGTCTTTTTATGCCTTTTGACTCCCTTAAATTAAACTACACTCCAAGTGCAATGTATTAAACATTTTTAATGCATGGTTGCTTTATTCTTTTATTTTATTTTATTTTCCTTCAGGTGGGTGAAGTGGGAGAATTGTCTGAGATATTCCAGTGGAAAGGAGAGGTCCAAAGAGGATTGCCTGATTGGGAAGAACAAGAGAAGACTCATTTGGGAGAAGAACTCTCTGATGTTTTGTTGTATCTGATTAGGTTGTCTGATATTTGTGGGATCGATCTTGGTGAAGCTGCGCTTAGAAAAATTCAGCTCAATGGGACTAAATATCCCATTCATCGTTGCAAGCCCTCTAAGTAATTAATTTTCATGTTGTAACAGTATTATCTATATGTGTAGTTTGTTGTATTGTTAATTAGTTCTCCCTAAAAATATTTTGTGATGAATTAGTTTCGGCTTTGTTTTAAAGCTCTATGTCCTTTTTCTTATCCGAATATATATAAATTTTATATATATATATATATATATGAAGAACAAAAGTAACAGATATAGTTGCATTCAATCCATGCACCCCTAGAACATATGAACAGTATAATGAGATAGTAACATGAAAAGGAAGATAGAAATTAATGCTTGGAAGATAATGTGACGACGACTCCTTTAATTGACTATATATGATGAATCTATCCACACGAAGGGACGGCCAAGCATATTGCTACTGATCATTTGACTCGATCTGATCAAGACGGTTGTTCCCCGGCCGTCAGAAGACATTATCGATCGAGGTGGGGGGCTAACCATGGGGAGACAAGACAATGTTGTTGGGATTCGTGATTTTCGCATCAAAAAACGTAGCGGATTTAAAATTTTTAAATATTTTTAAATGTGGTATAGATCTAACACGATGAAATCATTCCTGAGGCGTTGATTACTTATTTACCTTTACAGATAATCGCTTGACACCAACTTTTGTAAATCCTTACGAATGATCAATGGCATACACCAAACTTTTAATCAATTAGTTCCACGGTTAATTATCATGTTCCTCCTCTTGATCGCACTAAAAACCCAAAAGATACTTTTTGTTGAGGGTGAAAAATCGACCGGCATAAAAATTCCTACACTAGCTACGAATCAAGGTGGCCGAATTTGGGTCACTAATGGAGTGAGTATTTTTGAAACATGCACCATATATTTATATATAGATGTGTTCAAGATTTGTAGTGTTCAACCAGCACTCAAGATTTAATGTTTTGAAGATTATCCTAGTCCGAGTCATTAAATCTTCAATGGGCTTCCTACAATTTATATTTATTATTGTCCAACTAGAAATAAATGAATTATGTTCTTATGTGATTTGACTCTCTAAGCTCATATATACTTTTAAGAGAGTGTTTAACAGAGCTTAAAAGCTCTTTCAAACAGCTTATAAGTTGTTTCAAAGCTTTTAAACTCTAAATTTTTGTTTGACAAATTTTTTTAAAAACAGCTTATAAGCTGTCAAAATAAGTTATTTGACAGCTTATAAGCTGTTTTTAAAAAAGTAAGGGGGGAGATACTTTTTTCAAAAAGATCTTATTTTAACATTCTATCTCTCTAAAATATCCTTAAATATTTTAATAAATCTACATCTAGGGGTGGGTTTTCGGTATACCGTATCAATAATATTGGTATGAAAAAAATTCATACCGGTACCGATATCGAAATTCTGAAATTTTGGTATGAAAAAAATCCATAGTGATACCGTATAGATACCAAAAAAAAATTCGATATACCAAAAAAATGTCAATATATCGAAAAACAATTCGGTCCAGTATCACGAAAAGTCGGTATTTTAGCTCGGTATCCTAGCCCTTCCATTATATCCTCCCCCCATTAAATATTAAATATTATTTTTAAAAAAAATTCCAAATCACCTAAATTTTTCTAAAATAAAATATTATAACAATTTTAGTTTTTAATATATTTTTATTCTAAAACTATTTTCATATGTGTATAAGTCGAAACATTATTTTCATATAATTATACCATTTTTTGGTAATTTCAACGATAAAAAGATCTTATAATACCAAACACATCAACATCTTTAAGTTATTTAAAATAAGTTTATCCAAACATGTTGTAGTATGCTTCTATCAGATTGAATGGGTATAGAGAAGAGATCGGATCGAATAGTACAGATCAGATGAGCTCGGTGATCAGATGAGTTCATGGCCCAAATCGAATATTGGGATCAGATCGAAGTGATGGTCAGATGAGTCTTCGGATGAGTTCATGCAGATAGATTGCTCGAGTATTGTGACTTGGTTAAGAAGTCAGATGAAGTGTCCGAGAAGCTATACGCTTGCAAGCAGATCGAAATACGAGGGTAGATCAGACTGATGAATGAAGGCTTATCGGGCTGGACCAGGTTGACTTTATATTTGGGTCGTAATTTACTGTTGACCTAAAGCCCAAGATGAAAGTCGGTGTAATTCTCTATATAAGCAGATGGAAGCTTGCCGCAACGAGAATAACAGAAAATCAAATTCTTCAGAATATATTGAGAGAGAAGAAGAGATTTCGGAGGAGAAAACTAAGCGTAGATTGTGACGGGAAGATTCAAGTATCAATAGCTTGAATCGTGTCTGTATCTAGCTTGATATTTTTTTTGTTGGAAATCGTGTTCAGATCAATTAAGAATTGATATCCGGTGCAGCGGAAGTTTATTTTTTTCGATATGGAACAATTACATATCATGGGTATCAAACCTTTACGATTAAATTATGTTGCAAGTAAAATAATAATAATCACAATTAATAATATTTTACCTCTTCAAGCAACGGCTTGATTATGGACACCAACAGAATTTAATCTGCTCTTCTTGTATATCCCGAGAACCGATGGCTTCACGATCAATCTCCGGAATAAGGTCCACGAACAGAAAACAGAAACCCTCTGATTGATTGCACTAGAAATCAATCAGAAGTTTATCGTAGAGAATAAAAAGATTTGATCTGTTAATTCGGAATGTAATTTTTCACAAAAATCACAGACCGAATTTTCTCAAAAGGGACAGAGGATTTTCGAAAATTCCCCTTTAAAATATATGTGTGATTTCGAAAATTGCAAGAATGAATTGTGTCAATTTTCGAACACTACACATGTATTTATAGATAATTTCTAGACTAGATTAAGTTATAATTGTATTAGGACTCTAACTCCTTAGGGCCCACAATCCATAACTTAAGCCCAACAAGCCAAGCCCGTTGTTATAGAAATTAATATAAAATTCATCATGACTCTGATTGATAAACCGATTTCATCAATGTGCACAGAAACCATTTCTGCACCTTTTAAAGTCAAGATAATTTTTTCTGAATCCGAATTCAGTGATTTCCAAAAATGCCCATCCCTATGTCATTTTAGAAAATTCCTGTTGGAACACGGTCGTTCTCCGGATCAAAAAGAAAGTGATACCCAGTGCAGCGGAAGTTTTAAAATTTTATATGGAACGATTCCATATTATGGGGGTATCAAATTCCTACGATTAAAATTAAAACATAAAACTTAAATCATATAAATTTTACCTTAAAATCTCGAAGCGAGATTATGGACACCAACAGATTAATCTGCTCTTGTTGTATATCCCAGGAACTGATGAACGAACAATTCTTCAATCAGGTCCACGAACAGAAGTTTAATCCCTCTGATAGACTGCACTAGAAAGTCTATCAGAAGTTTCTACGATGAGATAGAACAGATATGATCTGTTAAATCAGACTGCAAATTCAAAAATTTGCAGACTGAATTTCGAACACTGTGAGGGAAGGGGGCGGCCGAATTCTAGAGAGGAGGCTCTCTAGGTTTCGAAATTTTGTGACCTGTTACGTGTAATTTCTGCACTGCAATAACTTATTTATAATGTGGGCTGCTAACAGCTTAGGGCCCATTAGCCATAAGTTCAAGCCTGACAAGCAAAGCCCGCATGTTCAGAAATTAATATAAAATTCATCGTGACTCAGATTGATAAACCAATTTCATCAATGTGCACAAAAACCATTTCTGCATCTTTTAAAGTCAAGATAAATTTTCTGAATCCAAATTCAGTGATTTCCAAAAATGTCCATCACTATGTCATTTTAGGAAATCTTACTCCCTCTATTCTTAAATAAGAAGTCCCACTTCTTTATTCACTAAATTTAACTCTTTAAATTTAATTATCTCAACGGGGATTAGAAATCTATTACTTGTGTGACCCTCAATGGTTCAGGGATACAGCTAGCCGTGGGCTCACAACTCCTTGTGACTCGGAACAACAATTTCCGACTTACCCAACGAATCATGGTAAGAGCGCCTAGCAACATCGCCCCATGATTCCCTAGGTATCACTGATAGTACCTGCAAGAACCAATAGATTTTGGTTAGCGTACAGTACGGTCCCTTCATCCATATATCCCGATCGAATCAACAACCATTGGTAAATCGAGAGTCGTTCGAGATTCGATAACTATGCAATTCATCTTGAAGATCAAATAGTGACATCGCATGTGCTACTAAGAAACCCTTTCTTAAAGCACATCATGTAATCTGGCTAGAGATTTGTCACACTAATATCTCCTCAGATCGCATAGGATATCCACGCTCACAAGCATGTGGTGAATCCTTGACAACAAAGCATCGACTCCTATATGTATCATAACTGCACCCAATCCCGACACCTTATGACCCCAATAGAGTCGGTAAACGAGTCAAAGTAGAGTACTAGCATATAGAGTCTCAATGATGTTTCAAGTAGTAAGGACTAATGGTGCACAACCAAAACCGCGGACTTTATCCACTCGATAAGTGATAACCACTTGGAAAATTCGGATAGGGTAGTTCGATTATTCATCATATGAATATCCAACTGCATGCTTTGAACATCTCTATGTTCCATACCAATGAAACGTGGTACTAGGCATCGCAAATGCTAGTCTAAATCTCGAGCGATCCTTATCCTTATTTGCGGACGGCTCAATCGACTAGGAACTGTTTAGAATATACAGTGACTATAAGATGTGTTTCATGATAGTCATCCCAATGTACTACCACATCTTACATACACTATAGTATATTCAAGGTCTTTATCAAAACAACAATAGTATATAATAATATATCAATATGAAGGAAGATAAAGTAAATGCCATTATTAAAAAGTGTAAATTATATTAAACAAAAGATTGTTTACACATAGAGTCATAACAGCCCTTAACCACAAGTTGGCTAACCGGGCACCCACTCTTTCAATCTCCCACTTGCCCTAAAGCCAACTAGTCATACTACGTAATCTCATTGCTTCGCGATGTTTGTCAAACAATGGTCCTGGCAAGGGCTTAGTAAGCGGATCAGCGATATTGTCTGCAGAGGCCACTCTCTCGACAGTGATGTCTCCTCTATCCACGGTCTCCCGGATAATGTGGTATTTCCTCAGTACGTGTTTGGACTTCTGATGAGACCTTGGTTCCTTTGCCTGAGCAACGGCACCCGTGTTGTCACAGTACACCGGGACTGGACCAACAGCTTTAGAAATTACACCCAACTCTTGGATGAATTTCCTAATCCAAACCACCTCTTTAGCAGCAGCTGATGCTGCAATGTATTCTGCCTCAGTGATGGAATCCAATGTGGTGTCCTGCTTGGAACTCTTCCAAGAGACAGCACCGCCATTGAGCACGAATACAAATCCAGAGGTTGACTTCGAGTCATCCACGTCACTTTGGAAGCTAGAGTCGGTGTAGCCTTCCAATTTCAATTCTCTTCCTCCATAAACCATGAATACATTCTTAGTCCTTCGCAAGTACTTAAGAATATCCTTCACGGCTTTCCAATGCATTTGACCAGGATTGGCTTGATATATGCTCGTGACGCTCAGAGCATAGGCCACATCTGATCTGGTAGATATCATCCCATACATGATACTACCTATGGCTGACGCATATGGCACGTGTGTCATCTTTTCTATCTCTTCGTCAGTCTTGGGACACATAGACTTGGACAGAGAAACTCCATGACACACAGGTAGATGTCCTCTCTTGGACTCATCCATTGAAAACCTTTTCAATATAGTGTCGATGTAGGTAGCTTGAGTAAGTCCTATCATTCTCTTAGATCTATCTCTATAAATCTGTATCCCTAGAATATAGGACGCCTCACCCAAATCCTTCATCGAGAATCTACCTGACAACCATATCTTTGTTGACTGCAACATCCCTACATCATTCCCAATGAGTAAGATGTCATCAACATAAAGTACTAAGAATGTCACAGCATCCTTAACTACTTTCTTGTACACGCACGGTTCCTCCGGGTTCTTGATGAAATCAAAGTCCTTTATTGTTTCATCAAATTTCTGATTCCAACTTCTTGATTCCTGTTTGAGACCATAGATCGATATCTGAAGCTTACATACCTTATGCTCGCTTCCCATGGATGTGAATCCCTCGGGCTGCATCATATAGATCTCTTCCTTAATGTTTCCATTAAGGAATGCAGTCTTCACATCCATTTGCCATATCTCATAGTCATACCATGCAGCAATGGCAATAAGGATTCTTATGGACTTGAACATTGCGACTGATGAAAAAGTTTCATCATAGTCAACACCTTGTCTTTGAGTGTAACCTTTTGCAACCAATCGTGCCTTGTAGGTCAGTACCTTACCATCAGGCCCAAGCTTTCTCTTGTAGATCCATTTACACCCTATTGGAACTATTCCATCGGGAGGATCTACTAAAGACCAAACTTGGTTTGCATGCATCGAGTCTATTTTCGACTGCATAGCTTCAAGCCATAAGTTCGAATCAGCATCAGAAATTGCTTCCTTGAAGTTTTTCGGATCACATACAATGTCGGGTTCACTTTGATCCCCTTCAAGAAGAAGACCATATCTAATAGGAGGCCTAGAAGTCCTCTCGGATCTTCTAGTAATAGGCGTGTCTTGTGATGATTCTTGAGGTATAGGATCGTTATTTTGTATCTCGAGTTCTTCTCGAATTTCTTCGAATTCCATCATCTTTCCTTTCTTATCCAATAAGAACTCCTTCTCCAAGAAGGTGGCATTCTTTGAAACAAACACTTTTGTTTCAGTAGGATGATAGAAATAATATCCGATTGAATTCTTCGGATACCCTACAAAATAACATAAGGTGGATCGACTATCCAACTTATCTCCCACTGTCTGCTTCACGTAAGCAGGACATCCCCAAATCCTCAAGTACGAATACTTAGGAGCTTTGCCATTCCATAACTCGTATGGTGTTTTGTCCACTGCTTTAGTGTGGACGTTGTTCAACAACAATACCGCCGTTTCAAGAGCATAGCCCCAAAACGAAGGTGGGAGCTCAGTGAAGCTCATCATAGATCGAACCATGTCCAACAAGGTTCGATTGCGACGCTCCGAAACACCATTCAGCTGAGGTATCATAGGAGGAGTCCACTGAGAGAGAATCCCATTCTCTTTTAGATAATCCAAGAACTCGGTACTTAAGTATTCTCCACCTCGATTTGATCGAAGTGCTTTAATACTCTTACCTAGTTTGTTTTCTACTTCAGCCTTGAATTCTTTGAACTTTTCAAATGATTCAGACTTATATTTCATCAAATATAAGTACCCATACCTAGAATAATCATCAGTAAAGGTAATGAAGTAGGTGTGACCAAATTTTGTACCAATACTAAATGGTCCGCAAACATCTGTATGGATCAAATCCAATAGATTTTGACTACGCTCAGGTTTTCCTTTGAAAGGAGATTTAGTCATTTTTCCTTTCAGGCAGGACTCACAAGTAGGTAGAGAGTTAATATCAGACATATCAAACATGCCCTCTCCCACTAGCTTGTTCATCCTCCTTGAGGAAACATGACCTAGCCTAGCATGCCAAAGGTTTGCCGGGTTTTGATTATCAATTTTCCTTTTATTTGTTGTTACCGGTTTATCAACATAATTAATTGGAACGTCTTTTAATTTTAAGTTATATAGATCGTTTTCAAGTTGTCCACATCTAATTAAACATTCATTCTTGTAAATATTGCAAATCTCATTCACAAAATTGCAAGAAAAACCATCTCTATCAAGCATAGAAATAGAAATAATGTTTTTAACCAAATCTGGCACATATAAAACATCTCTAAAAAATAACTTAAAATCATTCTGCAAAATTAAACAAATGTCTCCCACAGCTTTGGCTTCAACTCGAGAACCATTTCCGAGCCTCAGCTGGGTCTCACCCATCCTAAGCTTGCGACTTCTTGTCATCACCTGCAAATCATTGCAAATGTGAGATCCACATCCGGTATCCAATACCCAAGAAGTAGTATTAAGTGAAACATTTATTTCAATATAAAACATACCCTTCGCAGTTCGCAACTGCTCGAGATATTCTTTGCAGTTACGTTTCCAATGACCGGGTTTCTTGCAGTGATGGCAAACATCCTTGGATTTTTCCACGTTTGAAGCCTTTGTCTTGTTTTTCTTCTCAGGTCCGGTTTTCTTGGATGGGGCAGAATGTTTCTTACCCTTTGTACTTGGCCCCTTCTTAGCAGAAGAAGAGGAGCCCACCAAGAGAACCGGTTTATCCTTCTTTAAAGTGGCTTCATAAGTTACAAGAATATTGACCATCTCTTCAAGGGAGGCCTCTATCTTGTTCATATTGAAATTCACCACAAAACCGTCAAACGATGAAGGAAGAGAGAGAAGTAATAAGTCCACATTGAGTTCATGCTCCAATACCAATTCAAGCATTACCAACTTCTGAATGAGCCAAATCACGCGTACCCCATGATCACGGACCGAAGTCCCTTCACGCATGCGACACGTCATTAACTCTTTTACAGTAGCGAACCTTTCAGCTCTCGATTGAGCCCCAAAAAGTTCTTTGAGTTGTACGTGAATGTCAGCAGCATTCACGGTATCCTCAAATCGCCTCTGGAGTTCATCAGACATCGAAGCTTGCATATAGCATTTGGCCTTGATATCATGGTCCCACCATTTATCAAGTTTGGCCAACTCTTCCGGACTTATATCAGCTGGTGCTTCCTTCGGAGGAGATTTTTTTAACACGTAGAACATCTTCTCCGAGGTCAAGACAATCTTTAACTTACGGAACCATTCCGTATAGTTTGCGCCAGTCAGTTTATTTTGTTCGAGAATAGAGAAAAGTGGATTGCGCAAATTCATCTTAATGAAATACTGAAAAGAAACAGACAATAATCAGTTATTGTTTAATTAATTTACTAAGACATAAAATAAGGCGAGTTTAATTTTATGAATTACACTCCCACTATTTTAACGATTCCACCACCCTTAGTGAAAACGAGAGAATTATTTTCTTTAGTGGGAACATGGAGCCCAATTGACAAAACATGGTTCCGAATAATATCAGCCAACCATGCTCTTCAAAAGGTAGAGCCCAATTGTTTCCAAAACAATCCCCATGTTATTTACCTCATGTCTAGTAAGGGCCCAATAATATGACGCCGTTTATTGTGACATGTCAAGATGACCCATCAATATTAAGTTGTGATGGACGGTCGCCATGTGGATCCCCAATAATATGAGCCAATCCCATGGGAGTTCCACCCAACTTACAACATGTGTCGATCAAATGTACAGCTTTTCGACGAACGAGCCCCCCCAATAATATGAGCCGGACCATGCCCACGGGTAGCATCTCTCATACATTGATCGTTGATGGAAGGTAGGAACATTTAAACAATATTTAAATTTTCTTTTGTTAATCTTGATATCAATTTTAAATAAAATTTAAAATGAGGGATTTTAATTTTGAAAAGGTTTGTCTCATCATTCAAAATTTTGTATGCTTGCGGGATTCATACAATTTAGTCTAAACATACATACAACAATAATATCATATATTATATTTTAGGATGATCGATTCCATTACTAATCCACCCGTGGTTGCCAATCACGAGTCTAAGTCCAATCCTAGGTGATATGCAAGTATGCAATGCAATCCTATTACATTGAGCTTCCAATTTACATTTCTTCGGTCTTTATTGTCTGCTGGGCCCACCTTTGTCTTCAAATCTTTATCTCCCACTGAGTCTTATAAATTTATAATAAATTTCGATGACAAGTAGGGGATACATATTTTAGGGGTGGGAACGGGCCATAAACCAGGCTCACTTATATTACATATGACAATTCATATTGGGCCATAAACCAGGCCCATTAATAAAACACAAAATAAAACCAAATGTAAACAATCTAACATACACCTATAATATTGGTCATGGCAATCGATCATCCTTATCCAATAATTTTAATTCCAAATTAATTCATTGGATAACATGCAATGGCAATAAAATTTAAATAGATAAAATCATATTTCATACATAAAATCTTATTTTACATATAAAATCATATTTTATCTAGTTTATCCATAAAATCATATTTTACATATAAAATCTAATTTTATACATAAAATTATATTTTATTATCAATTGTACCAAAATTAATAATTAAAGATTTAATTTATTGGATTAAATTTATAAATTTCCAAAATTCAAAATTTATCCAAAAATTAATTTTCTTAAAAATTTTGGGCTCAAACAATTTTGACCCATTGCCTCGTGGACCAACTGAAACAATTTTCAATCGGGCCAAAAACTGGGCCTGATAACAATTAACGGGCTGAAATTCAAAATTTAAAAAAAAAAAAAATTTAATTTTTCTGGGCTGTCCGGGACGATCCCGGGCAGTCCCCGAAAATCGGGCCGGGGGCCTAGCCCTTCGCTGGGCCGCTGGGCGCGGCCCAGCTGCGCGCAGGGCAGCGGCCGCCCGCTGCCTTTTCGGGCAGCAGGCAGCCCCCCAAAAACTTAAATTTTTTTTCTTTGTTTTATTTTTCTGAAAAATCGAGGCTTGTACAATTGAAAAATATTTTAATCGTAAAATCCGAGAACAACCTGGCTCTGATACCACTGTTGAAATACGGTCGTTCTCCGAATCAAAAAGAAAGTGATACCCAGTGCAGCGGAAGTTTTAAAATTTTATATGGAACGATTCAATATTATGGGTATCAAATTCCTACGATTAAAATTAAAACATAAAATTTAAATCATATAAATTTTATCTTAAAATCTCGAAGCGAGATTATGGACACCAACAGATTAATCTTCTCTTGTTGTATATCCCAGGAACTGATGAACGAACAATTCTTCAATCAGGTCCACGAACAGAAGTTTAATCCCTCTGATAGACTGTACTAGAAAGTCTATCAGAAGTTTCTATGATGAGATAGAACAGATATGATCTGTTAAATCAGACTGCAAATTCAGAAATTTGCAGACTGAATTTCGAACATTGTGAGGGAAGGGGGCGGCCGAATTCTAGAGAGGAGGCTCTCTAAGTTTCGAAATTTTGTGACCTGTTACGTGTAATTTCTGCACTGCAATAACTTATTTATAATGTGGGCTGCTAACAGCTTAGGGCCCATTAGTAATAAGTTCAAGCCTGGCAAGCAAAGCCCGCATGTTCAGAAATTAATATAAAATTCATCGTGACTCAGATTGATAAACCAATTTCACCAATGTGCACAGAAACCATTTCTGCATCTTTTAAAGTCAAGATAAATTTTCTGAATCCAAATTCAGTGATTTCCAAAAATGTCCATCACTATGTCATTTTAGGAAATCTTACTCCCTCTATTCTTAAATAAGAAGTCCCACTTCTTTATTCACTAAATTTAACTCTTTAAATTTAATTATCTCAACGGGGATTAGAAATCCATTACTTGTGTGACCCTCAATGGTTCAGGGATATAGCTAGCCGTGGGCTCACAACTCCTTGTGACTCGGAACAACAATTTCCGACTTACCCAACGAATCATGGTAAGAGCGCCTAGCAACATCGCCCCATGATTCCCTAGGTATCACTGATAGTGCCTTCAAGAACCAATAGATTTTGGTTAGCGTACAGTACGGTCCCTTCATCCATATATCCCGATCGAATCAACAACCATTGGTAAATCGAGAGTCGTTTGAGATTCGATAACTATGCAATTCATCTTGAAGATCAAATAGTGACATCGCATGTGCTACTAAGAAACCATTTCTTAAAGCACATCATGTACTCTGGCCAGAGATTTGTCACACTAATATCTCCTCAGATCGCATAGGATATCCACGCTCGCAAGCAAGTGGTGAATCCTTGACAACAAAGCATCGACTCCTATATGTATCGTAATTGCACCCAATCCCGACACCTTATGACCCCAATAGAGTCGGTAAACAAGTCAAATTATAGTACTAGCATATAGAGTCTTAATGATGTTTCAAGTAGTAAGGACTAATGGTGTACAACCAAAATCGCGGACTTTATCTACTCGATAAGTGATAACCACTTGGAAAATCCGGATAGTGTAGTTCGATCATTCATCATATGAATATCCATTTGCATGCTTTGAACATCTCTATGTTCCATACCAATGAAACGTGGTACTAGGCATCGCAAATGCTAGTCTCAATCTCGAGCGATCCTTATCCTTATTTGCGGACGGCTCAATCGACTAGGAACTGTTTAGAATATACATTGACTATAAGATGTGTTTCATGATAGTCATCCCAATGTACTACCACATCTTACATACACTATAGTATATTCAAGGTCTTTATCAAAACAACAATAGTATATCATAATATATCAATATGAAGAAAGATAAAGTAAATGCCATTATTAAAAAGTGTAAATTATATTAAACAAAAGATTGTTTACACATAGAGTCATAACAGCCCTTAACCACAAGTTGGCTAACCGGGCACCCACTCTTTCAATTCCACTCTCTTTTAGTTAAGAAGTCCAACTTCTCTTTCATTAAATTTAACTCTTTAAATTTAACTATCTCAACGGGGTTTAGTAATCCATTACTTGTGTGACCCTCAATGGTTCAGGGATACAGCTAGCCGTGGGCTCACAACCCCTTGTGACTCGGAACAACAATTTTCGACTTGCCCAACGAATCATGGTAAGAGCATCTAGCAACATCGCCCCATGATTCCCTAGGTATCACTGATAGTGCCTGCAAGAACCAGTAGGTTTTGATTAGCGTACAGTACGGTCCCTTCATCCATATATCCCGATCGAATCAACAACCATTGGTACATCGAGAGTTGTTCGAGATTTGATAACTATGCATTACATCTTGGAGATCAAATAGTGACATCGCATGTGTTACTAGGAAAACCGAGTAACGTAAAACACATCATGTACTCTGGCCAGAGATTCGTCACACTAATATCTCCTCAGATCGCATAGGATATCCACACTCGCAAGTATGTGGTGAATCCTTGACAACAAAGCATCGACTCCTATATGTGTCGTAACTGTACCCAATCCCGACACCTGATGACCCCAATAGAGTCGGTAAACGAGTCAAAGTACAGTACTAGCATATAGAGTCTCAATGATATTTAAAGTAGTAAGGACTAATGGTGTACAACCAAAACCGCGAACTTTATCCACTCGATAAGTGATAACCACTTGGAAAGTCCGAATAGGGTAGTTCGATCATTCATCATATGAATATCCATTTGCATGCTTTGAACATCTCCATGTCCATTACCAATGAAACATGGTACTTGGCATCACAAATGCTAGTCTCAATCTCGAGCGATCCTTATCCTTATTAGCGGACGGCTCAATTGACTAGGAATTGTTTAGAATATACAGTGACTATAAGATGTGTTTCATAATAGTGATCTCTCTTTATTCACTATCTCATCTTACTTACACTATAGTATATTCAAGGTCTTTATCAAAATAACAATAGTATATCACAATATAACAATATGAAGAAAGACAAAGATAATGCCATTAATGAATGTAAATTATATTAAACAAAGATTGTTTATACATAGAGTCACAAAAGCCCTTAGCCACAATTTGGCTAACCGGGCACCCACTCTTTCAATCTCCCACTTGCCCTAAAGCCAACTAGTCACACTAAGCAATCTCATTGCTTCGCGATGTTTGTCAAACAATGGTCCTGGCAAGGGCTTAGTAAGTGGATCAGCGATATTGTCTTTAGAGGCCACTCTCTCGACAGTGATGTCTCCTCTTTCCACAATCTCCCGGATGATGTGGTATTTACTCAGTACGTGTTTGGATCTTTGATGAGACCTTGGTTCCTTTGCCTGAGCAACGGCACCAGAGTTGTCGCAGTATACCGGAACTGGACCAATAGCTTTAGGAATTACACCCAACTCTTGGACGAAATTCCTCATCCAAACGGCCTCTTTAGCAACAGCTGATGCTGCAATGTATTCTGCCTCAGTGATGGAATCCGCTGTGGTGTCTTGCTTGGAACTCTTCCAAGAGACAGCATCATCATTGAGCATGAATACAAATCCAGAGGTTGACTTCGAGTCATCCACGTCGCTTTGGAAGCTAGAGTCGGTATAGCCTTCCAATTTCAATTCTCTTCCTCCATAAACCATGAATATATTCTTAGTCCTTCTCAAGTACTTAAGAATATCCTTCACGGCTTTCCAATGCATTTGACCGGGGTTGGCCTGATATCTGCTCGTGACACTCAGAGCAAAGGCTACATCCGGTCTGGTAGATATCATCCCATACATAATACTACCTATGGCTGACGCATATGGTATGTGTGTCATTTTCTCTATCTCTTCGTCAGTCTTGGGACACATTGACTTGGATAGAGAAACTCCATGACACATAGGTAGATGTCCTCTCTTGGACTCATCCATGGAAAACCTTTTCATTATGGTGTCGATGTAGGTTGCTTGAGTGAGTCCTATCATTCTCTTAGATCTATCTCTATAGATCTGTATCCCTAGAATATAGGATGTCTCATCCAAATCCTTCATCGAGAATCTACCTGATAACCATATCTTTGTTGACTGCAACATCCCTACATCATTCCCAATGAGTAGGATGTCATCAACATAAACCACTAAGAACGTCACCGCATCCTTAACTACTTTCTTGTACACGCACGGTTCCTCCGGGTTTTTGATGAAACCAAAGTCCTTTATTGTTTCATCAAATTTCTGGTTCCAACTTCTTGATGCTTGTTTGAGACCATAAATTGATCTCTGAAGTTTGAATACCTTATGCTCGCTTCCCATGGATGTGAATCCCTCGGGCTGCATCATATAGATTTCTTCCTTAATGTTTCCATTAAGAAATGCAGTCTTCACATCCATTTGCCATATCTCATAGTCATACCATGCTGCTATGGCAATAAGAATTCTTATGGACTTGAACATTGCGACTGGTGAAAAGGTTTCATCATAGTCAACTCCTTGTCTTTGAGTATAACCTTTTGATACCTATCGTGCCTTGTAGGTAAGTACCTTACCATCAGGCCCAAGTTTTCTCTTGTAGATCCATTTACACCCTATTGGAACAATTCCATCGGGAGGATCTACTAAAGACCAAACTTGGTTTGTATGCATCGAGTCTATTTCCGACTGCATAGCTTCAAGCCATAAATTAGAATCCGCATCAGAAATTGCTTCCTTGAAGTTTCTTGGATCACATCCAATGTCGGGTTCACTTTGATCCCTTTCAAGAAGAAGACCATATCGAATAGGAGGTCTAGAAGTCCTCTCGGATCTCCTAGATATAGGCGTGTCAATCAATGGTTCCTGAGGTATAGGATCATTATTTTGTATCTCGGGTTCTTCTCGAATTTCTTCGAGTTCCATCATCTTGCCTTTCTTATCTAATAAGAACTCCTTCTCCATGAAGGTGACATTTCTTGAAACAAACACTTTTGTTTCAGTAGGATGATAGAAATAATATCCGATTAAATTCTTCGGATATCCTACAAAATAACATAAGGTGGATCGACTATCCAACTTATCTCCCACTGTCTGCTTCACGTAAGCAGGACATCCCCAAATCCTTAAGTAGAGTTTTATCTACTGCTTTAGTGTGGACATTGTTCAACAACAATACCGCCGTTTCAAGCGCATAGCCCCAAAACGAAGGTGGGAGCTCAGTGAAGCTCATCATAGATCGAACCATGTCCAACAAAGTTCGATTGCGACGCTCCGAGACACCATTCAGCTGCGGTGTCATAGGAGGAGTCCACTGAGAGAGAATCCCATTCTCTTTTAGATAGTTCAAAAACTCGGTACTTAAGTATTCTCCACCTTGATCCGATCGAAGTGCTTTAATACTTCTACCTTGTTTGTTTTCTACTTCAGCCTTGAATTCTTTGAACTTTTCAAATGATTCAGACTTATATTTCATTAAATATAAATACCCATACCTCGAATAATCATCAGTAAAGATAATGAAGTAGGTGTGACCAAATTTAGTACCAATACTAAATGGTCCACAAACATCTGTATGGATCAAATCCAACAGATTTTGACTACGCTCAGGCTTCCCTTTGAAAGGAGATTTAGTCATTTTTCCTTTTAGGCAGGACTCACAAGTAGGTAGAGAGTTAATATCAGACATATCAAACATGTCCTCTCCCACTAGCCTCCTTGAGAAAATATGACCTAGCCTAGCATGCCAAAGGTTTGACGGGTTTTGACTATCGTTTTTCCTTTTATTTGTTGTTATCGGTTTATCAACATAATTAATTGGAACGTCTTTTAATTTTAAGTTATACAGATTGTTTTCCAGTTGTACATTTCCAATCAAACATTCATTCTTGTAAATATTGCAAATCCCATTTACAAAATTACAAGAAAAAACCATCTCTATCAAGCATAGAAACAGAAATAATGTTTTTAACTAAATCTGGCACAAATAAAACATCTCTAAAAAATAACTTAAAATTGTTCTGCAAAACTAAATAAACATCTCCCACTGCTTCGGCTTCAACTCTGGAACCATTTCCGAGCCTCAGCTGGGTCTCACCCATCCTAAGCTTACGAATTCTTATCATCACCTGCAAATCATTGCAAATGTGAGATCCACATCCGGTATCCAATACCCAAGAAGTAGTATTAAGTGAAACATTTATTTCAATGTAAAACATACCCTTTGCAGTTCGCAACTGCTCGAGGTATTCCTTGCAGTTACGTTCCAATGACCGGGTTTCTTGCAGTGATGGAAAACATCTCCAGATATGTTCACGTTTGAAGCTTTTGTCTTGGTCTTATTTTGTGGTACAATTTTCTTGGGTGGGGCAGAACATTTCTTACCCTTTCCACTTGTCCCCTTCTTGGAGTAAGAAGAGGAGCCAACCAAGAGTACCGGTTTATCCTTCTTTAATATGGCCTCATAAGACACAAGCATATTGACCATCTCTTCAAGGGTGGCCTCTATCTTGTTCATATTGAAGTTCACCACAAATCCGTCAAACGACGAAGGAAGGGAAAGAAGCAACAAGTCCGCGTTTAGCTCATGCTCCAATGTCAAATCGAGTGTTACCAACTTTTCAATGAGCTCAATCATGTGTACCCCATGCTCACGGACCGAAGTCCCATCTCGCATGCGGCATGTCATGAGCTCTTTGACGGTGGCATACCTCTCCGACCTTGACTGAGCTCCAAAAAGTTCCTTGAGATGCATGTGTATGTCAGCAGCATTCACGGCATCCTCAAATCGCCTCTGGAGTTCATCAGACATTGAAGCTTACATATAGCACTTGGCCTTGACATCATGGTCCCACCATTGATCAAGTTTTGCCAATTCTTCCGGACTTATATTAGCCGGTGCTTCCTTTGGAGGATTCTTTTCTAACACGTAGAAAATTTTCTCCGAGTTTAGAACAATCTTTAATTTACGGAACCATTCCGTATAGTTTGCGCCAGTCAATTTGTTTTGTTCGAAAATTGAGTATAGTGGATTTCGCGAATTCATTGTTATGAAATACTGAAAAGAAACAGACAATAATCAGTGATTGTTTAATTAATTTACTAAGACATAAAATATGGCAAAATTTAATTTTATGAATTTTACTCCCACTATTTTGACGATTTCACTACCCTCTAGTGAAAACGGGAAACTCCTTTCCTTAGTGGGAACATGGAGTCCAATTGACAAATCATAGTCCCGAATAATATCAGCCAATCATAATTTTCAAAAGGTAGAGCCCAAATACTTCCAAAGTAACCCCCATGTTTTTACCTCATGTCCAATAAGGGCCCAATAATATGACGCCGTTTATTGTGACATGTCAAGATAACCCATCAATATTAAGTTGTGATGGACGGTCGCCATGTGGATCCCCCAATAATATGAGCCAATCCCATGGGAGTTTCACCCAACTTACAACATGTGTCGATCCAATGTACAGCTTTCCGACGAACGGGCCCCCAATAATATGAGCCGGACCGTATCCGCAGGTAGCATCTCATACATTGATCGTTGATGGAAGATAGGAACATTTAAACAATATTTAAATTTCCTTTTATAAATCTTGATATCAATTTTAAATCATATTTAAAATGAGGGATTTTAATTTTTGAAAATTTGTCTCATCATGCAATTTATGTATGCTTGCGGGATTCATACAATTTAGTCTAAACATTCATACATCAATAATATAATATATTATTTAAGGATGATCGATCCCATTATCTAATCGACCCGTGGTTGCCAATCACGAGTCTAAATCCAATCCTAGGTGATATGCAAGTATGCAATGCAATCCTATTACATTGAGCTTCCATTTACATTTCTTCGGTCTTTATCGTCTGCTGGGCCCACCATTGTTTTCAAATCTTTATCTCCCACTAAGTTTAACAAATTTACAATAAATTTCGATGACAAGTAGGGGATACATATTTAAGGGGTGGGAACGGGTCATAAACCAAGCCCACTTTTTATTACCCAACAAGAATAAAACCAAATGAAAATTACCTAACATACACCTAAAACCTTGGTCATGGAAATCGATCATCCTCTTATCCAATAATTAATTCAATAATTAAAACATTGGATAACATGCAATGTCATCATAATTTAAAAGATAAAATCATATTTTATCTAATACTTTCATAAGATCATATCTTATCATCAATTGTACCAAAATAATTAATTTTATAAAATCTAATTTAACGGATAAAATTTACAAATTTTCCAAAAATTCAAATTTATCCAAAAATCAATTTTAAAAATTTCGGACTCAAACAATTTGATAGGATGCCTCGTGGAACAATCAAAAACAATTTTCGATCGGACCAAAAACTAAAATTTCAAAAATTTTAAATTTTAATTAAAATTAATTTTAATTTTTCCCTGGCTACCCGGGACATTCCCGGGCAGCCCGCGCCCCAATATGGGGCCCAGGCTGGGCAGCGACGGTCGCTGCCCATGGGCAGCACCATGCGCTGCCCTGGGCAGCGATCGTCGCTGCCCGATGTGCCCATTAAATTTTAATTTAAAATTTTGTTTTTGTTTCAAAAAACCCGAGGCCAAAAATTTTGTACAATCGATTAATTTAATCGTTTGATCTGAGCAACCTGGAATTGATACCACTGTTGGAAATCGTGTTCAGATCAATTAAGAATTGATACCCGGTGCAGCGGAAGTTTATTTTTTTCGATATGGAACAATTCCATATCATGGGTATCAAAACTTTACGATTAAATTATGTTGCAAGTAAAATAATAATAATCACAATTAATAATATTTTACCTCTTCAAGCAACGGCTTGATTATAGACACCAACAAAATTTAATCTGCTCTTCTTGTATATCCCGGGAACCGATGGCTTCACGATCAATCTCCGGAATAAGGTCCACGAACAGAAAACAGAAACCCTCTGATTGATTGCACTAGAAATCAATCAGAAGTTTATCGTAGAGAATAAACAGATTTGATCTGTTAATTCGGAATGTAATTTTTCACAAAAATCACAGACCGAATTTTCTCAAAAGGGACAGAGGATTTTCGAAAATTCCCCTTTAAAATATATGTGTGATTTCGAAAATTGCAAGAATGAATTGTGTCAATTTTCGAACACTACACATGTATTTATAGATAATTTCTAGACTAGATTAAGTTATAATTGTATTAGGACTCTAATTTTTTAGGGCCCACAATCCATAACTTAAGCCAACAAGCCAAGCCCGTTGTTATAGAAATTAATATAAAATTCATCATGACTCCGATTGATAAACCGATTTCATCAATGTGCACAGAAACCATTTCTGCACCTTTTAAAGTCAAGATAATTTTTTCTGAATCCGAATTCAGTGATTTCCAAAAATCCCCATCCCTATGTCATTTTAGGAAATTCCACTCCCTTTTAGTTAAGAAGTCCAACTTCTCTTTCATTAAATTTAACTCTTTAAATTTAACTATCTCAACGGGGTTTAGTAATCCATTACTTGTGTGACCCTCAATGGTTCAGGGATACAGCTAGCCGTGGGCTCACAACTCCTTGTGACTCGGAACAAAAATTTCCAACTTGCCCAACGAATCATGGTAAGAGCGTCTAGCAACATCGCCCCATGATTCCCTAGGTATCACTAATAGTGCCTGCAAGAACCAGTAGGTTTTGGTTAGCTTACAGTACGGTCCCTTCATCCATATATCCCGATCGAATCAACAAACATTGGTACATCGAGAGTTGTTCGAGATTCGATAACTATGTATTACATCTTGGAGATCAAATAGTGACATCGCATGTGTTACTAGGAAAACCGAGTAACCTAAAACACATCATGTACTCTGGCCAGAGATTCGTCACACTAATATCTCCTCAGATTGCATAGGATATCCACACTCGCAAGTATGTGGTGAATCCTTGACAACAAAGCATCGACTCCTATATGTGTCGTAACTGTACCCAATCCCGACACCTGATGACCCCAATAGAGTTGGTAAACGAGTCAAAGTACAGTACTAGCATATAGAGTCTCAATGATATTTCAAGTAGTAAGAACTAATGGTGTACAACCAAAACCGCGGACTTTATCCACTCGATAAGTGATAACCACTTGGAAAGTTCGAATAGGGTAGTTCGATCATTCATCATATGAATATCCATTTGAATGCTTTGAACATCTTCATGTCTATTACCAATGAAACATGGTACTTGGCATCACAAATGCTAGTCTCAATCTCGAGCGATCCTTATCCTTATTAGCGGACGGCTCAATTGACTAGGAACTGTTTAGAATATACAGTGACTATAAGATGTGTTTCATAATAGTGATCTCTCTTTATTCACTATCTCATCTTACTTACACTATAGTATATTCAAGGTCTTTATCAAAACAACAATAGTATATCACAATATAACAATATGAAGAAAGACAAAGATAATGCCATTAATGAATGTAAATTATATTAAACAAAGATTGTTTATACATAAAGTCACAAAAGCCCTTAGCCACAAGTTGGCTAACCGGGCACCCACTCTTTCAATTTTGTCTGAGTCCATCTCTGTAATAAGCTTTGTTCTTGAGCTTGGGTTGTTCTGTTGGTGATTAATAAAAGTGTTGTGTTGCTCTCCCGTGGACGTAGGCAAATATTTGCCGAACCACGTAAATACTTGCGTCGTTTAATCGCTTTCGTGTGAGTTGGTTGATTGATCTGTGTGCGTTGGTTTTATCTGCTTTCTGGGATTACTGTTCTTATCGTGCGTTTTGTTTCCTTGGTGAATTCTCGAACACCAAATTTTGGATTGATTCCTAACAAGTGGCGCCGTCTGTGGGAAACTAAGCAAAGATGGTGGGATCAATGAAGTTTGATATTGAAAAGTTCACGGCCAAGAACGATTTCTCACTCTGGAGAATTAAGATGCGGGCAATCCTGATACAACAAGGATTGGTGGAGGATCTTAAGAAGAAGGAGGAGATGTCCGATGAGATAAAGAACAAGGATGAATTGCTCGAGAAAGCACACAGTACAATTATTCTCTGTCTGGGAGATAGAATTCTTCGGGAGGTGGCCAGAGAAGAATCTGCAGCGGCGGTGTGGCTTAAACTCGAAAATTTATACATGACGAAATCCCTGGCTAATCATTTGTACATGAAACAGGGATTGTATTCCTTTGTGATTAAGGATGAGAAGAACCTTGAAGACCAGATCGAAGAATTCACCAAGATATTGGATGACTTGGAGAATATTGAAGTAAAGCTTGAGGATGAAGATCGGGCTTTGATACTTCTGAATGCTCTTCCTAAAGCATATGAAAATTTCAGGGATGCTTTGCTATATGGAAGAGAACAGACGATAACATTGGAAGAAGTTATGTCTGCTATTCAATCCAAGGAACTTCAGAGAAAATCGAACACAAACCCTGAATCACATGGAGAAGGTCTTACGGCGAGGGGCAGAAGTGATAAGAGGGCATCCAGTTGGAAATACAGGCCAAAGTCCAGATCGAAGAGTCAAGGAAGATACCAGAACAGAAACTTGGGTAATATGAAGTGTTATGCCTGTCAGAAGGTTGAACATCTGCGAAGAGATTGTCTTGAAAGGAAAGGGAAGCAACAGGAAAAATCCAAGGATGATGGTACTCTGGCCATAGCTACAGATGGATATGATTCAGCAGAAGTATTGGTGGTTTCTAAAGGTGATCAAAACCACGAGTGGATACTGGATTCAGGATGCTCCTTTCACATGTATCCTATAAGATCTTGGTTTGAAAAATTGGAGGAATCGGATCAGGGCATGGTACTGTTGGGGAATAATCAATCATGAAGAATAAAGGGCTCTGGAAATATCAGAATAAGGATGCATGAAGGGATCGACAGAGTACTCACCAAGGTGAGGTATGTGCCCGAGTTGAAGAGAAACTTGATATTATTGGGAACGCTTGATGCTCAGGGATATTCATTCAAATCAGGAGCAGGCAGTATCTCAGTGTCTAAAGGATCTCTGGTAGTTATGAAGGCTGTCAAAAGGAACCTCCTGTATGTACTACAAGGTGAAACGATTATTGGAAGTACAACAAGTATTCAGGAACAGCAAGACAGAACCAAGCTATGACATCTGAGGCTTGGACATGTAAGTGAGAAGGGATTACATGAGCTGTCTAAACAGGGTCTGTTAGGTGGAGATAAGATTGAATCACTTGAGCTGTGTGATAGTTGTGCTCTTGGGAAATCAAAAAGAGTATCGTTTGGTCAAGGAAGTCACATAACTGAGCAACCATTGGCCTACATTCATTCAGATCTATGGGGTCCTTCTCGAACAGAAACTCATGGTGGAGGCAGATACTTCATGTCTTTGATAGATGATTACTCAAGGAGACTATGGATATTCATCTTAAATACTAAGGATGAAGCATATGACAAGTTTAGAGAATGGCTGCTGGCAGTTGAGAACAAGAGTGATCGAAGAGTTAAACACCTAAGAACAGATAATGGGCTAGAATACTTATCAGATAAGTTTGTCAAGCTATGCAAGGAGAAAGGCATTACCAGACATAGAACAGTGGCAGGAACACCACAACAAAATGGCCTGGCAGAGAGAATGAACAGAACTCTTTTGGAAAGGGTCAGATGTATGTTGATCAATGCTTCTCTTCCGAAGTCCTTCTGGGAAAAGCATTATCTACTGCGTGCTATTTGGTCAATAGGTGTCCATCCAATGCGATTGGTTTCAAGACACCAATGGAAAAGTGGAGTGGAACACCTGCAGACTACTCAAACTTGAGGGTATTCGGATGTCTTGCATATGCTCATCTGAAACAGGACAAGTTGGAAGCAAGGGCAGTCAGATGTATATTCATTGGGTATCCGGATGGTGTGAAGGGTTATAAGGTTTGGAACCTGGAATCAAGAGGTCCAAAGTGCTTCAACACCAGGGATGTGAAGTTTGATGAATCCAAACTGGGATATAAAATGAATACAGATGGAAAGGACAGTCATATCAGTGATAAACTACCGATTGAGGTGGAGTCTTCTGTGCCAGATGAAGGGTCAGAAGAGATTCAAGATGAGAATGTGACAGCAAGAGATCAAACAGTGGATTTGAGCACTTACAATCTTGCAAGGGATAGAACCAGAAGGGAGATCAGAGCTCCAAAGAGGTTTGGTGAAGCTGATCTGGCTTGGTATGCACTTACAGTAGCTGAGGAGGTGGAGTATTCAGAGCCAAATACATATGATGAAGCTATGGCGAGTAAACAGAAAAACAAGTGGATTGAATCTTTGAATGAAGAGATGAACTCACTCGAGAAAAATCAAACTTGGAAGCTAGTAGACAGACCGAAGCATCAAAAGACATTGGGATGCAAGTGGATCTATAAACAGAAGGAAGGAACTCCTGGTACAGATCAGATCAAGTATAAAGCAAGATTGGTTGCAAAGGGTTTTGGTCAAGTAGAAGGGATAGATTTTAATGAGGTCTATTCTCCAGTGGTCAAACATTGTTCCATCCGGATTATGTTAGCACTGGTGAACCAGCTCAACTTGGAGCTTGAGCAGATGGATGTGAAAACTGCGTTTCTACACGGTGACCTGGAAGAAACCATATACATGGAACAACCAAAGGGCTTCATACATCAGAAAACCCAGAACAAAGTCTTCTTACTGAGAAAATCATTGTATGGGCTGAAGCAGAGTCCGAGGCAGTGGAACAAAAGGTTTGATGAGTTCATGATTGATATTGGTTTTGTGAGAAGCCAATATGACAAATGTGTCTATCTGAAGAAGGATGAAAGACAGGTTATCTTGTACCTACTGATTTACGTTGATGATATATTGATTGCAAGTAAAAGAAGGACTGAGATATCATTCTTGAAACAACAGCTCAACACAGAGTTTGAGATGAAAGATCTGGGTGAAGCGAAGAGAATTATGGGCATGGATATAGTGAGAAACAGGAAAATACAGGAGATTCATCTGAGTCAGAAGAACTACTTGAAGAAGGTTGTTCTGAGGTATAACATGAATCAAGAAAAATCTTTCTTGACCCCTCTGGGACAACATTTGAAGATATCTGCGAATCAGTCACCTGAAAGTGAGGAAGACAAGATGAAGATGGCTGGTATTCCATATGCTAGTGGAGTGGGGAGTCTCATATATGGAATGGTGTGTGGTAGGCCTGATCTGGCATATGCAATCAGTGTAGTGTCAAGATTTATGGCTAATCCGGGAACATATCATTGGGAAGCACTTAAGTGGATTCTCTGATATCTCATAAACACAACTGGGTTGGGATTGAAGTTTGAGAAGCAGCAAGATGGAATTGATCCGGTAGTTGGATATGTGGATTCGGATTTTGCTGGGAACTTAGACACGATAAAGTCATTGAATGGTTATGTGTTTACCTTTTATGGCACAACGATCACCTGAAAGTCAAATTTACAGTCAGTGGTTGCTCTTTCTACCACTGAGACAGAATTCATAGCTGTTACTGAGGCCATAAAAGAAGGATTGTGGTTAAAAGGGATGATAGCGAAGTTGGGTGTAAAACAAGATCAAGTTGTAGTGCACTGTGACAACCAAAGTGCAATACACTTGACGAAACACCAAGTCTATCATGAACGATCGAAACACATAGATGTGAAGATGCATTTCATGAGAGATGTAATTGAAAAAGAAGATATGGTCCTTGTGAAAATAGCATCAGAAGAAAATCCTGTAGATGCTATGATGAAGTCACTGCCGTATGCTAAGTTCAAGAAATGTTTGGACTTAGTTAATGCGGTGATTGGAAATTAGCCATGGAGGCTAGGATGGAGAGCAACATTCAACCTGAAAGAATCAAGGTGGAGATTGTTGTATTATGCTTCTATCAGATTGAATGGGTATATAGAAGAGATCGGATCGAATAGTATAGATCAGATGAGCTCGGTGATCAGATGAGTTCATGGCCCAGATCGAATATTGGGATCAGATCGAAGTGATGGTCAGATGAGTCTTCGGATGAGTACATGCAGATAGATTGCTCGAGTATTGTGACTTGGTTAAGAAGTCAGATGAAGTGTTCGAGAAGCTATACGCTTGCAGGTAGATCGATGCAGATCGAAATACGAGGGCAGATCAGACTGATGAATGAAGGCTTATCGGGCTGGACCAGGTTGACTTTATATTTGGGTCGTAATTTACTGTTGACCTAAAGCACAAGATGAAAGTCGGTGTAATTCTATATATAAGTAGATGGAAGCTGGCCGAAACGAGAATAAGAAAAAATCAAAATTCTTCAGAATATATTGAGAGAGAAGAAGAAGAGATTTCGGAGGAGAAAACTAAGCGTAGATTGTGACGGGAAGATTCAAGTATCAATAGCTTGAATCGTGTCTGTATCTAGCTTGATAGTTTGTCTGAGTCCATCTCTGTAATAAGCTCTGTTCTTGAGCTTGGGTTGTTCTGTTTGTGATTAATAAAAGTGTTGTGTTGCTCTCCCGTGGACGTAGGCAAATATTTGCCGAATCACGTAAATACTTGCGTCGTTTAATCGCTTTCGTGTGAGTTGGTTGATTGATCTGTGTGCGTTGGTTTTATCTGCTTTCTGGGATTATTGTTCTTATCGTGTGTTTCGTTTGCTTGGTGAATTCTCGAACACCAAATTTCGGATTGATTCCTAGCAAAACACTTTAACAGCTTATTTTTAAAATAAGTTCTAACAGCTTATAAGCTCGTAAAACAATTTTTAAGCTCTAAGAGTTTATAAACTCTTTTTATAAGCTTAGCCAAACACCCTAACTAATAAGTAAAACACTATTATAATCCCAATCAACGAGCGCTATCACAGATGTGACGAGTTTAATCTACTCGTTATTATGACACAAGTTCAAAATTTTAAAATCACTGATTTCAAATTAGACAACTTCCTAATTTGACCATATCCCCTAGTGAAACATCCAAAAATGAAAATCATATATAAACGATTTTATAAGCTTATTACATTTGATCCTATCAAATTATTTCGTCGAATTCGACTCCTTGAATTGACTATCTCAACAGAAACAAGGAAACCAATACATGTGTGACCTTCAATTATTCATACAACTAGCCGTGCATAAATTCACAACTCCTGTAAAAACAATCGATTATAGTTACAGTATATTACAGTCCCTTCATCTCATATATCCAGATCAAATCTTTAACCATTTGAACATCGAGGATTGATCGAGATTTGATAACCATGTGAAATACATCTGATGATACATAGTGGCATCGCATGTACTGCTAGAAAAATTATTTTCTCTAAAGCACGCATCTCGCTCTGGCCAGAAAATCCATGCAATATTATCTCTTCATATCACATAGGATATCCATGCCCATAGGTGAGCAAAAAATACCCGACTACAGTGCACTAGCTCCTATGTGTGTTGCAACTACACCCAACTTCTTCGCCTGATGACCATCACGGATTCGGTAAACGAGTCAAAGTGTTGCCCTAGTACATAGAGGCTCTGTGTTGTCCCGAGTCATAAAAACTTATTGTGTACAATAATCACATACGAACTTATCTAATCGATGAATAATAACCACTTGGAAAATCCTGTGGAGGGTTGTTCTGTGAACTCAAAAATGAGCATTCATCTTGTATGTTTGAACATCTTTATGCCCTTGAAACATGATACACAACATCACAGATACTAGTCTCAAATTCAAATGATCTTTATCCTTCTTTCTAGAAGCATAATCGACTAAGAACTTGTTTAGAATATACAGTAACTCAAATATGTGTTTCATGATTGCCATTAGATTTACAACCTCATCTTTATAATACTATAGTATATTCAAAGTTTTTATCTATGCAGCTTTCATGGATATATAAATAAAAAAATGCATAATAAATATAAAATATAAATTATATAATAATAAAGACTATTTATTACACACAGTTGCGTTCCCCTGCACCCAAGGGGTGCAGGGAAACTTGGGCGCCACTCTATGTGGCATTTAAGTATGTATTATTTCTTTTTAAAAAATGTCACGTGGCCTTCCTTTTTTTTCCTCCTAAAAGGCTTTTCTTCCCAGATCCCCAATTACAAGTCGCGATCCCATTGTTTGTTCTTCTCACGTCTACAAATGAAATCCCCGATGCCGCCCATCTTCGCCGTGGAACGACCACATCTCCGCCGTCGCTAAGGAGTTCTTCTTCCTCTCGGATAGGCGATTACATCTCAAGCCCATTTTTTTCTTCTCACGTTTCCAAAGTTTGCGAGCTCAGAACCCTCCACCGCCCATCATTTCTCTCTGTTGCCGACCAATCACGTCGTGGAACAAGCGCATCTCCGCAGCCGCGCATCTCACATCTGAAAATCGGGTATTTGGTTTTAAAATTAGTTCATATTTTTGTTCTGTGGGGCTCCTTTGAGGGTTTCTAGCGTACATATCTCCTCAGCTTCTTGTACTCATTCGATTGCGGTAGATGGTAAGGGGGAAATGTGCGTTCTGACTTGTTTGTAATGTCATTCGAATTGTGTATAGTAATGGCGTACATTTCTTGCACTGATTATGTAACGACCCTAGTTCTACTATAAATTAAACTAAATAAAAATACGGTTTTTCAAAAATTTTCGGCATGACCTCTCTATTTTTATTCAAACCAGCTTATCACAGACATCAAACTTAAAATGCAAACAACAACACTAAATAAACTAGACCGAGAAAAGAAAAAAAAATAACAAAACCTGAGAAAAAATATTGACACTCCAAACTATCCAAAAATTAACAATTTGATACATAAGTGCCCACAAACAATTCCAAAGAATATTATCTTTACATTTACATTTACTAAATTAACAAGATGAAGGACTTTAAAGTGCTAAAATAAACTTTTGCGGAAGACTGGCATGGTCAGAGGGATGTGTCGTGCCCGCATCACATTCCACACGATAGTGTCCCGCAATCTCACTGATAACCTAAACCTGCACCAAGTACATGTAGTGAGCCTAGGGGCCCAACAAGAATATGAGAGAATAACAAGTAGTACATAAATACATGCACACACAGATAAAAAAAATAGTTGATACTAAAAATACTTTTGTTTTGTGCTCTTGTTTTAAAAAAAATAGACTTCAAAACTGAGAGAACAAGAATATAACATATGCGTAGCTAAGTCATTTATAATCAATGTAACTGCATAAACTGTACTAAAACATAGTCATATGAATTCTGTGAACTGTAACTGTATCTGAATCTGTAACTGTGAACTGCGAACGGTGAACTTAGATCATTGATTGTGACTCTGTGGTTTCGATCATGATCATGGCTGCAGTGCACTATGCCGCAAGGAGGTCAGGATAACACCCAACCCAATCTTGCCCTGTAACTGGTAAGGGATCGAGGCCAAGATTTCTCTTAACCCCACACATACACGTCTATATTTGGTAAGGTAGGCCAAGACGTGTTTCAAACCCACACATACACATCCTTTGGTAAGTTAGGTCAGAAAGTCTCCCAACCCCACACATACACGTCATTTATATAGTCACAATCATCTCACTTCGTTCATAAAATATTTTCTTTCGTACTTTCTTTGTCTTGATATAAGAACTTAACATCCATATGTAGATGTAATGTACTTGAAAATATTTACTCAATGATCATGCAAGAGACTCAAATGTGGATGACCGGGATGGTGATTTAGGAAACAAATCAAAGGATGGGAAAACTAAACCATAATGTCGCGCTTAAGACAAATTGTAGCGGTTCGCCCGTAAAATATGTAACTTGCTCGATTCTTAGTCAAAAAATATTCCGCTAGAAACCAAGACTCCATAACACTTAGAACTAAGTAGAAAAATCAACCTCTTAATTTATTCCTAAGAAATCATTTTTATAAAAATCACAATCCCGGACAGCCCCTCATTAAATCCAAAATTCTGCACCTATGCAATCAAAAATCTAAAACTCAACCAAAACTTATCCGAATTGATTTCCGCTTGAACCGACATATTCCCAACATCCTAAACTATTCCCAAACTTGATCCCTTAACCAAAACATGAGATAAACCCTGTTTTAAAAATTCAATTCCGGACAACCCTGGTTTTAAGAAAAATCTGCACCTCTCTTTTTGAATGCCTAGAACTCAACCGAAAATTAACCGAATTAATTCCGTGTGAAACTTCGTTTCCCTAACATCCTAAGATACCACCAGCCCCGAGCCCTTCCCTAAATTCAGACTCTAACCCGGTTTTAAAAGTTCATTCCCGGACAGCACCCAACACTCTTAAAATTCTGCACACGTTTCACTTTCAAACTCAACCAAAACTTAGCCATAAATCTTCCAATCTTCCAAGTCACTAGTCTAGGTTCAATACCAACATTTAAGCTCATCTAAACCCCTTAGAAACTCCCATAAACCAGCTCAAACTCAGCTCAACATGGAAACCAAACCAAACCCCCAAAATATGGAAAATTCAAAGTTCCTTAAACCAATTCACAATCTAACTTCAACTCATCATAACACTACCATGTGAACTAAATTTCACCCATGGTAGCCCCTAACCCACCATCCAAATCAACACAAACAATTTCACAAGTTTTCGAATTAAACATGCTAACCAAAATTCTGAAATTTTCGAAGGCAACATGGCCACAATGACTAAACCATTCCAAGTTCATATACATTTCAAAACTCATCAACCAAAGAGATTTCTCAAGCATGAATGAATAAAATAATCTCGACAGAAAACAAAAGAAAGGATCGAACAGGGCACTAAAAGAGTTTTCTGAAAATTTGAAATGCAAGCACATAAATTCAAACACAATGCATAATAATCTACTTGGGGCATAATGAAACCATAATATTGCCTAGCTAAGAAAAAAAAATCGAAAAGGAACAAGAACTTGAGTTTCGCCAGAAATGAGGAAAAGCTGGAATGAGCTGGAACAGAGCTCGATCGAAGAGGAAACAGCTTGCTCTGCTCGCCGAGGTGAAGCTACGCCGGAGATGGAGGGTGGCCGGCGGCGGTCGAGCTTGAAGAAGGTGGAGATGATGAAAGCCGATCTTATTAGCTGAAAGGAGCTGCAACCGAGCTCAAAAGAAAGGAAACACTCGACCAGCTTGCCATGGAGGTGCTTCGCCGGAGAAGAAGGAGAAACGGGAGCTGTGGCGGCGAGAAATGGAGGTGAAAATGGAAGCCGATGGGTTGAGCTTGGAGAGGGGAAATGGCGTGAGTGTTGTGTGTGTTTTAGGCATGAGAAATGAGTGGGTAAATTGGGGGCTAGGGTTATGTAATAAGTTTGAGTGTGTAGGTATGTGTAAGTATAGATGTATGTATATAATTGTGAGTGTGTGAGTGATTGGAGAAAAAGTGATACACACTTTTAAAAAGTGCTACTCCAATAGGCAACTAAGACTATAAATTAAATTGCACTAAATTAAACACCATCTTGAAAATCCAAGAATTTAAACACTTTAAATATATCGATGTCATGGCAATGAGTAAAATATTTAACTATCAAGCAGAGCGATTTAAAATAATTTAAACCAACTAGACTAACGTTTAAAAGCAATTTAAATAAATACACAAGCGAACATAAAATTTTTTAAAATGATTTGGACAATTAAAAGGATCTAAATAAATAAGGTACACATTTAAAATAATTTAAAATAACTAATCGCTAAACTAAAGCTATTTAAAATAAATAAGTTGGACACTCGAATTATTTAAACAAATAAGCTAAACAGTTAAAATAATTTAAAAGAATAAACTAAATAATTAATTAAAATCATTTAAATATCCAAGTTTAAATCGTTAAAATATTAAAACAATTAAATTTCATAATAAAAATCATTTTGACAAATAAACTTAAACAATTAAAAGCATTAAGTAAATATTAAATAGTTAGTAAATAAAATAATTTGAACAAATAAATAATAAAATATTTTACTAACACATAATTCACGTAAAAAATTTAAATCAATTAAACCTAAAAATAATAATCTTAATATTTATTTAATTTAATGCATGCAATTTAGTAGAATGGATTTTAGGTACTACAATTTCTTCCTTCCTTAAATGAAATTTCGTCCTCAAAATTCGAGACTTACTAACTAGGTTCGAACACTTTAGACCAGATCAACACTAAGTTCTCCAACTTCGCACTCACATGAGTTGACGCTAATTAACTTACTCTGCGCACTATGATGCTTACAGATATTTATATCACCAAGGGCCTAACTAACTCTTATTGCAATATAAAATATACAATTCTTACATGTTCCCAAGTGGTCTTGTCATCAATTAAATTTTATCACTCCTCAAATTTACTAATCTAAATTTACAAACTCAAAAATGTCATCTTACTGCAACTGATAATTTCTCCATCCTACAAATTCTTAGATCTCTAAGTTATTGCACAACCTATATTATGTTAACCTTATATCCTACGTCGGAATTCCAAGCTATAGAGTCCATATAACCAATAAATAATTTATGTCGACCTCGACCAAGAATTAAAACTTTCTAACAACGAATTACACTTGTCGTATATTTACCAATTAAACTTAACTAGCATGCTATACAACTTGAGCTCTTAAGAAATTCACAAGCATATTACTTGGCAACTAAACAATAAAATCTTCTAAATATGATAGCTAAGGGACTATACAATTCTACCTCGTTAGACCTCGAAATAAGATATGAATCTGACTTATACTTCCCCAACATCGATACATGAAACCCATCATGTATCACTAAGAACTCTGCGCCAGCTCGAATGATAAAAAAAAATTACCTATCTCCTCAACAATCGCATAAGGGCCAACAAATCGAGTTAATTTCCTTATGTACCAAAGTCTATAGTATTATGGAACAATGATACCTTCAAGAACAACCTAACAACCATTTTAAAATTCTAAAGGTCTATGTCACTTATTAGCTTAACTCTGCTTAATGATCCTGGACTAAGCTCAATTCCCTTATTAGTTACTACAACCCTCTACGCTTCTAAGGATGATTAAAATTTTCTTAAGCAACGACTCTAGCTCAGCTAACCTTCCAGTCAAATTATACCACGAACTATTATCCACTTATATTGGATTAGACGGTCTCTAAGTACCAAATAATTCTAACATATCACCTGAAGACATATCTCAAATCTTTGGTTCAACTTGATAGCAAGCTTGGAAGATTCAAAAATTTCCAAATTATTATATGTACAACCTGAATTCATATTTCAAGAACTTAGTATACAATTGGATACCTCACAGAGTTTGTATCCCGATCTTACAAGCTTCCTCAGTGTTCCTCTAGTACCTTAGCATTTCACCGATAAATAAATCTACAGCTTATCCAGAAAATAAAACTACCTGAATATTCTATTCATCATTCGATACCCATAGTTGTGTAATAGCCTTACCGATTGATATTCACAAAATCTTGGAATGCGAATGAATAGTACCCAAAAGTATTCTAGAGACAACTCTAATTCCTATCTCGAAACTGTTCACCCATTTAGCTTACCAAATTCATCTGTTTACTCTTAACGATCCTATTTTAAATAGGACAACCCAATCAGGTAATTCATTAACTAGCAATCTTCTCGCTAGAACTAGTTATAATTATTAGTCGCCACTCCTCGGATCACAACAATAACTTAGGATTTGATCCAGTACTAATACTAAATTCCAATAGTCTAAACTCTTACTATGCGGTTACGAGTCGATTTTCTACACACAAAAAAAATAGATATGATCGCACCCAAATCCTCATCATGAAGGATCATGAAATGAAAGGAAACAAAATACAAGTAATGCTGATTGATACGAAATGAATTAGTGCAAGCATTACAAACAAACGATTTGGAAATAAAAATATGGGTAAGTGAAAACAACTAACTCCTAATTAAATTATAGTGATGAATGAATAACAATGGAGGCTCCATGTTTAATGAATATGAGCCAACAAGATACAAATCTCGTGATCATTCATCCATGGATAATGAAATCATGCTCAAATTATCAAAGCACAATTAAGAGCCATCGGTGTGACTTCAATCGAGATAAGTCCACACAAGTCAATAATTAGGGGAAACAAAGGTCCTAAGACATATTCAAATGTCAACCACAACATGAGTAGATCACCAAAAATGAGACAAAGTGGATCTTACTCACATCAACATGTGGCTCTAGAACCGAAGAAAAATTTCAAGAAGTGCGAAATATAAACAATATTTGATTAAAAAGTTTAACCAAGGTGAAAATAGCAGAATACAACGTTGACTGATTTCATACGAATCCATAAATGAACAAAGGATGTGCAAAGAAATTTCGGATACTCAAAAATATTTGTTGCAATAGATACAAGCACAAATGAAAAATAAGAAAATAGTTATCGAAATAATAGTTCACATAATTGAAAGGCTCATAGTAAGTGACTCACTATTTCCCAAAATCATATTTGCCCGAATAACAAAAGAAAGCTCAAGCTATCCATAATAATATAAAACAAAGTACGTATCTCACGTCTTCGCACGAGATCGATTCATAAACTTAACTGACAAAACATACATCTATCAATTTCTAACCAAACTATTCACTTAGTTTTATCCGACTAAATTTCATCCCTAAGAGAATAAATTACTACTAGGACACAATGACTAATATCTCATAATGCACAAGTTTAATATTTTCCATCAAGCTCCTACAATCTCATAAACCCTAATAACTTCAAACAACATCCACGTACTATCCAAAACTGGAAGGAATATTAGTACACCAACTCCGTTTAACATGGAACCGCATGCTACAAAAATAAATAGTCAAATAATACACTTTAAATTATAAAAGAAGTTTTAAACAAAAATAAACACTAAACTACACACTTAATTAAATTAAACATCTAGTTTTGAAAAAAAAAATTTAAAAAAAGGTGACATCAAAATATTTAAAGTAATAAATCAATTACGACTAACATATAAAATTCATTAAAACTTACAGACTTTGAGGCGAGATTTCTCGAGTTTCTTGCAACCGATAGTAGGCACAACCCAAACCAGAACCATGCTCTGATACCAACTGTAACGACCCTAGCTCTACTTTAAATTAAACTAAATAAAAATATGGGTTTTCAAAAATTTTCGGCATGACCTCTATATTTTTATTCAAACCCGCCTGTCACAGACAGCAAACTTGAAATGCCATAGCTCCCGTTTCTCCTTCTCCGGCGAAGCACCTCCATGGCAAGCTAGTCGAGATGTTTCCTTTCTTTTGAGCTTGGTTGCGGCTCCTTTCAGCTAATAGGATCGGCTTTCATTATCTCCACCTTCTTCAAGCTCGACGAGCAGAGCAAGTTGTTTCCTCTTCGATCGAGCTCTATTCCAGCTCATTCCAGCTTCTCCTAATTTCTGGCGCAACTCAAGTTCTTGTACCTTTTTCATTTTTTTTTCTTTGCTAGGAAAGATTATGGTTTCATTTGGCCCCAAGTAGATTATTATGCATTGTGTTTGAATTTATGTTCTTGCATTTCAAATTTTCAGAAAACTCTTTTAGTGCCATGTTTGATCCTTTCTTTTGTTTTCTGTCGAGATTATTTTATTCATTCATGCTTGAGAAATCACGTTGGTTGATGAGTTATGAAATGTATATGAACTTGGAATGGTGTAGTCATTGTGGCCATGTTGCCTTCGAAAATTTCAGAATTTTGGTTAGCATGTTTAATTCGAAAACTTGTGAAATTGTTTGTGTTGATTTGGATGGTGGGTTAGGGGCTACCATGGGTGAAATTTAGCTCACATGGTAGTGTTAGGATGGGTTGAAGTTAGATTGTGAATTGGTTTAAGGAACTTTGAATTTTTGGTTGCCTTGTTGAGCTGAGTTTGAGCTGGTTTATGGGAGTTTCTAAGGGGTTTAGATGAGCTTAAATGTTTGTCTTGAACCTAGACTAGTGACTTGGATGATTGGAAGATTTATGGCTAAGTTTTGGTTGAGTTTGAAAGTGAAACGTGTGCAGAATTTTAAGAGTGTTGGGTGCTGTCCGGGAATGAACTTTTAAAATAGGTTTAGATTCTGAATTTAGGGAAGGGCTCGGGGCTGGTGGTATCATAGGATGTTAGGGAAATAACGTTTCAAGCGGAATTAATTTGGTTAAGTTTTGGTTGAGTTCTAGGAATTCAAAAAGAGAGGTGCAGATTTTTGTTAAAAACAGGGCTGTCCGGAATCATATTTTTAAAATAGGGTTTATCTCATGTTTTTGTTAAGGGCTCAAGTTTGGAAATATTCTAGGATGTTGGGAATATGTTGGTTCAAGCGGAAATCAATTCGGATAAGTTTTGGTCGAGTTTTAGATTTTTGATTGGATAGGTACATAATTTTGGATTAAATGAGGGGCTGTCCGGGATTGTGATTTTTATAAATCTTATGAATAAATTAAGAGGATGATTTTTATACTTAGTTCTAAGTATCATGGAGTCGTGGTTTCTAGAGGAATCCTTTTTGACTAAGAATCGAGCAAGTTACATATTTTACGGGCGAACCGCTCCAATTTGTCTTAAGCACGACATTATGGTTTAGTTTCCCCATCCTTTGGTTTGTTTCTCAAATCACCATCCCGATCATCCACATTTGAGTCTCTTGCATGATTATTGAGTAAATATTTTCATGTACATTACATCTACATATGCATGCTAAGTTCTTATATCAAGACAAAGAAAGTACGAAAGAAATTATTTTATGAACGAAGTGAGATGATTGTGACTATAGAAATGACGTGTATGTGTGGGGTTGGGAGACGTTTTGACCTACCTTACTAAAGGATGTGTATGTGTGGGGTTAAGATAAGTCTTGGCCTACCTTACCAAATATAGAGGTGTATGTGTGGGGTTAAGAGAAATCTTGGCCTCCCTTACCAATTACAGGGAAAATTGGGTTGGGTGTTATCTTGACCTCCTTGCGGCATAGTGTACTGCAGCCATGATCATGATCGAAACCACAGAGTCACAATGAAGGATCTAAGTTCACCATTCGCAGTTCACAGTTACAGATTTAGGTACAGTTACAGTTCACAGAATTCATATGACTATGTTTTAGTACAGTTTATGCAGTTACATTGATTATAAATGACTTAGCTATGCATATGTTATATTCTTTTTCTCTCAGTTTTGAAGTCTATTTTGTTTAAAGCAAGGGCACAAAAAAAAATTATTTTTAGTATCAGCTATTTTTTTATCTGTGTGTGCATGTATTTATGTAGTACTTGTTATTCCTCAATATTCTTGTTGGGCCCCTAGGCTCACTACATCTATTTGGTTCAGGTTTAGGCTATCAGTGAGATTGTGGGGCAGGACTATCGAGTGGACTGTTATGCGAGCACGACACATCCCTCTGACCATGTCAGTCTTCCGCAAAAGTTTATTTTAGCACTTTAAAGTCCTTCATCTTGTTAATTTAGTAAATGTAAATGTAAAGATAATATTCTTTGGAATTGTTTGTGGGCACTTATGTATCAAATTGTTAATTTTTGGATAGTTTAGAGTGTCAATATTTTTTCTCAGGTTTCGTTATTTTTTTTCTTTTCTCGGTCTAGTTTATTTAGTGTTGTTGTTTCCATTTCAAGTTTGCTGTCTGTGACAGGCGGGTTTGAATAAAAATATAGAGGTCATGCCGAAAAATTTTGAAAACCCATATTTTTATTTAGTTAAATTTAAAGTAGAGCTAGGGTCGTTACAGTTGGTATCAGAGCATGGTTCTGGTTTGGGTTGTGCCTACTGCCGCTTGCAAGAAACTCGAGAAATATCGCCTCAAAGTCTGTAAGTTTTAATGAATTTTATATGTTAGTCGTAATTGATTTATTACTTTAAATATTTTGATATCACCTTTTTTAAAAAAAAAAATTAGTTTAATATTTTCCATCAAGCTCCTACAATCTCATAAAATTATTAACACTACCTAATAACTTCAAACAACATCCGCGTACTATAAAAAAACTGGAAGAAATATTAGTACACCAACTCCGTTTAACATGGAACCGCATGCTACAAAAATAAAAAGTCAAATAATACACTTTTAATTATAAAAGAATTTTTAAACAAAAATATACACTAAACTACACACTTAATTAAATTAAACATCTAGTTTTAAAAAAAATTTTTTAAAAAAAGGTGACATCAAAATATTTAAAGTAATAAATCAATTACGACTAACATATAAAATTCATTAAAACTTACAAACTTTGAGGCTAGATTTCTCGATTTTCTTGCAACCGACAGTAGGCACAACCCAAACCAGAACCATTCTCTGATACCAACTGTAACGACCCTAGTTCTACTTTAAATTAAACTAAATAAAAATACGGGTTTTCAAAAATTTTCAGCATGACCTTTCTATTTTTATTCAAACCCGTCTGTCATAGACAGCAAACTTAAAATTCAAACAACAACACTAAATAAACTAGACCGATAAAAGAAAAAAAAATAACGAAACCTGAGAAAAAATATTGACACTCCAAACTATCCAAAAATTAACAATTTGATACATCATTGCCCACAAACAATTCCAAAGAATATTATCTTTACATTTACATTTACTAAATTAACAAGATGAAGAACTTTAAAGTGCTAAAATAAACTTTTGCGGAAGACTGGCATGGTCAGAGGGATGTGCCGTGCCCGCATCACAGTCCACTCGATAGTCCTGCCCCGCAATCTCACTGATAACCTAAACCTGCACCAAATTGATGTAGTGAGCCTAGGGGCCCAACAAGAATATGGGGGAATTATAAGTACTACATAAATACATGTACACACAGATAAAAAAATAGCTGATACTAAAAATACATTTGTTTTGTGCCCTTGCTTTAAACAAAATAGACTTCAAAACTGAGAGAACAAGAATATAACATATGCATAGCTAAGCCATTTATAATCAATGTAACTGCATACACTGTACTAAAACATAGTCATATGAATTCTGTGAACTGTAACTGTTTCTGAATCTGTAACTGTGAACTTTGAACGGTGAACTTAGATCCTTGATTGTGACTCTGTGGTTTCGATCATGATCATGGGTGCAGTGTACTATTGCCGCAAGGAGGTCAGGATAACACTCAACCCAATCTTGCCCTGTAATTGGTAAGGGAGGCCAAGATTTCTCTTAACCCCACACATACACGTATATATTTGGTAAGGTAGGCCAAGACGTCTCTCAACCCCACACATACACATCCTTTGGTAAGGTAGGTCAGAACGTCTCCCAACCATCACACATACACGTCATTTATATAGTCACAATCATCTCACTTTGTTCATAAAATATTTTCTTTAGTACTTTCTTTGTCTTGATATAAGAACTTAGCATGAATATGTAGATGTAATGTAATTGAAAATATTTACTCAATGATCATGCAAGAGACTCAAATGTGGATGACCGGGATAGTGATTTAGGAAACAAACCAAAGGATGGGGAAACTAAACCATAATGATGCGCTTAAGACAAATTGGAGCGGTTCGCCCGTAAAATATGTAACTTGCTCGATTCTTAGTCAAAAAGGATTCCACTAGAAACCACGACTCCATGACACTTAGAACTAAGTAGAAAAAGCATCCTCTTAATTTATTCCTAAGAAATCATTTTTATAAAAGTCACAATCCCGGACAGCCTCTCATTAAATTCAAAATTCTGCACTTATCCAATCAAAAATCTAAAACTTGACCAAAACTTATCCGAATTGATTTCCGCTTGAACCGACATATTCCCAACATCCTAGACTATTCCCAAACTTGAGCCCTTAACCAAAACATGAGATAAACCCTGTTTTAAAAATTCGATTCCGGACAGCCCTGTTTTTAAGAAAAATCTGCACCTCTCTTTTTGAATGCCTAAAACTCAACCGAAACTTAACCGAATTCATTCCGCTTGAAACATAGTTTCCCTAACATCCTAAGATACCACCAGCCCCGAGCCCTTCCCTAAAATCAGACTCCAACCCTGTTTTAAAAGTTCATTCCCGGACAACACCCAACACTCTTAAAATTCTGCACACGTTTCACTTTCAAACTCAACCAAAACTTAGCCATAAATCTTCCAATATTCCAATTCACTAGTCTAGGTTCAAGACAAACATTTAAGCTCATCTAAACCCCTTAGAAACTCCCATAAACCAGCTCAAACTCAGCTCAACAAGGCAACCAAACCAAACCCCAAAAATCTGGAAAATTCAAAGTTCCTTAAACCAATTCACAATCTAACTTCAACCCATGCTAACACTACCATGTGAACTACATTTCACCCATGGTAGCCCCTAACCCACCATCCAAATCAACACAAACAATTTCACAAGTTTTTGAATTAAACATGCTAACCAAAATTCTGAAATTTTCGAAGGCAACATGGCCACAATGACTACACCATTCCAAGTTCATATACATTTCAAAACTCATCAACCAACATGATTTCTCAAGCATGAATGAATAAAATAATCTCGATAGAAAACAAAAGAAAGGATCGAACAGGGCACTAAAAGAGTTTTCTGAAAATTTGAAATGCAAGCACATAATTTCAAACACAATGCATAATAATCTACTTGGGGCCAAATGAAACCATAATCTTTCCTAGCTAAGAAAAAAATCGAAAAGGAACAAGAACTTGAGTTGCGCCAGAAATGAGGAAAAGATGGAATGAGCTGGAACAGAGCTCGATTGAAGAGGAAACAACTTGCTCTGCTTGCCGAGTTGAAGCTACGCCGGAGATGGAGGGTGGTCGGCGGCGGTCGAGCTTGAAGAAGGTGGAGATGATGAAAGCCGATCCTATTAGCTGAAAGGAGCTGCAACCAAGCTCAAAATAAAGGAAACATCTCGACCAGCTTGCCATGGAGGTGCTTCGTCGGAGAAGAATGAGGAACGGGAGCTGTGGCGACAAGAAATTGAGGTTAAAATGGAAGCCGATGGGTTGATCTTGGAGAGGGGAAATGGCGTGAGTGTTGTGTGTGTTTTAGGCGTGAGAAATGAGTGGGTAATTTGGGGGCTAGGGTTATGTAATAAGTTTGAGTGTGTAGGTGTGTGTAAGTATAGATGTATGTATATAATTGTGAGTGTGTGAGTGATTGGAGAAAAAGCGCTACACACTTTTAAAAAGTGCTACTCCAATAGACAACTAAGACTATAAATTAAATTGTACTAAATAAAACACAATCTTGAAAATCCAAGAATTTAAACACTTTAAATATATCGATGTCACGGCAACGAGTAAAATATTTAACTATCAAGCAGAGCCATTTAAAATAATTTAAACAAACTAGACTAACGTTTAAAAGAAATTTAAATAAATACACAAGCGAACATAAAAATCTTTAAAATGATTTGGACAATTAAAAGGATCTAAATAAATAAGGTAGACATTTAAAATAATTTAAAATAACTAATCGCTAAACTAAGGCTATTTAAAATAAATAAGTTGTGCATTCGAAATATTTAAACAAATAAGCTAAACAGTTAAAATAATTTAAAAGAATAAACTAAACAATTAATTAAAATCATTTAAATATGAAATTTTAAACCGTTAAAATATTAAAACAATTAAATTGCATAATAAAAATTATTTTGACAAATAAACTTAAACAATTAAAAGCATTAAGTAAATATTAAATAGTTAGTAAAATAAAATCATTTGAACAAATAAATAATAAAATATTTTACTAACACATAATTCACATAAAGAATTTAAATCAATTAAACCTAAAAATAATAATCCTTATATTTATTTAATTTAATGTATGCAATTTAATAGAATGGATTTTAGGTACTACAGATTAGTTCATTTTTTTCTTTTTCTTCTTTTGAAAGAACATTGCTCATCTTCGTTTTGCATTATTGTTGTTTAAAAATTTCTGGGTGTGTTTGATTTGTTTGAATGCGATTCTGGGACATCCCTTTTGATGTTGTTTCCTCTTGAAATCAAGAGATTTTGTTTGGAATTTTTTTCATTCTTCGTTTCCTTCTGAGAAACATAAACTATTTAATTCAGTTTCCTTGTTTTCTTTGTAGTTGGGTTATATTTTTGGAATTTTTCAGGGTTTATGCTTATGTTTTGTCCACGTTTCCCAGTCAAAAGATGGAACTAGTGATCTTTTTGCAACCTTATTTAAAATTTGAGTTTAATTCCGGTTCACTACATTGATTGTGTTTGTAGAATGATTGTGTTTGTAAGTCATTATATATTATCAGATTCAATCTTATGAGAGTTTATTGAATCTTTTGCTGGAGACTTGAAAACATAGATTCTTAATATTTTGAAATGGTGTGTTTTAATTTATTTTATGTTATTGTATGATAGTTCTAATATTTTATAGATTCTAGATTATAAGATTGTTTGTGATTAATTTTTCATTCCATGGAAGAACTTACGTTGTATTCGTTGGACAAGAGCCAAGTCTTTATGACACATGGGCAGAAGCAAGTGACCAAGTTATTGGATATAGGTATGTTGTCCACGAGTCGTTCGAAAGTAGAGAGGAAGCAGAAAAAGTTTATCATGCATATATGGTGAGAAAATCTGCATCGACTACATTCCGGAATAGAAGAAACCAAAGTTCACATGCAAATTCAGGTTCAAGGACTGGAGGACCTTTCCGGACTATAGGGAACCAAAGTTCACATGCATCTTCAAGTTTAGGGACTCAAGCATCCTTCCGGACTACAGGGAACCAAAGTTCACATGCATCTTCAAGTTCAGGTACTCAAGAATCCTTTCGGACTACAGGGAACCAAAGTTCACATGCATCTTCAAGTTCAGGAACTCAAGCATCCTTCCGGACCACAGGGAACCAAAGTTTACACTAAACTTCTATTGAAAGGACTGAAGTGAATATGACGAAGTTGGAGGAAATACAACAGAACCTAGATGAAATAAAGAGGATTGTCGCTATGGTAGAAGTGAATTTGAAAGCACTAATAATTAGCAAAGATAATTAGAAATATTATTCTAAGTTGTTTCCTAGTTTGAATTTTATTATATAACTTGTTATGTTGGAAAAATTGACGCATTTCTGAAAATTTTATGGTATTGTATGACTGAATTGTTCCCCTGTTCTACTATCTATTAATTAATCTGAGAGATGGTCGATGTTATTTATCTCTTGTTTGGTTTATGTGCGCTTGTGTCTTTAGCCACATTTGTACTTGTTATCGATGGCCGATTTTTTTTCCCAATTTAAGGAATTTGCAAATGGATTCATTATCTTGTACTTATAAATTTGATTTGTGAATATTGTCTGTTGTATAAATATTTTTTTTGAGTTAAGTCTTTTTGGTTTCTTTTTGGTTTGGCCAATTGACCGCCGCCTACTTATCTTTTTTAATGTGATTTCTGTTACTTCCGGCAGAGGCTGTTTCAATGCGAGTAAATTCAATATTTTGCATTGAAGTATTATGATCCTTCGAGTTGTTTGTATTTATTTATTACTTACGTTATCTTTAGCCCAGAAATAACAGAAAATGCCCAATTCCCATAGTAGTACTGCATATGACATTCATTTGCACATCAAGTCACCGAAAAAGAACAATAAAACAACAAATCTTGGTTTACCCACGTCGCGATCATGAACTCCACTTAAAAAAACATATCACAAATCCTTAAGAAAAACGCGCAGGACATTCATTCTTCATGATGAAAAAGAAACTGCACAATGAAACAACAAATCCCGAATAATTTTCATATATTAATCGTCATCTTCACTTCAAAAACACTTGATATATATCCATCGTTTTCGAATTCAGGTGATGTATATCCATCGTTTTCTTAATTATCTCTTCAGGTTCTTGTCCAGCCTATTGGATATCCCGCAGAACAGGTTTTACAAGATCAAAATGCACTCCACCGGTAACAGAGACACGAAGGTCTAGAGAAGGCCTTAATTTTTCACTCAATGCATATATCCCTTCTATAATACAACGCGGGAGCTGGGAACTTATAGGGTCATGTTTGATGCAGAAGCTACTAATAAAAATTATGAGCCAGCATTCATCAGTAAAGGAAAAAAAAAAGAGAATACAAAACAAAAGTTAATAAAAAAGAATTAATTTAAAATTGTTGTTTCATAGGGTCCGTCCAATATACACATGAGAAGAAATAATATCTTGGATCCAACCCGGCAGATAACAGGAAAATAAGTTTTGAATAGTGCTAAGCACCCCCTGCTATGTTGCATTAGCTTTAAATCAGCAACTCAATGACATCTAACAATTAAAGACTCATAGGGGTGGCTAACCATTTCTGAGACCGTTTTAAAATGGGAATGAAATTCAATTGAGCAAAATAGTTCCAGCAAAATACAAGCAAGGCATATTGAGCATACATGTTCCAGAAATAGTTTTAACACAACAACAGTAGGGAATGGAAATAGTCAAACTAATTTTTTCCAGAAATAGTTTAAACATAAAAATAGTAGGAAACCCAAATCATCAAGTTCATGCCATGCTTTGGATTTATGCCAACCTTTTCGATTCAAATTGACAATATATTTCACCACAGAAACTTGGCATATACGGTACAAATCCAAATATGTAAACAATACCCGTTACCTTGGACAGCTTCTGATCACTCGTTGCATTTTCATCCACCGTCACTTTAATTCCGTGTTCCTGTATCGTACAAATACATGTTTCCAAAGATACAAACTTAATACACTAACTTAAAATAATGTGAACGAGTAACTTAATTTCACATAAAATACTAAACCATTTAAAATACCATCTATCGATTCAAAATCTTCTTCATCTGAACTGTCATCTTCGTTATCACTGTTTGCACTTGACCTAATAAACCAGAAATGAAAAAAAATGATTAATGGAATTTATACCTTTACAAATACAAATAAACAAAATTAATCAAGTAATACTTGCCTAGAAAATTTGGGCAATTGCGCTTGTCATGCAACACACCACGACGTCCACATCCACAACACTGTCTACCCTTCGAGGTTGCCTTCTCCTTCGATGACTTCAATCTCTTCCCATATCCCTTTGTTCTTATTACACAATGATCAATGATAGCAATGGCCCCATCCATGGATCTCCTGTTTTCACTTGCATTTCTTGATGGTATGCAAATATTCAACTCCTTTATTTTGCAGTCAATATGATCAAATTGTTCATGCAAGAATTTTGTTCCCTCTTCAGTCATAGATGCTGCATCTACTAAAGTAGAAGATCTAAAAGATAAATTCCAATGCATTTACATCAAACACCTCTCTGGATCGTCTATCACATTTTGCTCAGATAGAGAAAATAATGCTCGTACTTTTGTGCCTTGGGTCCACCGTTTGAGAATATACTTATCAGGCAAGTGGAAAACTTGGTTTGCACGAAAAAATGCTAGCATATTCCTGCATGGAATGTCGTCAAATTGAAATTTCATACAACTACAATATACATCATTTCTCTGCACGTCATGTGTAAGCACCCTTGGTTTCGATGAAGAATAACCTTGAAAATTCATTACATGATAAACCCAAAACTCGATTCCAGTAGATACTTGTTCCACATAATAGTGATGACTCTCACCTACTTCCTTTTGAAACTCCAACCATTTCGTTTTTGTATAAACTTTCACCATTTGAGTTTACATTGGTCAATTTGACATTACTTTTGGGCGCTCATTCATATCAATGTGATCTGCGACTAACTCATTGTGTATTTGGTTCCGGAGTGCCTTATTAAAACTAACAATAAAATCCATCAATGCATTCTTGTTAGAGATGTACCGTTTGAAAAAAATATGGGAACTTTCTGATCTTTGACTGCTTGAAATCCCTGCAGAGAATATATTTAGGAAATAAGTTGGCACCCACCTATGTCGCAAATCATACATCAAATTCAGTCAATCATTTTGGACCAAGCCAACATACTCCATAACCCCTTTCCATAACTCCTAAAATTCATCACTTGTTGTTGAATGTACAATGACACTCCTAATGCTTTGGTAATGGTCACGGAAAACCACATGACTCAATTTGTCTGGAAATTTGTTTAAAATGTGCCACAGACAATATCGATGCACTATTTGGGGAAAAACTTGGGTTATGGCTTTGGTTATGGCAGGATCCTGATCAGTGATGATAAATTTTGGTGCACCACTAAGCATTGCTTCTAGGAACTTACCTAGCAACCAAACAAAAGATTATGTTCTTTCGTCAATCAGAAATCCACAACCAAAGAGGATGGTCTGACTGTGATTATTAACACCTACAAAAGGTGCAAAAATCAGCCCATATTTGTTGCTGTTATATGTTGTATCAAACACCACTACATCTCCAAAGACAATTTTTGCCCTCCTTGACACAGAATCTGCCCAAAAACACCTGCTAAATATGTTGTCTGATTCAGTCTCATAATCAAAGAAAAATGTTAAACACTTGTCTTTCTCAGATTGCAAGAAATCAACAAATGTTTCAGCATCCATCCCCATGTGCTCCTCCCTTAAACTTTTATGATAGTTTCTCAAATCTATTTCTGTACAATCTACATTCTCTGGCCCTCCATATTCTATCTCAAATAATCGCATTTGTTGACAAGTTGGGATATTAGCTTCTGCAAATTGTTGACTTAGTGCTTTCTTTTATACAGAAACACTGCGATGTGAACGTAACAAATGGACTTTTGAAGGAGTAGCAAGTGGATGGTTATGGTTTTCTACGAAAGTACAGATCATCCATCCCGTACCAGTTTGTTCCTTCACAACTGAAATTTTTTCCATACATCCAGATCGAATGTCTCGACGAGCTCTATTTTGTCTTTGTTTATCACTATTTGCCTCTTTACTCCATCGAACTTCATCTGTCTGCCCTTCTTTAAAGCATACAATTTTTTTCCAAATAACTTCACTCGTCTTCTTATTTCTCTTGATATTGCTAATTCTCGCACTAAATCCAGATTCTCGTGCGTATTGGTTATAGTACAAATATGAATCCTCCAATGATTCAAATCTCATTCCAATATTTGGCTTTCGATCATCTCCAACTTGAGGGATGTATGACTGATCATCCCCATTGCTTTCTTCCATCTCTGTAAAATATGACGATCATAAATTTTAATATAATAATTTTTAATAAATTCAGAAAACAAATAATTAACAATATTACTAATAATTGATAGATACCTGACATCGTTCAATGTAAGATACTACAATTTCTAGAACGCAAACGACCCACTGTTTTAATTATTCTGAATTTTCTTATATTTGCAAAATAAAAGATATAACAAATGTGATTATAATCAAAGATAAAACCTTATAATAATAATAATAATAATAATAATAATAATAATAATAATAATAATAATAATAATAATAATAATAATAATAATAACAGTTAATATGAACTTATCTACAAATTATGAAAATGGGTAAACAACAATTTATTGAACAAACTATAAAAAACAAACAAAGATGCGCGTTGGGCCCTCACAAATGGGTAGCACCAAGGGTGCATGTTGGGCCCCAAAAATCAATGCTCGAGCTTCTTCCCAAGCATTGAGAGAATTGACCTGGGCTTTCCTCCTCGATTTCTTCTTCTTCTCGTGATGGAATCACTTCTCGAGCTTCTTCCCAAGCTTTGAGAGAATCGACCTGGGCTGGCCTCCTCGAATTCTTCTTCTCGTGACAAAGGTAGAAGTAGAAGGAGTTTCTCTGTTGCTTCCAATTTTGACTATGAAAGACCCCAAAATGTACGTGAATCACTTTTGAATTATTTTCAAAAAAATGGGATCATGGAAGAGGCAGCAGAGATTATATTATTTGGGCGGTCTGAAATCTTGAATTTTGGAGACGTGATTGGGCGGCAGCGGAGAGAAATGATGGGTGGTGGAGGGTTCTGAGCTCGCAAACTTTGGAAACGTGAGAAGAAAAAAACGGGCTTGCAATGTAATCGCCTATCTGAGAGGAAAAAGAACTCCTTAGCGACGGCGGAGATGTGGTCGTTCCATGGCGGAGATGGGCGGCATCGGGGATTCCATTTGTAGACGTGAGAAGAGCAAAAAATGGGATCGCGGCTTGTAATTGGGGATCTGAGAAAAAAAGCCTTTTAGGAGGAAAAAAAAAAAGGAAGGCCACGTGACATTTTTTAAAAAGAAATAATACACACTTGGACGCCACATAGGGTGGCGCCCAAGTTTCCCTGCACCCCTTGGGTGCAGGTGAAAGCAACTGTTATTACACATAGTCAATAAAATCCCCAGCCAACAGTTGGCTTACAGGGAATGTACTTTAACAGTATCCCACTTGTCCTATAGCCAAATGCCCCTAAAATTTAATCACATTGCCTCATGATGCTTCTCAAACAATGGAACTGTAAATGAATTCGTTAGTTGATCAGAAACGTTGTCTGCAGAGCTGACTCTCTTGACTTATATGTCACATATTTCCACAATCTCCCGGAATATGTGAAACTTCCTCATGTGCAACGACACCAGTGTTGTCGCAGCAGACCAGGACTGGATCAAATCCACTAGGAATGACTCCCAACTATTGGACAAAATTCTTGATCCAAACTGCCTCATTTTTTGCATCCGATGCAGCAATGTATTTCGCCTCAATGGTGAATCCGCTATGGTGTCTTGCTTGGAACTCTTCCAAGAGACAACACTACCATTAATTGAGCGTGAATAAAAAAAACATATAGGTTGACTTTGAATCATGCATCCACACCTGTTTGGAAATTAGAATCAGTGTAGACGTCCAGTTTTGAATTCTCCACCCCCGTAAACCATGAACAAATTATTAGTACTTCTCATGTACTTATAGTAACCTGCACCCTATTTTACAAGATTAAATGCTAAAAACATGATTATGAGATCATAATCTTAATTAACCAGGCGTTTAATCAGATCAGAATAAGAAAAAAGGACTTCGGTCATGTATTTTTGGACATTTTTCAAGAATTATGATGCGGAAAATATGGTGAAAAATTTCAAATACAGTAGTGCAGTGCATTTATCGCGTTTGCAAGTTCAATTATTCATGCATTAAATTAAATTTACTTAAAATTATAATGTCTCAACGTGCATAAAAGCTTTGAAAAAAATATGCAACCCTACAATTAACGACTGGTTCTTATAAAGGCATGCCAAAACTTCTACTTACATACCAAAACCTGAACAGGAAATTAAGATCTTACGAAACCAAACAAAACACGGTTTTAATAAAATAATCTTAGTGCGAAAAATACTTTTTAAAACGTCCGTGAAAACCAAGCACGGACTATCGTGACAAAATAAAATACATAAAAGACTATGAATCCAAAACATTGAAAACTGTCTATTCATGCATCAAACTCTCGTAAGACATAAAGAGTTGTAATTTCAAAAGCATTAAAACCAATAGTCACGAGACCGTCGCTGTAAACACTAAGTCTAAAACATAACTTTAACTACTGTCTAACTATTCATACATCCCAAAGATAATATAACCACTGGACTACGACGAAATGTAAGACTTCTCGCTTCGAACTCCAGAGGTTCGAACAACCATAGCATGTAATCCCTTTGCCTCTTGGACTTCTCAGCCTTGCTGTTGTGAAAATTTCCTCGCAAGCGTACGAGTGTCAAGTTTTAATATAGTGATTAAATCAGATATCGATCCCACAGGGAGTAAAATGAAAATATTTAGTACTTGTAATTAAAATAGTCTAAACTTTATCTAGAAAATCAAACTTTGAGAATTTTGCAATAAAATAAATAATCAGATGATTTAAAAGCACGCACACAACTTTCAGATTAAAACTCAATCAGAGAATAAAGGTCTAGAGATATAGATTTCACCTGGTTTCAACAACAATCAATCCTAATTAATTAATCTTCATGAATTCCAATCAATTAATAACCAAGAACACTTACGTATATTATTTCCCTCTCCCGAGCAACAAATAATGTTTATCAACTACAATTCAATTCCAATATTCCTATTAAGAATTTATCGCAGTGATCTAGTACAAAAAAATGTTCTCTTTAAAAGCTCTGTTAAAATCATACACTCTCCCGAGCTGTATAAATAATTAGCAGTGCATTTTCTAATGTCCTTTTCAAAATCCCCTCTCCCGAGCAATGATTTCAAATAAATATAACAAATCAATTATTGATCAGATAATTGAAAAGACAATCAATTCTAGAAAAAACAATTAATCTAGAAGAAATCCAATTCAATAAAATCAAAAATTCATGAAAGCGTCTACACCAGGTTCCATCCGACCTCTAGACTATAAAAATTAGTTCATAATAAAATTCTGAAAACAATAAATAATAAATCCAAACATGTTCAGAATTAAATAAAAGATAAGAAACAAATCCTTCGTCGACGCCGTGTCCGGACTATCAAACTCCGTCTTCGTTCTTCAGTTAAGCTCCAAAAAATCTCCAAGAAAATCACACGATCAAACTCTCTGATTTCTAATGTGTGTGTGGCTGCTCCCCCTCTCTTATTTTCAGATAAAAATCCTTTTATACTTCTCAGCAAAAGCCCTTCAAAAAGCCCATAGAATTAATTACCCGAAATAATTAAAATTTCCAAATCAGCAACGGGGCGGACGCTCAATAGAAGGCGCGGGCGCGCCTTCAACTCGTAATTTCCAATTCTCAGATTTCAGAACTCTGCGCGTTAGCTCTTGAAGAAGCGCTAACAAGGAGCGCTAAAGAATTCTTTCTTGGCCCAATAACAAAAAGCCCATTAACCTCTCCTGACTCTGTACGTTGTTTCCTTTTCTTTTCTTCTTTCTTCTTTTCTTTTCCTTTCTCTTCTAAACTTCTTATTTTTCTCCTCAAAATTCCATAATTCACAAAATCTCGATAATTTCCTTCAATCACAAAAACAAAACAATACCCACATAAATCTGCTCGAAACAAATATTTAATAATTAAAATCATATATAAATTAAGTGTATAAAATACACTTATCAAATACCCCCAAACTTAGACTTTTGCTATTCCCGAGCAAAACTATTAAATTCCAAAAACTCATTTTCTCAAAAACCAACAAGAATAGTCAAGAAATATTATGGAACAATGGCCTCATCAATGATTTCAAAAATATCAAATCCAATCATATCCAACCTACTAACACTTGAAAAATTTAGCCAATCACAAAATAATAACCGCATAAACTCACAATCTCCGCAACTCAAGTTCAAAACACCATTCTCCAAATTCAATTCAAACATTCATAGATCATTAGGACTTTTCAAGGATAGCATAGGATCAAATATAGGATATTAATCAAAAACACTCACAAATAGGTAAATGCAAAGAATAATAGTGTGTGCGTGTTTAGATCAAAATTCATAATCATTAAAATCATCAATCAACAGTCCATAGGCTAAATTCTTGCAACTCTTCTCCACTAGCATATTGGGCAACTGAGACTCGGTCAATAGGACTTATTTAGCTTATAATGTAAGGCCTGGCTCATGGCTACAAATGAAGGATAAGAATTCAAAATAAGGAGTAATTCACATTCATGCTCTAATTCTAATTTCAACTCCTTTTCTTTCACAATTCACTTCTATTTCAATTCACTTCATTTCTCAACTTTTTCACAACTCTCTCACAAATTTTTTCTTTCTTTCACACTTTTTTCAACTCTTTTTTCAACTCTTTTTTCTACTACCTCTTTTCATCTTTTCAATTCATCCACCACACCAATCCTTTTTCTCACAAATAAAACTAGGAGCATAAATATTTTAGCATTCAAATTTCTCCCTTAAAGGTAGGAAATAGTGTATAGGCTATTAGGTAGTCAATGTAGGACCTTGAAATAATGACGAATGGGGGTTTAATCACACGTTTACACGCATGTCATTCGATTTTCAATAAAGCTCAAACAAGGTACTAGGGATAACATAAATAATTAGGTAGCTTGAAAGGCTCAAACGCATTCAGAAAAAATCGCCTAAATCATTTCTAATCTCAGTTTTGCCCGTATTTCTCCTCGAAGAGTGTTCGAACTAGTTATAGACAAGTCTCAATCCACAATTAATTCATACAAATATCAATCAGTGCAGAAAAAATAATCATCAGCAGTTAACGATGATTTTCACAAAAAATTTCAGATTTTCTCGTACCTCAATGTACTAATATACAAGTGTAGCTCAAATGGGCAACTAAGGATAAATTCAATGAAAAGTAGGCCCAAAAATTTCAAACAATGCCTCAATCATATCTATGTCAGTATGTCTCAAAAATCAGATTCAAGTATTAATCACAGAGTATATAGGAAATTGTTCATCTAATTGGTTCCATATTTTCAAAAATATTTGTCACATAGGTAGACAATCATGGATTTCAGTTATAGCACAAAAATATTTTTCATTGACCATGCATCCATTTCTTTCTTAACTTCTTTTAAATTCAACTCGACTCAACCAAAAACAACTAAACTCAACAAAAATTTTATCTATGAAATTCAAAACTCAACTTTCAACCAAACAACCAAACAACTAAATCAAACATTGATTCACCCCCCCCAAACTTAATGTAATCATTGTCCCCAATGATTAAAAACAATAAAAAAAACAAGGGACTCATACCTTCGACACCGAGCATCAGGACTCGGCGTCATCATCATCATCTCCATGGAAAGAAGGTGCAGCAGCAGCAGTATCATCAGAAGACCACTGTGGAGGAGCTGGATAAGGCACAACAGTGGGCGGATAATTCTGGGCAAGAGCGGCAGTGAAGGCATGCATATATGTCATATGTGCTTGCATCATCTTCCACTGCTTCTTCATCTGAGAAAGCACGGCCGTAGAATCATCACGAGTAGAATACTCAGTGGCCGAATTCGTCGGTAGTGACATAGGTCCTTCCAAATGGGAAGGTGCTGGCTCAAAGTGTGGTAGTGGCTCCGAGGGTTGCGGTGGTTCAGCTGCCTGTTCAGAAGTACTGGCTGCTTTCTTCTTCTTGTCCCGTCTCAATGCACCAGTAATTCTTATAGGACCTCGAATTGGAAGAATCTGCTCCGTATCATCCCACACAACACCAGCTAACCGGCAAAGTTGAGTAATCAAAGACGAGTGGGGTAAACTGATAGTCGAGGAACCCCTAACTGTAGCAATAATAGACTCCTGAATCACCCTCCCAGCATCAACAGATTTTCCAGTGACAATGCAGTACACAAGACCAGCTCTAACCTTAGTCACATCAGATGTATGCCCAGATGGCAAAATTCTGGCAGCCACAAACTCATGCCAATTATTCGCTTCTCGTCTAAGAAAGATGGATGGAAATGTAACAGCTTCATCCTTTGCATTCCTATTCCATTCCGCCCCATCATGACACAAAGTCTGAATTACAATATTCTCTGGATATGACTCATTCTTAAATACCTCATACTCATCATCAGAAATGTCCAAATCCGGCATTTCATAGAGACGGTTAATTGTACTCTTATCAAAAGGCACCAATTTCCCCCGAACTCAAACTTTCAGATTCACGTCTTTGACCATCAAATTTGCATAAAACTCATAAATCAATGATATAACAACATCTGGTGGACTCCTAACAAATGTCTCCCAACCTCTTCTCTTAGCTTCAATTAACGCCGGCGCACTATGCTCTCTCAAACTCATTCCTATTTCTTTGTGCATCCCTCGCTCCATTACATCAAAACAATACTCCTCTGCTGTGGCATTCCAAAATCTATGTCTATCATATGAAGCAGCAGAGGACGAAGAAATTGCTCCTTTTCCTTTGGTTTTCGGTGGCATTGTAACTCAATAATTCAACTCAAATCAAATCAAATGCCTCAAACAATGCACTAAACTCCCAAAAATTCCAGCAACCAACGTTCAAATATAACCCAAGCAATTCAACAAACACTTGGTAGGCACGAATAAAATGATATAGAATTTCACTGCATCAAACGTACTCCACACCACAGCTCAGACAACCCAATAGCCTCAAATCACAACATTTATCAAGAATCAAATGTAAGAGATAAAATTACAGCTTTTGTACCGTTCACGAATAACATTTTCCAAATTCTCCAAATTCCCCTTTCTCGACAAGCGTAGATGGAGCAAGACCAATTCTGAGAATCTCTGTCTTGTAATTAAGATCAAAATCCTTGAGATGATGATATTTTGTGGAGTGGAAGATTTACGATCATCGTGCCAGTGCGTGAGATTTAAAGATGGACTCGAACGAGGGATCGTGATTTAAGTCTGGGAGGAGTAGACTCTGGAGTGGGCTTTTAAATTTCTGAAGTAATGCTTGCGCGATAGCGCCTAATCATGCGCTGTTCAGAAGCACGATAGCGCCTAATGTTGCGCTAGAAAGGAGCGCGATAGCGCTTGATGGAGAGCGATGTTGAAGAGCGCGATAGCGCTGATGGAGATGCGCGTTAGCGCTTAAGAGTGCGCTATTAAGGAGCGCGTTAGCGCTAGGCTGTAGAGAGAGCGCGATAGCGCTTGTGTGGCGTGGTAGAGGATGCGCGTTAGCGCTGTCTTAGGCGCAATTGAGAGGGCGCGATTGCGCTGGTGGAAGAGCTATCGTGTATTAGTGCAACGAAGGGGAGGCGCGGGCGCTCGAATGGAGTGGCGCGGGCGCGCCTTTAAGTCGCAAAATAACTCCACTTTCGTCCAGGTAAGGTGCGGGCGCTCCCATAAATGGGGCGGGCGCGCCTATTGCTCGAATTTGAGATTTCTGGAGCCTGCAAATTTTTTAAAATTAAGAAAAATTAGCTCAAAAATTTAAAATAATAAAAAAATACTTAAAACAATTAAATAACAAAATTAAATAAACTAAAAATAAAAACAAATAAAATAAAATAAAAGAAAATGCTTGGGTTGCCTCCCAAGTAGCGCTTGGTTTAAAGTCGTCAGCCCGACTTTAACGGGATTAATTCTTCCCCTTCTCTTTCACTCGCCAAATAAATTTCACGAACCGCCTTTTAAATTTTGTTTTTTTCGTGGCCTTCTTTGGTGGTTTTGGCGCTTTCTCGTTCGATGAATCAACCGCAATCTCGGCTTTTGAACGACCCTCCAAATTCATAACCGGCTCTATCAAGCATAATTTTTCAATAGGGGTGTTAGATGACTTCATGAATATATTAAAAATTACACTCTCACCGTCCACACCCATTGAAAATGCACCTCTCTTCACCTCTATCTTGGCATCGGCAGTGGCCAAGAAAGGTCTCCCCAATATCAGGGGCATGTTTGCATCCTCCTTCATATCTAACACAACAAAATCCGCTGAAAAAATAAATTTATCTACTTTTACCAAAACATTTTCAATGATTCCAAGCGGATATGTGATAGATCGATCACCCAACTGCAATGCGATCATGGTGGGCTTCACCTCACCAAGTCCTAAGCTCCTGAAAACAGACAAGGGCATGAGATTAATGCTAGCTCCTAAATCGCAAAGTGCATTATCAAAATAAGAAGAGCCAATAGTGCAAGGAATAGTAAACTCCCTGGATCCTTAAGCTTTTGTGGCATCTTCTTTTGGAGCACCGCACTGCACTCTTTCGTTAAATTCACTACCTCGTTCTCTAGCAGCCTTCTCTTCTTGGACATCACCTCCCTGATGAACTTCGCATAATTCGGCATTTGCTCCAAAGCTTCAGCAAAGGGAATGTTGATGTGAATCTTCTTAAAAATCTCCAAGAACTTGGAAAATTGCTCGTCCAATGCTTTCTTCTTGAACCTTTGCGGATATGGAAGTGAAGGTTTATACATCGGTTTTGGCTCAGATTCAAGCTCCTTCTCTTTCTCCTCAACTTTTTCCTCAAGTTTCTTATCCGCAACAGTAGGAATTTGGACTCCAATGTCTTTGGCACTCCTTACTTCGATGGCATTGCACTGCTCCTTGGGATTCACCTCAGTATTGCTAGGGAACTGGCCGCGATTGTTGTCCTTCAGTGCGTTCGCCAACTGCCCAATACTAGTCTCCATGGATTGTAACACTGCGCCCATGTTGTCCATGTGCGTCTCCAAACTGTCAAGTCGAGACTCAGTTCTCGCCATCCTCTTACCTGATTCCTGCACAAAAGTACTAACCACATCCTCCAACGACTGCTTACCCTCATCTTTGTTTGTATTGAATCCCGAAGGATTCAGCACATTTTTATTGTTAGCATACGAAAAATTTTCATGATTACGCAAGCTAGGATGATAAGTATTTGGGACAGGGTTACCTCTATAGCCTCCATATCCTCGGTAGCCATTTGGATTTATATAATTGACTTGCTCTATGGCCGGTGATCCTTCAACTCTAGTTGAATCTGCAACATTAATTTTATTCAAAGAAGCTACCTGTGTAGTCAGTGCAGATAATTGAGCAGTGATGGACGTGAGAGGATCCACTGCATACACTCCAGCTGGCTTCTTTACTCCTATACGCTTAGATGGCCATTGGAAACTATTGACCGTCATCTCCTTCAACATATCATAAGCCTGAACATGATCCTTCGCAAATATAGTACCTCCAGCAGCAGAATCAACATTCATCCTTGTAGGCGCATTCAGTCCGTTGTAAAACCACTCGATCTGTTCCCAATCTCCAAATTGTGGTTAGGAAAACGTCTTAATAATTCTTTATACCTTTCCCACGCCTCGTATAACTGTTCAGTGTCCATCTGCCGGAAGGTGCTGATCTCGATCTTCAGTTGGGTGGTTTTGGCAGGAGGAAAATATTTTGCAAGAAATTTTTCTGCCATCACCTCCTAAGTAGTGATGCTTTCAAGTGGCAGTGATTGCAACCAACTTCTGGTTTGATCCCTGAGAGAAAACGGAAACAAGCGTAAGCGTATAATATCTTCAGGAACACCGTTAAATTTTACCGTATCAGTAATTTCTAAGAAGTTCCTGAGATGCAGATGAGGATCAGCTGTGGCACTCCCATTAAATTGGTTCGATTGAACCATGTTGATCAATGCAGGCTTCAGCTCAAAATTGTTTGCATTGATAGTTCCTCGAGCGATTCCAGAATAGTGAGCCTGGATCGTCGGTCTGAAGTGATCTCTAATTGGCACTAGGGAAGCTTGATTTGCTTCTTGTTCAGCCATTCTTTCAATTTATTCTCTTCTAGCTCGTCTTAAAGCACGTATAGTGCGCTCGATCTCCGGATCAAACAGTAGAGAATTAGCACTTTGAGATCGTCGCATAAACTGCAATTAAAAGATAAGAAGAAACTAATTAGTAACTTAAAAAATAAAATAAAAAAAACTCTAAATTAAAATCTAGACTAATTGGTAACAAAACTAAAAAATAATAATCAAAATTTACTCCCCGGCAACGGCGCCAAAAACTTGTTGTGAAAATTTCCTCGCAAGCGTACGAGTGTCAAGTTTTAATATAGTGATTAAATCAGATATCGATTCCACAGGGAGTAAAATGAAAATATTTAGTACTTGTAATTAAAATAGTCTAAACTTTATCTAGAAAATCAAACTTTGAGAATTTTGCAATAAAATAAATAATCAGATGATTTAAAAGCACGCACACAACTTTCAGATTAAAACTCAATCAGAGAATAACAGTCTAGAGGTATAGATTTCACCTGGTTTCAACAACAATCAATCCTAATTAATTAATCTTCATGAATTCCAATCAATTAATAACCAAGAACACTTACGTATATTATTTCCCTCTCCCGAGCAACAAATAATGTTTATCAACTACAATTCAATTTCAATATTCCTATTAAGAATTTATCGCAGTGATCTAGCACAAAACAATGTTCTCTTTAAAAGCTCTGTTAAAATCATACACTCTCCCGAGCTGTATAAATAATTAGCAGTGCATTTTCTAATGTCCTATTCAAAATCCCCTCTCCCGAGCAATGATTTCAAATAAATATAACAAATCAATTATTGATCAGATAATTGAAAAGACAATCAATTCTAGAAAAAACAATTAATCTAGAAGAAATCCAATTCAATAAAATCAAAAATTCATGAAAGCGTCTAAACCAGGTTCCATCCGACCTCTAGACTATAAAAATTAGTTCATAATAAAATTCTGAAAACAATAAATAATAAATCCAAACATGTTCAGAATTAAATAAAAGATAAGAAACAAATCCGTCGTCGACGCCGTGTCTGGACTATCAAACTCCGTCTTCGTTCTTCAGTTAAGCTCCAGAAAATCTCCAAGAAAATCACACGATCAAACCCTCTGATTTCTAATGTGTGTGTGGCGGCTCCCCCTCTCTTATTTTCAGATAAAAATCCTTTTATACTTCTCAGCAAAAGCCCTTCAAAAAGCCCATAGAATTAATTACCCGAAATAATTAAAATTTCCAAATCAGCAACGGGGCGGACGCTCAATAGAAGGCGCGGGCGCGCCTTCAACTCGTAATTTCCAATTCTCAGATTTCAGAACTCTGCGCGTTAGCTCTTGAAGAAGCGCTAACAAGGAGCGCTAAAGAATTCTTTCTTGGCCCAATAACAAAAAGCCCATTAACCTTTCCTGACTCTGTACGTTGTTTCCTTTTCTTTTCTTCTTTCTTCTTTTATTTTCCTTTCTCTTCTAAACTTCTTATTTTTCTCCTCAAAATTCCATAATTCACAAAATCTCGATAATTTCCTTCAATCACAAAAACAAAACAATACCCACATAAATCTGCTCGAAACAAATATTTAATAATTAAAATCATATATAAATTAAGTGTATAAAATACACTTATCACTTGCTACCAAAACTTTTAATTCATTTAATTCTCAATTTCAACTGCACCAATCAAACATAGTGAGTCTAAAAACTCAACAAAAAATATTCATACATGTAACAAATACATAATAAAAATCATAAAGCTTTGGACGTGCAAGACTTGAACATAAACATCATGCATTTAAAATTATGACATAAAAAAATCCTCATTTTGTGTGAAAATACAAGAAATTATGGTAACCACTGATTATGAGCACATTGGATTCTCGTGATCACGGTCATTGTACAACAAGCATATAGAACATACTATCCTTGGCCAATATGTGTCTCTTCTCGGCCTTGACCACTTAAAATTTTATTCTTTAGAAGGGCCCCTCCGGGGCTCAATCGTGAGTACCAATCACGTAATCCTACCACAAGAACACATATAACATCAAAATATTTTTCATGCATCATCCTACCATCATCATTCATAAACTTCATCATAAAAATTCATCATCATGAACTTCTAATAAACTTTCTCATAAAAGCTTCTCATCAACTTTCATAAATATTTCATGCCTTTGAAACCTTTCGTTCTTGAAAACCATGTATGATATTTGAAATAAATGAGGACAACAACTTTACATTCATAAAACTTCATGCTTCCATAATGAACATAAATTTCGTGAAGAAAAAGTACAAATAGATTCACTACATAGCTAAATCAATCTACATGAGTCGTTTTTTTAGTTCAAACTTCAAAAATTGAACATCTTTCCATGAAAATTTCTTATAAATAGTTTCAACACCTTAAAGACCTTAAAATAGATTTAGGGAATTAAAAAGATCTTTTAAAGAGAGTTCGGGACAACTCCCAGCACCGAGGCACCCTGCAAAGGGCACCCGGGTGCTATGGCCATGCCGAGGAAGCGCCTAGGTGTCCCTTGTTGGCACCTAGCTAGGCGCCTCTGGATGGCGCCTCTGCCCTGTCTATTGAGAAAAACATGAATTTTTGCGATTTTGGTCCCTTTTTCGATCCTTTTCGATTACGATTCAAACATAATCACTCACACATTAAAACTTTTGATCATATACGTGAAAATAAATTCAAAAACCCAAAAAGATTCAACCAAAAGAACTATCTTCAAAAAGATATGCATCAAAAATTTTAATTCAAAATACACATGCACACCAAAAATTCTCAGATTTATACATCTTTTTTCATCAAATCTAAATAATATTTTAACAAAACGTCATGAACTATTCATGTTTCACTATTTTATATCCTGCTCTTCAAAATTTCTCAAACATTCAAGGCCATATACACTACATCTACATCAATATGCAGTTTTTTATATCAAAATACATATTATTCTTGAATAGTGGTTTCAAAAGCGTTTAGAACACGCTTTCTCTTGATTGATATGGAAATCCGAACTCCGGGAACATGATCCTAGCTTTCTCATGATCGAACGATGCAAAAATTATTGAAAACGTTCAAGGAAAAATTCGAACCCTCGGGAGAGGGGAAGATGACATCTGTAGGGTGAATGAGAGATAAAGGAAGAAAAGAATTTCGACGCTAAGTTTTGACTGGTTAAGTTTGTACTCTCAAATCATTAAAAGAAAAATCTATGGGCCGAAGGTTAGCCCATTAACTTAAAATACAAGTTTTAAAATATCCCTCTCTACGCTTAAAATTTAAATATATGCACCACTTTTAAAATAAAAATCTTCATAAAACATACTTGACTCAAATTTTCTTAAAGGGTTCATAGACTAGTCTCTATTCTCATTGTCACCGAAATCAAACTCATACCTGAAAAATATCGAAAGCTAACTTTTTCATCAGGATTTATAATTTAAACACATAAATTTTCATAAAAAATTACCAAAATATACCATGATTGGATTTATGAATTTTCGGATATTAAAAATCTTCTCTCCTTAAAGGAATTTTGTCTCGAATTCAGCTTACCAAATTCTAACAACTGAAGTTCTCATCCAATCTAGTTGTGAAATCCACACTTACATGGTTGTCTACTAAATTCTAGTAGTCCACCAACCCATGCTTCCGTTGCGCGCTCTGATAATATATTTCCTATCGAATACATGTATCTTCTCTATCTTAAACGAGCTTAGCTTTTATAAACTTTTATTTGTGAACCACACCTTAAAACGAGCTATGGAGATTTAATTATGTATTGCTCTGGTCTAAACTCGAGATTCTCTCACCATTCTTAGTACCATATATAGAAGTTCAAGCATATATTTTCCTTGGAATCGACTAATATCTAGAGGAATTCTATACATAAGATGCTCTTCTACTTATTATCTTGAAGTAATATAAATTCTAGTTCTAAAATTATCATTTCTTAAATTCCTTTCAACCAAGATTGTAGTGACCAAACCTGGATCACCTACTAATCAGATTGCTAAGCATACAATTAACTTAAGAAAACAAAAATAAAAAATTAACAGCGAAAATCAAATCTCAAATACAACACAGTCGGTGGAATACAACTGACAATAAACCCATAAAATCAGTATAATACAACCAAATCGAATGGAGTATCAAATCCCTAAAAACTAAGGGAAACTCACTGGAACCCTGGCCCCTGGTCTCCACTTTGCCGCGATCCTCCGGCGTCGTCTAGTCTAATACATGCCCCGTCAAATAGGTTGTCCAGAAAATATATAAAACACTGGACGTGAATGACAACTCTCAATAAGAAAGCATAGATATATAAACAAATATGATGCGTGCAAATACTAGTTTAAAACAGTCTGCTCAGGGGCGCCTATCGAATATGCAGTACCGACTGGAAGCCACTCCATAGAGTACATCCGCATACTCGAACTATCACCGTAGCGTCAGTCCCCACCGTCGCGATGTCTCCCGGTGATAGACAAAACACAATAAATATAGGGCTGAGCCTCCCTACCAATATGACTCATCTCTAAGGAGATACGAGTCCAACATGATCATGCATGTGCAAAAGACAGTAAAACATGGCACATAAAATGCAAAATATAAGTGTATATATCATGTCGGCTATCTCGGTCAGTACTTACGTACCTCAAAACCAGAATCTCTTGAACCACAAGTCTAGATCCAATCCTACAAGCCAATATTATTCATATCACTATTACTGTTCTAAAAGCCTTATACCTAAGTCTACTATGGATCCAAAGTTATAGTTGCGTCCGTCGTAAGCCCTTTGCTGTCGAAATCCCAACTCCTAGGCACAGCTCGGCTACGACTTTCGGAACGCCTTGCCAACTCTCGGCTTCTTACTAGGTGGTTAGAAACACCTAAAACTACTAAGGAAGTGGAGAGAAGAGAATTGGAATGAGCAAGGAATGAGGTGCCCTCTCCTCCTATATATAGGCTGAGATCGGATGGTCTGATCCCAGCGATTGGATCGTCTGGTCCCCCTCCAATCGCCACGTAGCACACAACTTCGCTATCTATCCGAACATCACTTCGGACGGTTTGATCTTGCTCTTCAGATCGTCCCATCCCACCTTGACGTCATCTGGACACTTGGCTGGAATGGGTTCGGATCGTCCGAACTCCCTGATCGGATCGTCTGAAAACCCTGACCTTTCGGACCACTTTAGGGCTTCCAAACTCAAGAAGATCGGATCCTCCGATCCTAGTTCGGATCGTCCGAACTAGCCCAAGAACTCAAAATTTAGAATTATTATCTTAATCCCAATTAAGCTCTCGATTTGACTAATTAACATCCATTGGTCATATTTAGTCACTTAATTACGTTAATTAGGATACGGGTTACTATATTCTCCCCATTTAAGAAATTTCGTCCTCGAAATTAAACCTAAGGAAAGAACAACAGTACAACAACATAGTTCTTTTATACAATTGAAAATTACTAGGTACAATCACGGACTCAAAAAAACCACGTACAACTCAAAAAAAACTTAGGATGCTCTGCACGCATTCAGCTCTCTAGCTCCCAAGCTGCTTCTTCAGTACCTATGCGCTGCCATTGAACCATAACTAACGGTATGTGCTTATTATAAAGTACCTTCTCCTTCCTGTCAAGTATCTCGAGAGGTCTCTCCACGTACGACATATCCTGCTCTAACTGGACCTTTGTCGGATGCAACACATGAGACTCATCCACAACATACTGTCTCAGTAAAGATGCGTGGAATACATTATGGATCCCCGAAAGATAAGGAGGTAAGGCTAAATGATAAGCCACATCCGAAACTTTCTCATGAATCTCGAATGGCCCAATGAATCTTGGTAACAACTTGCCCTTTAGCCCAAACTTCATCACTCTCCAGAAAGGTAAAACCCTAAAAAAAACATGCTCTCCCGGATGGAACTGCAAGGGTCTATGATGTTCGTTAGCGTAACTAGTCTGTCAATCCTGAGCAGCTTTAATTCTCCGCCTGATCAACTCTACCACATCGGTCATCTGCTGGAATAATTTGGGACCTTCAACTTGACGCTCGCCAACGTTGTCCCAAAACAAAGGTGTACGGCAACGACGTCCATACAAGGCTTCAAAATGTGTCATGCCAATACTGTGATGGTAGTTTTTGTTATACGCAAACTCAACCAACGCCAGATGTTAATGCCAAGTTGTACCAAAATCCATCACAGTAGCTCTAAGAATATCCACAAGAGTGCGAATCATCCTCTCAGTCTGTCCATCAGTTTTCGGATGATATATGGAACTCAAGCTCAAAGTAGTACCAACAGCATGCTGGAAACTCCCCCAAAACCTAGAGTAAATCTCAGATCTTTGTCTCTAACAATGCTCAGTGGAATTTCATGCAAGCGAACAATCTACTGCACATGCAGACGTGCCATCCGATCAAAAGTGAAGTCCCGGTTATACGGAAGAAAATGCGCGGACTTCAACAATCGATCAACTACAACCCATATCGCATCACAATTCTTGGAATACAACGGCAAGTGGGTGACAAAATTCATAGTCACATGTTTCCACTTCCACTCAGGAATCTCTAAAATCTGGAGCAAACCTCCGGGTCATTGGAATTCTGCCTTGACCTGCTGACACACAAGGCATCAAGACACAAACTGGTACACGATGCGCTTCATCCCTTTCTACCAGAATCTCATCCGTAGATCCTTATAAATTTTCATACCTCCTGGGTGAACAGATAATCTACTAAGATGAACCTGCGACAAGATCTCATCTCTCAGTACAGCATCATCGTTGTGATTATGTGGTATTTTTTGATTTATTATCTTCGTGGGTTGTCAAAGACAGGTTCCTTTGAAGGTCCCGTTGTGATTGATTGTTTATTCCGCGAATACCTGTTGCTAGTTTCAAGTAAACTGAAGGTGGATTTTGCAAACTTACTTGTTTCAAAGATAGGAAAAAATCGTTGATTCTTTTATTTTCTATTGAATTGAGGGTGCGATTCTTTATAATCGTGTTTTCTTTTTATGGCATCAAAGATTCAAATCAAATTTGTTCTTAGAAATTTCGCTGAAAATGACTTGTAAATTGACAATTTTCATATTGTACAAGTTGTATCAGTTGAATACTAGGATTTTTAGTTAGGTAATGTTAAGACGTGAACTGAACTAGGATTTTGCAATTGTTGTAATATCCAAAGCGTTCTAGTGAATTTCATTTCCAAAAGGAAGAAGGGTGGCTTAGGAGTTGTTCGAATCCCCGAACATCCAATAATAAATATGTGTCGTTTAATTTCAGTCAGCTTTTTTATCTTTCATATTCGAACAATTTTCAAGTGTTCAATCTATCAGTTTGACTATCTTATGCACAAAATTACTTTGTTAGCCAATTGATATCGAAATACGATAATTACAAATTTTAGTTGTTAACTCAACTGAATTTATTTGAAAAAAAAATTAGTGTGATTTTCATTCAACCCTATCTAACCAATCACATCATTCTTATAAAAAAAATCCACAATCCAAATCATCCATATGGAGACGTCTCGATCTTAGGACATGACATCACATCAAGTGAAATATTGAAATTAAAAAAAATTTGTGATGTAAATTTCACGATATATATATATATATATATATATATATATATATATATATAAGAGGGAATTGCCTTTAAATCTCAATTAGAAAACTGAAGTTGTTTGTTAGTCCCTGATTCGGAGTTTCTTTCTTCCAGCTCCTTGACACAAGTCAGCCATTTGTTTGGGCTCCCCAATTGAAGTGAAATTATGAAATTATACTCAAATAATATGAAAACCCAGTAATACCCATTGACCAATAAATATTTATTTAATAGCTTTTTTTCTCTCTTTCCAATCCAACGTTTCCCAATTTGCCTTCTACCTGAATCCTTAATTAGCGGCTAAATCAACGACGATCAATATATTTGTGTCAATTTTTTGTGCAAAAAACTAAGACGAAAGGAGTTTAAAGCGAAGGATTGTTAGATTTTGAAAATCTTTGCGAAGAACCAACATCGAAACAACAAGTTTAAGGTAGATTTTTTTCTAAAAAATTAAGAAAGTTTTAGATGCAATTCCATCTGGATGATTGAGTTTTTTTTCCTTTTCCAATTGAGTGATTCTTTGAGTTTTTGTATGTTGTGTTGTGGTTATGTTGAATTTCCGTACATCGCGTGAATTATACAAATTTGATGGACAACATTTAGGTTTTACATATATAAGTGGGTCTGTGATTCATCTCAACCAATTGTGTATTGATAATCTAAAATTTGTAATTGTTCTCGATTATAATAATTTCATTGTCAATTTTCATATTTTAGTACTTGATTATAAATATTATGTGGATATTCCTTGTAATATTCAAATCAGCTGCCTAAAAGTGTGATATTGCTACTATTTTTGTTGTTGTGAAATGTATTATGAATAAAGCTCTGATCTTCATTTTTTAGTCTTATTGTATTTAATGTTATGATTTTTATTGATTGGGTTGAGAATGAAATCTATAAATGGTCGTAGGTGAAGACGGTATGAAACCCAGAAAAAGTTTGAAGGTTTTTTTTTTCAAAATATGTTTTCATCTTGGAAATCGATTAAATATCGTTTTTCCGCAAGTATTTGAAGTTTTCTACGTTTTGGTGTTTATTTTTTATGTTTTTTTTTTGTAATTCTCGATTGTGTCCCTTTGTCCCAAATTTGTAGTGTTCTAGTGTTGATTGTGGTCACTTTCTTGTTTAAATTATTTATTTGTTTCCTTTGATTAATTGTTCTAAATTGTTGAATGATTATGCAAAAGTTCATAAATTTTGTTATAAATGCTTGACTTTGATTTCGTTATCGACAATTGCGAGTGTTTTGTTATTTAATTTGATAAAAAAACATACTCATTTATTTATTTGGTTGTCACAGTGGATTTTTTACTCTAAATCCCTCAATTGTATTTTAAGGTTCATAAATTATTTTTTAGTTATTTATTTTCATGTGTTTATCTTTATTTTTATGTTTTTGTTCTTGAATTTATTATATGGTTTCTGTTTATATTGTTGGCTGCTTCACTGGAATAATTATTCATTTGAAATGATTAAGTGATTATGGTAAATCCAATTTTTCTTAAACATTATTTTGGTTTTTGAATTTTTTTTGAATCTGCTTGTTAATGCATTTTGTGATTTCATTGGAGTACCCCGTGACACAGAAGAAATGAGGACAAATAAAAAGACAGTTAATATGAACACTTATCGAAATTGTGTTACTGCGAGTATGTTATCTGAAGAAATGACTATACTATCTGTTGAACATGGATCGCTGAAAAATAATTTTGAGTTATTTTTATTATATGGTTATGCTTTTAAGGTTGATGTAAGTATGCCAATAATTAATTAGTAGGAAGACATGTTGTAAACTCAAGGTGATTCAATCTGTTATTTAAGCTTCAGTGAAACCAATTTGTATGTGTGTTCTGTATTTCTAGTACAAAAATTAAAGATAATAGTACATAATTTGTATAATTTAGCATAGTTTTTCGTCTTTCTAAGTTGATAAATTGTTTTACTAAGATTGAATATGTCATCCAAGTAAACAATTTTATGATCGAATATATATATATATTTTAAGATGGAATATATAAATATATATTCGAGTAATCTTACTAAGATGAACATGTCAACCAACTAAAATAAATTAGGTTTGAATTCTTCTGAATTTTGAATAAATCCAAATTAATTTGGAACAATATCGGAATCATCATCTAATTATATGAGTGTTGGTCATCTTATGTCATGTGTACTATTTTGGCAAATATATAAGAGAATACATGTAGCACCTAAAAACTAATGTACTAAATCGCATGCATTAAATTTAATAAATATTAAGATTATTATTTTTAAGTTTAATTGATTTAAATTATTTATTTGAATTATGTGTTAATAAAATATTTATTATTTATTCAAATGATTTTATTTTACTAACTATTTAATTAATGATTTTAATTGTTTAAGTTTACTCATTTAAATTATTTTATTACACTACTTATTTGATTTTAAAGATTTTAAAGTATGAGCTTGCTTATTTAAATGATTTTAATTGCCCAACTTATTTATTTTAATTTTAAATAACTTAAGTTTAGCGGTTAATCACTTTAAATTATTTTAAATGTCTAGCTTATTTATTTAAATCTTTTTTAATTGTTCAACTATTTTTAAAGGTCTTTATTTCCACTTGTGTATTTATTTAAATGACTTTTAATCATCAGTCTGGTTTGTTTAAATTATTTTAATCGCTCTGTTTATTATTTAAATATTTTATTGATCGTTGTGACATCAAAGTATTTAAGTATTGATTTTAATTTCTTGGAATTAGTGGCTTTAAACTTCTTTAAATTTTAAGTTCCTCAAATATTTAAGTTAATTATTCTTGAGATTCTTGAGTTCAGTGACTTCCGGTTTCGGCTTACGACGATGGTGGATTTGGCGGAAAATTCTTAAATATTATTTCAGGAGTTAATATTTGCGAGAGTTGGGGAAAATAGATGGAATGTTGATTTTTGATTTTTCGGGTGTCGAAAATCGCATTTTTGAGCTTATTTTTAAACTTTTCGAAAATTTAGCATTTTTAAACCCGGACTAGTAAAAATCCAATTTCATATTTTTAATTTAGGATTTTTAAACTTTGGTATTTTAAAAGTGAAAATTAATTTTGGACCCTAAAGTTGCTAAGTTGAGTAGAACTTTTCTTAAAGTAGGGAGTAGAGCGGTCAGACGGACCAACCCATGGCGGGGTGGGCCGGCCCATCAAAAACCCATTTTTTGGTGGGTCGAAGGTGGACCAGCCCACTATCCCAGCGGGCTGAAAATCCTCAAGCCAACCCGACCCAGGATGAGTTGCGGGTTAGGCGGGCCGACCCGCGGGTTGGCTAACTACAAATAAAAATAAATAAAAATCATTATAATTAATTATAAATTTCATTTTATAAATAAATATTAATTGAAAAATATTAATAAAAATTTTAATTATTGATTTCATACGTGTAAATTTTATATAAAGTAATTAATACGAAAAAAATTCACAACTTTCATTAAAAAATACATATATCACAATAAAAATAAAAATAAAATAATAATTTTTCGGGCCCACGGGCCAACCCGTATGGATCGCGGGCCTAGGCGGGTTTTCCGACCTTTAGTTCAACCCAACCCACTTAAATTGTGTACGGTGCGGGCCGACCCGACGGATCTAACCCAAATTGTCGGCTCTAGTAGGTAGCACTTTTAATAGTACACTTACACCCACTTATGTATACATACACCTATACATACACACACATACACTTAAAACATATTTTTACAACACAAAAATAAATCAAACCTAAGCCCAAATCGTCGCTTCTTCCCCTTCTTTGCCAAGAAATCGATCGGCTTCTCCTTCCCTTGCATTCCCGATCTCCTCCGCCGACTGCCACCACCATAGCCGACCGGAGCTCACCCTTGGAAGCTTCTTCTAACTACTGGTTCGAGCTTCAACCATGCTCCTCGACCATTTCCAGCTCGTGTCCATCTCCATTTTTGTGCATTTTTGAAGAATTTCGAAAATAGGCAAGAATATGGTTGCTTTTGGCCACAATTAGATTATTATGTCTTGTGTTTGTCTCGTTTTTGTGCATTTCGAATTTTCTTGAATTTTTAGGAGTATAGTTCGAAAATTTCAGATTTATATTAGCCATGTTCACGCTCATGTTGATCTATTATGATATTTTGTTGTTGGAAATGAGTTGAGTTAGCAATTTTTATTAGTGTCTTCATTGTTGCCCATTTATTAGAAGGATTCCAATTTTTCAGCATGTATATTTCGAATTTGTGTGTTGTCTTGGACTGGTGATTAGGAGCTACCATGAGTGAGAATGTAGCTCACATGGTAGTGCTTAGGATGTGTTGTAGATATCTAGCAAGTTGGAGATGAAGAGCCATCGAATTTGAGTCATGTTGGGTTTGGTTTTGAGGGCAGGGCAGGGGCTGATTTTTCGAGCTAAGCTAGGATTGTAAGGGGGTTGGTTTTTAGGTGTTTGAGTGAGTCTAAGAAGTGGTCTTGGTTTATAGGTTGGGATCATGGAAATGTTATGGAAATGACGTTTCAAGCGTAAATCAATTCGATTGAGTTTTCCTTGAGTTCTAGGCATGTGATCATAGAGGTGCAGAATTTTAGATTTCTAAGGTTGCTGCTCGGGAACTCGGTTGTATAGAATGATTGTATGATGGTGGTGCCTTGAGGATGACTTCCCTATGTAGTTTGAGGTGTGAGGGAACCGTGGTTTCAAGAGGGAGTCATTTTGATTAAGAATTGAGTAAGTTATAAGCTTTGCGAGCGGATCGCTCGGAATATGTCCTAAGTGCCAAATTTAAGTCTAGGTTCTTAGCTATGGTTTGCTACCTAAATCACCATCCTTTTCAACTATTCTGAATCATTTATATGGGCATCGAATAATCGAGTAAATATTTACAAAGAAAGTCATTTTCATAAATTCATGCTAAGTCTTTGAGTCGAGTCAAGAAAGGAAAAATATTTTGAATAAGGAGAGTTGATTGTGACTATCATGAGTTTGGACGGGCTGGGAGAAATCTTAGCTTCCCTTATCACCTCATGGGTTTGGACAGGCTGGGAGAAATCTTGGACGTGCTGGGAGAAATCTCGTCTTCCCTTACCACCTCAGGTCTGGACGGGTTGGAAGAAATCTTGGCTTCCCTTACCACCTCATGGATTTGGAAGGGCTGGGAGAAATCTTGGATTCTCTTACCATTTCAGGGTATGGATGGGTTGGGAGAAATCTTGACTTCCCATACCAACACGGGGCAAGAAGGGTTGGGATAAATCATGGCTTCCTCGCCGGCATAGTATATTGCAGTCATTGATCGATCAAAATTTTAGTAAGACCACAATCAATGATCTAAGTTCACATTTCAGTTTATTCAGACAGTACAGTTCAGTTTATTCAGAGAGTTCGGTTTATTCACTCAGTTCAGTTTATTCAGTCAGTTCAATTTATTCAGTCAGTTAGACCCAGTCATGTATGTGTCATTTATTTCAGTTACTCCCTTCGTTGGTAGTCCACTTTAAGAAAAGGGCACAAAGTATTTTCAGTACAAGATATTTTTAATGAAGTGTGCATGTATATTTATTACTCGTTACTTCACTCATATTCTTGTTGGGCCTTTAGGCTCACTACATCTACTTGGTGCAGGTTTGATTTTCATTGAGATTGAGGGGCAGGACTCTCGAGCGGACTGTGAAGTGGGCACGACACATCCCTCCGACCTATGCAAATCTTCCGCAAAAGTTATTCAAACTTTAGTGCCTTAAAGTCTTTTATTTTTTTGATTGGATAAATGTAAATGTAAGGATTTATAGAATTGTTTGTGGACATGTAATTATCGAATTGTTAAACTTTTGAATGTTTGTATTGTTGAATCTCTTTCTTAGGTTCTCGTTCATTTTCTCGGTCTAGTTTATCTAGTGTTGTTGGTTGTATTTTTAGTTTGCTGTCTGTGACAGGTGGGCTTTAATATAAACAGATAGGTCATGCTGAAATTTTTTTGAAAATCCATTTTTATTTAATTATTAATTATAAGAAGTATGAGATCGTTTCAATACATCTTTTTCATTATTCAATGAGATAATGTGTAACAATATTATTCATTTCTCAATATTTACAATTACGTGATTATATGTATTTCTAAATTCAAACAATATTTATGCATTGACTAGCTAAATCTGTAAGACGACGCTAATATATGAACTTCAATATTTATGCATTGATTAGCCAAATCGAGGAAAATTCGAACCTAATTTACTTTCATTTGGCAATGAATACCTTAGTAACCCAAAATTGTATCCCTAAAAATAGAACATTATATGCATAACTAAGTCATATTTGTACTCTTCTTGCTCATATTTGTGCCAGACCCCAAGAGCACACTTGTTCTTATAATAATGAAGTTCAAATATAATTGTTGTTGTTTTTTGTTAATTGATGTCTAAATATCATATTAAATGAATGTAAAAGTTTAGAAGTACATCTAATTACGCAATCGTATATATTAGACAATGAATGATATCATCACATGTGATGTCATTGAAAAATGAACAATATATTAATCATCTACATTTTGGCTTTGGATCAAAATGTCATGTATTAGGAACAATCTCAGAATTATGCAGAATACTCTTTTTGATTTGAGGAATAAAATGCATGCTCATTTTAGCATGCACTAATATCCTATAATACACTGCATGACACAAGTGGATAGGAGTTTTCAATCCCTAGATATTGGTAGAATCATTATCCAAGTGTTTGTCTAGTAATGTGTCTTGCCACACTATTGTCTAAGGTGTAGGAGGAAGACATTGATCATGATCCAATGAGAGCACCATATGTGGATGTTCATTGTCACCCAATGTATACAATAGGGGTATATTTTCCAAAATCCAAACTCGTAACTTGTTTAATATGATTATTTCTCATTTTTAAAGACCATCATTTACTCTAATTTCACTCATCTTTCAGAACATGTGAGTGCGAGATCGAGCACAACTAGTACGCAGAGATGGGATAAATATTATTGAATCGAGAACAATGTGTTCCGATTGTAGGACAAATATTGTGGGTCATGAGGATCACACTCTCCTAGTGAAAGTGGCTTTGGATAAAAATGTCATTTATTAGGAACAATCGTAGAATTATGCAGAATAATCTTTTTGATTTGCGGAACAAGAAGGCATGTTCATGTTAACATGCACTCATATCCTATAATACACTGCATTAAACAAGTGGAGAGGAGTTTTCAATTCCTAGAGATTGATATAACCATCACCCAAGTGTTTGTCTAGTAATGTGTCTTGCCCCACTCTTATCTAAGGTGTAGGAGGAAGAAATTGATCATGACCCAATGAAAGCACCATTTGTGGATGTCCATTGTCACCCAATATATACAATAGGGGTGTATTTTTCTAAATCTAAACTTGTAACTTGTTTAATATGATGCTTTCTCATCTTTGAGAACTATCATTTACTCTAATTACACTAATCTTTCAGAACACGTTAGTGCGAGATCGAGCACAACTAGTGTAACACCCGGTATTTTAAATACGTAAATCCGCATGCATAATTAGGATATTTAATTATTTAAATTTTAGATTTATGGGTTAAATAATTATGTGAATTATTTGTGCATGATTTAATTTATTTTTAAGCATTTAACCCATAATTAGTGATTTTTTAAAATTTTTAGTATTTTAATTATTTTATCGCGTAGACGGGACCGTGGACGGACGAGATGACAACTTTCTAGCCAATTAATTTCATGAGCCTTTTTAGAGCCCTAAAATATTATTTTGAGTTTTATTATCTCAAAATTTTTAGTATTTAATTTTATATAATTTTAGGAGTCCATTTTTATTCAAAATAAGCCAAAATATTGACTTTTTAGTATTTTTAAAATTCCCTAAATTTATAATTTCGGGATTTTGTTTATGATTAACTTAAATTATCAGATTTTAGTTTTTATTTAGAGTTTTAAAATTTTAGGTTTTATATTTAAAACTTTTAATTATCCTAAAAACCTATTTTTATTAAAATAAAAAACTCTAACCTAATCTACCCCAAACCCTTAACCGATTATCCTCTTAGCCGCCTCCCTCCCTTCCATTCATCTTCTTCATCGAGCAGACCCCAAAGAAGTCACCATAGCCTCGGTTTTGAAGGTCCAAGTCGATTGTCATCGCCCCCGTCGTCCCGGAATCGTCCCACGCACGTTTTTCTCTTCAATTTCGGTGAAAGGCATGATTTTCTTCCACTTTTTCGTACCTATCAGATATTATATTGTGTGGATTGTGTATGCATCAAAAACTTTCAAGTTTTTCAGAAGATGGTTCGGTTGTTTCAGTTTTTGCGTAAGGTTCTTTGTTTTCCTTCTTCATGATCACGTTTTCAGGTCCACCATGGCTGGTATGGCTGCTGGTCAGAGTCCTAGGTAGGGTGAGGAGGGTCTGGACCGAATGGCTTGAGGGGCTCGAGCCAAACGAGCCAGGAAACCAGCTGGAGTCGATCGGGTCCCAAGGAGTCGCAGTTTAGGGTTTCGGGAATAAGGGCTTCGGGTTCGAGGTTTCAGGATGCATGGGGGCTGGGGTCAGGTCAGGTCAGGTCCGCCCAGACGTGGGCTACGTCTGGGCGGCGGCGCTCCGGTCAGGGGCGGCCGGAGCAGGCCGGCAGCAGCCACGGAGTGGCTGCTGCTCACGGCCGCAGCCGAGAAGAGGCAAGGGGGATCGGGTTTAGGGTTTTAGGTGTGGTCCGGGTCGGGTCAGTGGTCCGGGTCGGGTCAGTAGGGTAGTGGGTCGGGTTAAGTGATTCTGGGTCTGGGTTTGGTGGGCCGGGCTTGAGTCTTTTTATTTTTAAAATATTTTATGAATTAATGGGTTTTTGGGCCAATTAATTTGAAATAAAATTATTTGGATTCCCAAATAATTTTATTTGGGCTTTTAAATTTTTAATTAAGTTAGTCCATTAATTTTATGGGCTTTTGAGCCCATGAAAGTTATTGGGCCAGTCTTTGGGCTTTTGGGCCCATTGGGCCAGTTTAAGTTGTTATTGGGCCTAGAATGTTTTAATGGGCTTTAATTATTTAATTGGGCTTAGAATAATTTTTATTGGGCTTAAGTATGTTATTGGGCCAGTCTCAGTGTTAATGGGCCAGATTTAAGTAAATGGGCTTGAGTGTTAGGGCCAGCAGTCCAGTACAATCCATGAGAAATTTGCATGTGTCCTGAATATATATTTAATTATTTTTATGCATTGAAGTTATTTTAATATTTATATGTTAGTAAGAAATTTAAATTAAATATATATGAAGGACACACATTTTATTTAAGTACATGCATTCATGAAATAATTTTATGCATAATTAAATGTTTAAGGTTGAGCAATAATAAAATATTTTATGTTGGAAGTTGATGTAGTGTGACAATTTAAGGGGGATTCGTCCCCATATGTGAACTATTGAAGGGCAGTTTACTGCCAATTTAAGAGGTGATTCGTCACCGCCACGTACGTTGGTTTCCACGCTGATCAGTATTTAATGTATGATTTAAGGTTACACTACGGATACAACCATGCGATGTTAGAAAATTAATTGCTCAACAATGTTTATGTATTATGTTATTTAAGTTAAGTTATGTTATGTTATGAAATTTTCAAGCATGCTCATTCATGTATATGTTATGTATTAGTATTCAATTGTTTTAAATTATTTTAAACCCTTGTTATGTTAGCATGTTGGGCCTCTAGGCTCACTACACTGGTATGGTGCAGGTGAGTTCGTTGAGGATGAGGTTGTACCCACCGGAGGCGAGGATGTATGAGCGGACATGCAGTGACCCCGTGACCGTGATAGATGTCTGAGTCACATTGCATGTTTTAGTTATGTCAGCACGTTACATTTTTAATTATTTTTCATTGGTTGTGGTTTGAATATTTTCAGTGCATGCAAATTTTACATCATTTTTTCTATTGCAGTATTTTTAATTAAACGTCTGACTCAGATATTTATTTTATTTAAAGAATGCAAATTTTTATTTGAGTTATTTATTTATTTATCTTTTTATTCTGTGCATATATGTATGTGCATATTTTATTTAGTAAGTATATATATATAAAAAAAAAAGAATTTTCCGCATATTTATTTATTAATTATAGAGTTAGGGTCGTTTCAGTTGGTATCAGAGCACGGTCTTTGGAGGGGTCATTACTGCTATGCGAGCTCAGAAATCCACGCTACCGGTCTGTAGGTTTTAAGTGTTTATAGCATGATTTAATTTTTAGAATTTAAGTTAGCATTAATTTTAAACCACTTAGTTATGCATGGCGATTTACGTAAAGAAATATGTGGTGGTGCAGAATGCCTCCCAGACCGATGAACAGACGTGGGGGATCTCCACCTACACCTCCACCTCCACCTCCACACAACCCTCTAGCAGCATTGGAGCAGGCCAATGCGAATATGATGGCAGGGATTACTGCGCTGTTAGAGCAGCAGGCTACTCGCCCTAGGTTGTCCCATGAGGAGGACGTTGCTAAGAGGTTCCAGAAGAAGGGACCCAAGGAGTTTGTTGGTACCACCGATCCTTTGGTGGCGGAGGGATGGATTCGCTCTCTGGAGTCCATCTTTGCTTATATGGGGATAACAGACACCGACAGGGTGAACTGTGCGACGTACATGCTGAGGGGTGATGCAGCGCTCTGGTGGGAGGGTGCAGCCAGAGGAGTTCACCTTCCTACACTGACATGGGCAGAGTTTAGGCGTATCTTCTACGCCAAGTACTTCACTGAGGATGTGCGCAGTCGCATGATCCGTGAGTTTATGAGTCTCCGTCAGGGGGACAAGACAGTGGTTGAGTATGTGAGACAGTTCGAGAGGGGTTGTCACTTTGTGCCTCTGATTTCAGATAGTCCACCAGAGAAGTTGAGGCAGTTTGTGGAGGGTTTGAAGGCGGATATCAAGCATGATGTTCGCATGGCAGACGTCCTTACTTATGAGTCTGCAGTCAGTAGAGCCTTGCGTTCCGAGGAGGGTCGGAGAGAGATCCAGAGGGAGCAGCAGGGGAAGAGGCAGTTTCAGGCAGGGTATCAGCGACCATCTTCGCAGCCTCCTGCGAAGAAGCAGTTTACAGGGCCGGCTAAGGGCCCGAATCCACAGCAGAGGCCACAGCAGCAGAGGCCGCAGCAGCAGAGGGGCGGGGCCCCTAATGCCATAGCTTATCCCACTTGCCCGAAGTGCCAGAAGATGCATTCGGGACCTTGTCTATTGGGAGCAGGAGTTTGCTAACACTGTAGGGAGCCAGGGCATCAGATAGCTAACTGCCCGAGGAAGAAGAACACCGCTGGTAGGGTGTTTGTGATGCAGGCCGAGGAGGTAGATCCAGACACCTCTTTGATCACCGGTATATCTTACCCCTAACTTTTAATAATTTTCCTTTGGTTAAAATTTCGTCTTTAATTTGGAATTTGTTGTTATTTGGGTTATTTAACTGCATGTTAGAATAGGAAGCATGTTTTACTTGTGATTAGAATTAAGAATTAGTAGTGACTCGTTGGGGAAAATTTAGTAGTGGTATGAAACTGTTGGAAATTTTCTGCGTGCAGGGAGAATTCTAGTTGGAGGCAACTCCACGTTTGCGTTGCTAGATTCAGGGGCTTCGCATTCGTTTATCTCCCTGGAGTTTATCAGGCGGGTAGGCATCACACCTGAGTGTAGTGACAGTGGGTATGATGTTACTATGCCGTCAGGGCAGATTATTTCTACCTCGAAGGTTATTCGAGGACTGGAGTTGGAGCTGCAGGGACACTCCATTCGAGCAGATGTGGTGGTTTTGCCATTGAGTGGATTCTATTTGATTTTGGGCATGGACTGGTTGACAGTCAATGGAGCTTCGATTGATTTTCGTCGGAGATCAGTGTCAGTGAGACCTACAGTAGGCGACCCGTTCACTTTTCATGCATCTCAGAGCAGTGATATGCCTCAGGTGATATCTCATATTCAGGCGAGGAAGTTGTTGAGACGGGGTTGCCAGGGGTTTCTAGCGAGTATCGTCACGACTTCAGAGCCATCTAGCAGATCATTATCAGAGATTGAGGTGGTTCGTGACATTCCGGATGTCTTTCCGGAGGATGTTGCAGGAATTCCACCAGTGAGAGATGTGAAGTTCAGCATCGACTTAGTGCCAGACACCGTGCCTATCTCTAAGGCACCGTACAGACTTGCTCCTACCGAGATGAAAGAGTTGAAGGAGCAGATTCAGGAGTTGTTAGAGAAAGGCTTTGTTCGTCCTAGCTTTTCTCCGTGGGGAGCTCCGGTGTTATTTGTGAAGAAGAAGGATGGCAGTATGAGACTGTGCATCGATTACCGGGAGCTCAACAGGGTCACAATGAAGAACAAGTATCCACTGCCGAGGATAGAGGATTTATTTGACCAGTTGCAGGGAGCTTCAGTGTTCTCCAAGATCGATCTGCGATCTGGTTATTATCAGTTGCGTGTTAGAGATACAGATGTGTCCAAGACTGCTTTCAGGACATGATATGGGCATTACGAGTTCTTAGTGATGCCATTTGGGATGACCAATGCTCCAGCGGTTTTCATGGATCTCATGAACCGAGTCTTTCAGCCGTATTTAGATCAGTTCATCATAGTCTTTATTGATGATATCTTGATCTATTCTAGGAGCATCGAGGAGCATAGACAACATCTTCAGACAGCCTTGCAGACTTTGAGGGAGCATCGGTTGTATGCCAAGTTCAGCAAGTGCGAGTTTTGGCTTGAGCAGGTGGCATTTCTTGGCCACATTATTTCGAGAGATGGGATTGCAGTTGATCAGTCTAAGGTTGAGGCAGTGCAGAATTGGGGTATTCCGAAGAATGCTTCGGAGATTCGCAGTTTCTTGGGTTTGGCAGGATATTATAGGAAGTTCATCAAGGGTTTTTCCTCTATTGCAGTACCCTTGACTTCCTTGACCAAGAAGAACGCGAAGTTTATCTGGAGTTCAGACTGTCAGAGGAGCTTCGATCAGCTGAAGGAAGCACTCACTACTGCACCAGTGTTAGCGATGACAGTACCACACGAGGAGTTAGTAGTGTACACCGATGCGTTTAAACTGGGTTTAGGCGCAGTACTTATGCAGTGTGGCAAGGTTATTGTGTATGCGTCGAGGCAGCTGAAGATTCATGAGCAGAATTATCCGACGCACGACTTGGAGTTAGCAGCAGTGGTTTTCGCTTTGAAAATCTGGAAGCACTATCTGTATGGAGAGAAGTGCAAGATTTTCACAGACCACAAGAGTCTCAAGTACTTCTTCACACAGAAGGAGTTGAACATGAGACAGCGCAGATGGTTGGAGTTGGTGAAGGACTATGACTGTGACATTAGCTACCATCCGGGTAAAGCTAATGTAGTGGCCGATGCTTTGAGTCGGAAGTCGTCAGTGGTATCTTGTTTGACCGTACAGTTACCACTACAGAGCGAGATTCAGAGATTTGTCTTGGAGTGTTATCCGAGTGGCCATGCACCGAGCTTGTCAGTGTTGACGGTGCAGCCAGTTCTGCGAGATCGGATTAGGGAGGGACAGTCTACTGATGAGGAGTTGCAGCGATGGAGACAGAGAGATGAGGCTAGAGGTAACCTCTTGTATACAGTGGAGGATGGTATCATTCAGTACCGTGGTAGTATGTGGGTACCGAACGTCGATCAGTTGAGAGCTGAGATTTTAGCAGAGGCTCACACATCTCCGTACTCCATTCACCCCGGAAGTACGAAGATGTACAAAGATTTGCAGCTATTGTATTGGTGGCCCGGGATGAAGAGTGACATCGGGAGAGTGGTGTCAGAGTGCTTGACTTGTCAGCAAGTCAAGGCAGAGCATCAGCGTCCAGCAGGACTTCTTAGACCTCTTCCTATTCCGGAATGGAAATGGGAGAATATTACGATGGACTTTGTGGTTGGCTTGCCGAGGAGTGCCAGAGGTTGCACAGAGATTTGGGTGATTGTGGATAGACTCACCAAGTCAGCTCATTTCTTGCCGGTGAGGACTACTTATACTTTGACACAGTATGCAGAGCTTTACATCAGAGAGATTGTTAGACTGCATGGTATACCAGTGTCTATTGTGTCAGACAGAGATCCGAGATTCACTCCTGCGTTTTGGAAGAGTCTGCACACAGCTTTGGGGACGAGGCTTTTGTTCAGTACAGCATTTCATCCCCAGACAGATGGTCAGTCTGAGAGAGTGATCCAGGTTCTTGAGGATCTTCTGAGAGCTTGTGTCATTGATTTTCGGGGCTCTTGGGAGACTAGACTGCCATTAGTGGAGTTTACCTATAACAACAGTTTTCAGTCGTCTATAGGAATGGCTCCTTATGCAGCATTGTATGGGAGGAGATGCAGATCTCCTGTGCATTGGGATGAGGTTGGTGAGCGGATTTTACTGGGTCCTGAGATTGTGCAGCAGACAGCTGACATTGTGACTCAGATTCGAGATCGGATGAGGACTGCTCAGAGTCGGTAGAAGAGTTATGCAGATGCCAGACGACGAGATTTGGAGTTCGCTGTAGGTGATCACGTATTCCTGAAGGTGCCACTGATGAAGGGAGTAGTGCGTTTTGGCCGGAGGGGCAAGCTTAATCCGAGGTATATAGGGCCATTCGAGATCTTGGAGAGAGTTGGTACGTTGGCCTACCGTTTAGCTCTACCACCAGGGCTAGCGGCAGTGCACAACGTTTTCCATGTATCCATGCTTCGGAGATATGTCTCCAACCCGTCGCATGTGTTGGATTTCGAGCCCTTGCAGTTGCCACCAGATCTAGTGTATGAGGAGAGGCCAGTGCGGATCTTGGCTAGGGAGGAGCGGAGGCTTAGGACGCGGGTCATACCGATGGTCAGAGTCCAATGGCTGAATCACTCAGAGGAGGAAGCTACTTGGGAGACCGAGGCAGACATGAGGACTCGCTACCCGGAGTTGTTCGGGTAATACTTTAATTTCGAGGACGAAATTCAATTTAAGGGGGGGAGAATTGTAACACCCGGTATTTTAAATACGTAAATCCGCATGCATAATTAGGATATTTAATTATTTAAATTTTAGATTTATGGGTTAAATAATTATGTGAATTATTTGTGCATGATTTAATTTATTTTTAAGCATTTAACCCATAATTAGTGATTTTTTAAAATTTTTAGTATTTTAATTATTTTATCGCGTAGACGGGACCGTGGACGGACGAGATGACAACTTTCTTGCCAATTAATTTCATGAGCCTTTTTAGAGCCCTAAAATATTATTTTGAGTTTTATTATCTCAAAATTTTTAGTATTTAATTTTATATAATTTTAGGAGTCCATTTTTATTCAAAATAAGCCAAAATATTGACTTTTTAGTATTTTTAAAATTCCCTAAATTTATAATTTCGGGATTTTGTTTATGATTAACTAAAATTATCAGATTTTAGTTTTTATTTAGAGTTTTAAAATTTTAGGTTTTATATTTAAAACTTTTAATTATCCTAAAAACCTATTTTTATTAAAATAAAAAACTCTAACCTAATCTACCCCAAACCCTTAACCGATTATCCTCTTAGCCGCCTCCCTCCCTTCCATTCATCTTCTTCATCGAGCAGACCCCAAAGAAGTCACCATAGCCTCGGTTTTGAAGGTCCAAGTCGGTTGTCATCGCCCCCGTCGTCCCGAAATCGTCCCACGCACGTTTTTCTCTTCAATTTCGGTGAAAGGCATGATTTTCTTCCACTTTTTCGTACCTATCAGATATTATATTATGTGGATTGTGTATGCATCAAAAACTTTCAAGTTTTTCAGAAGATGGTTCGGTTGTTTCAGTTTTTGCGTAAGGTTCTTTGTTTTCCTTCTTCATGATCACGTTTTCAGGTCCACCATGGCTGGTATGGCTGCTGGTCAGAGTCCTAGGTAGGGTGAGGAGGGTCTGGACCGAATGGCTTGAGGGGCTCGAGCCAAACGAGCCAGGAAACCAGCTAGAGTCGATCGGGTCCCAAGGAGTCGCAGTTTAGGGTTTCGGGAATAAGGGCTTCGGATTCAAGGTTTCAGGCTGCATGGGGGCTGGGGTCAGGTCAGGTCAGGTCCGCCCAGACGTGGGCTATGTCTGGGCGGCGGCGCTCCGGCCAGGGGCGGCCGGAGTAGGCCGGCAGCAGCCATGGAGTGGCTGCTGCTCACGGCCGCAGCCGAGAAGAGGCAAGGGGGATCGGGTTTAGGGTTTTAGGTGTGGTCCGGGTCGGGTCAGTAGGGTAGTGGGTCGGGTTAAGTGATTTCGGGTCTGGGTTTGGTGGGCCGGGCTCGAGTCTTTTTATTTTTAAAATATTTTATGAATTAATGGGTTTTTGGGCCAATTAATTTGAAATAAAATTATTTGGACTCCCAAATAATTTTATTTGGGCTTTTAAAGTTTTAATTAAGTTAGTCCATTAATTTTATGGGCTTTTGAGCCCATGAAAGTTATTGGGCCAGTCTTTGGGCTTTTGGGCCCATTGGGCCAGTTTAAGTTGTTATTGGGCCTAGAATATTTTAATGAGCTTTAATTATTTAATTGGGCTTAGAATAATTTTTATTGGGCTTAAGTATGTTATTGGGTCAGTCTCAGTGTTAATGGGCCAGATTTAAGTAAATGGGCTTGAGTGTTAGGGCCAGCAGTGCAGTACAATCCATGAGAAATTTGCATGTGTCCTGAATATATATTTAATTATTTTTATGCATTGAAGTTATTTTAATATTTATATGTTAGTAAGAAATTTAAATTAAATATATATGAAGGACACACATTTTATTTAAGTACATGCATTCATGAAATAATTTTATGCATAATTAAATGTTTAAGGTTGAGCAATAATAAAATATTTTATGTTGGAAGTTGAAGTAGTGTGACAATTTAAGGGGGATTGGGATATGTGAACTATTGAAGGGCAGTTTACTGCCAATTTAAGAGGTGATTCGTCACCGCCACGTACGTTGGTTTCCACGCTGATCAGTATTTAATGTATGATTTAAGGTTACACTACGGATATAACCATGCGATGTTAGAAAATTAATTGCTCAACAATGTTTATGTATTATGTTATTTAAGTTAAGTTATGTTATGTTATGAAATTTTCAAGCATGCTCATTCATGTATATGTTATGTATTAGTATTCAATTGTTTTAAATGATTTTAAACCCTTGTTATGTTAGCATGTTGGGCCTCTAGGCTCACTACACTGGTATGGTGCAGGTGAGTTCGTTGAGGATGAGGTTGTACCCACCGGAGGCGAGGATGTATGAGCGGACATGCAGTGACCCCGTGACCGTGATAGATGTCTGAGTCACATTGCATGTTTTAGTTATGTCAGCACGTTACATTTTTAATTATTTTTCATTGGTTGTGGTTTGAATATTTTCAGTGTATGCAAATTTTACATCATTTTTTCTATTGCAGTATTTTTAATTAAACGGCTGACTCAGATATTTATTTTATTTAAAGAATGCAAATTTTTATTTGAGTTATTTATTTATTTATCTTTTTATTCTGTGCATATATGTATGGGCATATATGTGCATATTTTATTTAGTAAGTATATATATATAAAAAAAAAGAATTTTCCGCATATTTATTTATTAATTATAGAGTTAGGGTCGTTTCAGTTGGTATCAGAGCACGGTCCTTGGAGGGGTCATTACTGCTATGCGAGCTCAGAAATCCACGCTACCGGTCTCTAAGTTTTAAGTGTTTATAGAATGATTTAATTTTTAGAATTTAAGTTAGCATTAATTTTAAACCACTTAGTTATGCATGGCGATTTACGTAAAGAAATATGTGGTGGTGCAGAATGCCTCCCAGACCGATGAACAGACGTGGGGGATCTCCACCTACACCTCCACCTCCACCTCCACACAACCCTCTAGCAGCATTGGAGCAGGCCAATGCGAATATGATGGCAGGGATTACTGCGCTGTTAGAGCAGCAGGCTACTCGCCCTAGGTTGTCCCATGAGGAGGACGTTGCTGAGAGGTTCCAGAAGAAGGGACCCAAGGAGTTTGTTGGTACCACCGATCCTTTGGTGGCGGAGGGATGGATTCGCTCTCTGGAGTCCATCTTTGCTTATATGGGGATCACAGACACCGACAGGGTGAATTGTACGACGTACATGCTGAGGGGTGATGCAGCGCTCTGGTGGGAGGGTGCAGCCAGAGGAGTTCACCTTCCTACACTGACATGGGCAGAGTTTAGGCGTATCTTCTACGCCAAGTACTTCACTGAGGATGTGCGCAGTCGCATGATCCGTGAGTTTATGAGTCTCCGTCAGGGGGACAAGACAGTGGTTGAGTATGTGAGACAGTTCGAGAGGGGCTGTCACTTTGTGCCTCTGATTTCAGATAGTCCACCAGAGAAGTTGAGGCAGTTTGTGGAGGGTTTGAAGGCGGATATCAAGCATGATGTTCGCATGGCAGAAGTCCTTACTTATGAGTCTGCAGTCAGTAGAGCCTTGCGTTCCGAGGAGGGTCGGAGAGAGATCCAGAGGGAGCAGCAGGGGAAGAGGCAGTTTCAGGCAGGGTATCAGCGACCATCTTCGCAGCCTCCTGCGAAGAAGCAGTTTACAGGGCCGGCTAAGGGCCCGAATCCACAGCAGAGGCCACAGCAGCAGAGGGGCGGGGCCCCTAATGCCATAGCTTATCCCACTTGCCCGAAGTGCCAGAAGATGCATTCGGGACCTTGTCTATTGGGAGCAGGAGTTTGCTACCACTGTAGGGAGCCAGGGCATCAGATAGCTAACTGCCCGAGGAAGAAGAACACCGCTGGTAGGGTGTTTGTGATGCAGGCCGAGGAGGTAGATCCAGACACCTCTTTGATCACCGGTATATCTTACCCCTAACTTTTAATAATTTTCCTTTGGTTAAAATTTCATCTTTAATTTGGAATTTGTTGTTATTTGGGTTATTTAACTGCATGTTAGAATAGGAAGCATGTTTTACTTGTGATTAGAATTAAGAATTAGTAGTGACTCGTTGGGGAAAATTTAGTAGTGATATGAAACTGTTGGGAATTTTCTGCGTGCAGGGAGAATTCTAGTTGGAGGCAACTCCACGTTTGCGTTGCTAGATTCAGGGGCTACGCATTCGTTTATCTCCCTGGAGTTTATCAGGCGGGTAGGCATCACACCTGAGTGTAGTGACAGTGGGTATGATGTTACTATGCCGTCAGGGCAGATTATTTCTACCTCGAAGGTTATTCGAGGACTGGAGTTGGAGCTGCAGGGACACTCCATTCGAGCAGATGTGGTGGTTTTGCCATTGAGTGGATTCGATTTGATTTTGGGCATGAACTGGTTGACAGTCAATGGAGCTTCGATTGATTTTCGTCAGAGATCAGTGTCAGTGAGACCTACAGTAGGCGACCCGTTCACTTTTCATGCATCTCAGAGCAGTGATATGCCTCAGGTGATATCTCATATTCAGGCGAGGAAGTTGTTGAGATGGGGTTGCCAGGGGTTTCTAGCGAGTATCGTCACGACTTCAGAGCCATCTAGCAGATCATTATCAGAGATAGAGGTGGTTCGTGACATTCCGGATGTCTTTCCGGAGGATGTTGCAGGAATTCCACCAGTGAGAGATGTGGAGTTCAGCATCGACTTAGTTCCAGACACCGTGCCTATCTCTAAGGCACCGTACAGACTTGCTCCTACCGAGATGAAAGAGTTGAAGGAGCAGATTCAGGATTTGTTAGAGAAAGGCTTTGTTCGTCCTAGCTTTTCTCCGTGGGGAGCTCCGGTGTTATTTGTGAAGAAGAAGGATGGCAGTATGAGACTGTGCATCGATTACCGGGAGCTCAACAGGGTCACAGTGAAGAACAAGTATCCACTGCCGAGGATAGAGGATTTATTTGACCAGTTGCAGGGAGCTTCAGTGTTCTCCAAGATCGATCTGCGATCTGGTTATCATCAGTTGCGTGTTAGAGATACAGATGTGTCCAAGACTGCTTTCAGGACATGATATGGGCATTACGAGTTCTTAGTGATGCCATTTGGGATGACCAATGCTCCAGCGGTTTTCATGGATCTCATGAACCGAGTCTTTCAGCCGTATTTAGATCAGTTCATCATAGTCTTTATTGATGATATCTTGATCTATTCTAGGAGCATCGAGGAGCATAGACAACATCTTCAGACAGCCTTGCAGACTTTGAGGGAGCATCGGTTGTATGCCAAGTTCAGCAAGTGCGAGTTTTGGCTTGAGCAGGTGGCATTTCTTGGCCACATTATTTCGAGAGATAGGATTGCAGTTGATCAGTCTAAGGTTGAGGCAGTGCAAAATTGGGTTATTCCGAAGAATGCTTCGGAGATTCGCAGTTTCTTGGGTTTGGCAGGATATTATAGGAAGTTAATCAAGGGTTTTTCCTCTATTGCAGTACCCTTGACTTCCTTGACCAAGAAGAACGCGAAGTTTATCTGGAGTTCAGACTGTCAGAGGAGCTTCGATCAGCTGAAGGAAGCACTCACTACTGCACCAGTGTTAGCGATGACAGTACCACACGAGGAGTTAGTAGTGTACACCGATGCGTCTAAACTGGGTTTAGGCGCAGTACTTATGCAGTGTGGCAAGGTTATTGTGTATGCGTCGAGGCAGCTGAAGATTCATGAGCAGAATTATCCGACGCACGACTTGGAGTTAGCAGCAGTGGTTTTCGCTTTGAAAATCTGGAGGCACTATCTGTATGGAGAGAAGTGCAAGATTTTCACAGACCACAAGAGTCTCAAGTACTTCTTCACATAGAAGGAGTTGAACATGAGACAGCGCAGATGGTTGGAGTTGGTGAAGGACTATGACTGTGACATTAGCTACCATCCGGGTAAAGCTAATGTAGTGGCCGATGCTTTGAGTCGGAAGTCGTCAGTGGTATCATGTTTGACCGTACAGTTACCACTACAGAGCAAGATTCAGATATTTGGCTTGGAGTGTTATCCGAGTGGCCATGCACCGAGCTTTTCAGTGTTGACGGTGCAGCCAGTTCTGCGAGATCGGATTAGGGAGGGACAGTCTACTGATGAGGAGTTGCAGCGATGGAGACAGAGAGATGAGGCTAGAGGTAACCTCTTGTATACAGTGGAGGATGGTATCGTTCAGTACCGTGGTAGTATGTGGGTACCGAACGTCGATCAGTTGAGAGCTGAGATTTTAGCAGAAGCTCACACATCTCCGTACTCCATTCACCCCGGAAGTACGAAGATGTACAAAGATTTGCAGCTATTGTATTGGTGGCCCGGGATGAAGAGTGACATCGGGAGAGTGGTGTCAGAGTGCTTGACTTGTCAGCAAGTCAAGGCAGAGCATCAGCGTCCAGCAGGACTTCTTAGACCTCTTCCTATTCCGGAATGGAAATGGGAGAATATTACGATGGACTTTGTGGTTGGCTTGCCGAGGAGTGCCAGAGGTTGCACAGAGATTTGGGTGATTGTGGATAGACTCACCAAGTCAGCTCATTTCTTGCCGGTGAGGACTACTTATACTTTGACACAGTATGCAGAGCTTTACATCAGAGAGATTGTTAGACTGCATGGCATACCAGTGTCTATTGTGTCAGACAGAGATCCGAGATTCACTCCTGCGTTTTGGAAGAGTTTGCACACAGCTTTGGGGACGAGGCTTTTGTTCAGTACAGCATTTCATCCCCAGACAGATGGTCAGTCTGAGAGAGTGATCCAGGTTCTTGAGGATCTTCTGAGAGCTTGTGTCATTGATTTTCGGGGCTCTTGTGGAGTTTACCTATAACAACAGTTTTCAGTCGTCTATAGGTATGGCTCCTTATGCAGCATTGTATGGGAGGAGATGCAGATGTCCTGTGCATTGGGATGAGGTTGGTGAGCGGATTTTACTAGGTCCTGAGATTGTGCAGCAGACAGTTGACATTGTGACTCAGATTCGAGATCGGATGAGGATTGCTCAGAGTCGGCAGAAGAGTTATGCAGATGCCAGACGACGAGATTTGGAGTTCGCTGTAGGTGATCACGTATTCCTGAAGGTGTCACCGATGAAGGGAGTAGTGCGTTTTGGCCGGAGGGGCAAGCTTAATCCGAGGTATATAGGGCCATTCGAGATCTTGGAGAGAGTTGGCACGTTGGCCTACCGTTTAGCTCTACCACCAGGGCTAGCGGCAGTGCACAACGTTTTCCATGTATCCATGCTTCGGAGATATGTCTCCAACTCGTCGCATTTGTTGGATTTCGAGCCCTTGCAGTTGCCACCAGATCTAGTGTATGAGGAGAGGCCAGTGCGGATCTTGGCTAGGGAGGAGCGGAGGCTTAGGACGCGGGTCATACCGATGGTCAGAGTCCAGTGGCTGAATCACTCAGAGGAGGAAGCTACTTGGGAGACCGAGGCAGACATGAGGACTCGCTACCCGGAGTTGTTCGGGTAAGTACTTTAATTTCGAGGACGAAATTCAATTTAAGGGGGGGAGAATTGTAACACCCGGTATTTTAAATACGTAAATCCGCATGCATAATTAGGATATTTAATTATTTAAATTTTAGATTTATGGGTTAAATAATTATGTGAATTATTTGTGCATGATTTAATTTATTTTTAAGCATTTAACCCATAATTAGTGATTTTTTAAAATTTTTAGTATTTTAATTATTTTATCGCGTAGACGGGACCGTGGACGGACGAGATGACAACTTTCTAGCCAATTAATTTCATGAGCCTTTTTAGAGCCCTAAAATATTATTTTGAGTTTTATTATCTCAAAATTTTTAGTATTTAATTTTATATAATTTTAGGAGTCCATTTTTATTCAAAATAAGCCAAAATATTGACTTTTTAGTATTTTTAAAATTCCCTAAATTTATAATTTCGGGATTTTGTTTATGATTAACTTAAATTATCAGATTTTAGTTTTTATTTAGAGTTTTAAAATTTTAGGTTTTATATTTAAAACTTTTAATTATCCTAAAAACCTATTTTTATTAAAATAAAAAAACTCTAACCTAATCTACCCCAAACCCTTAACCGATTATCCTCTTAGCCGCCTCCCTCCCTTCCATTCATCTTCTTCATCGAGCAGACCCCAAAGAAGTCACCATAGCCTCGGTTTTGAAGGTCCAAGTCGGTTGTCATCGCCCCCGTCGTCCCGGAATCGTCCCACGCACGTTTTTCTCTTCAATTTCGGTGAAAGGCATGATTTTCTTCCACTTTTTCGTACCTATCAGATATTATATTGTGTGGATTGTGTATGCATCAAAAACTTTCAAGTTTTTCAGAAGATGGTTCGGTTGTTTCAGTTTTTGCGTAAGGTTCTTTGTTTTCCTTCTTCATGATCACGTTTTCAGGTCCACCATGGCTGGTATGGCTGCTGGTTAGAGTCCTAGGTAGGGTGAGGAGGGTCTGGACCGAATGGCTCGAGGGGCTCGAGCCAAACGAGCCAGGAAACCAGCTAGAGTCGATCGGGTCCCAAGGAGTCACAGTTTAGGGTTTCGGGAATAAGGGCTTCGGGTTCGAGGTTTCAAGCTGCATGGGGGCTGGGGTCAGGTCAGGTCAGGTCCGCCCAGACGTGGGCTACGTCTGGGCGACGGCGCTCCGGCCAGGGGCGGCCGGAGCAGGCCGGCAGCAGCCGAGAAAAGGCAAGGGGGATCGGGATTAGGGTTTTAGGTGTGGTCCGGGTTGGGTCAGTAGGGTAGTGGGTCGGGTTAAGTGATTCCGTGTCCGGGTTTGGTGGGCCGGGCTCGAGTCTTTTTATTTTTAAAATATTTTATGAATTAATGGGTTTTTGGGCCAATTAATTTGAAATAAAATTATTTGGACTCCCAAATAATTTTATTTGGGCTTTTAAAGTTTTAATTAAGTTAGTCCATTAATTTTATGGGCTTTTGAGCCCATGAAAGTTATTGGGCCAGTCTTTGGGCTTTTGGGCCCATTGGGCCAGTTTAAGTTGTTATTGGGCCTAGAATGTTTTAATGGGCTTTAATTATTTAATTGGGCTTAGAATAATTTTTATTGGGCTTAAGTATGTTATTGGGCCAGTCTCAGTGTTAATGGGCCAGATTTAAGTAAATGGGCTTGAGTGTTAGGGCCAGCAGTCCAGTACAATCCATGAGAAATTTGCATGTGTCCTGAATATATATTTAATTATTTTTATGCATTGAAGTTATTTTAATATTTATATGTTAGTAAGAAATTTAAATTAAATATATATGAAGGACACACATTTTATTTAAGTACATGCATTCATGAAATAATTTTATGCATAATTAAATGTTTAAGGTTGAGCAATAATAAAATATTTTATGTTGGAAGTTGAAGTAGTGTGACAATTTAAGGGGGATTCGTCCCCATATGTGAACTATTGAAGGGCAGTTTACTGCCAATTTAAGAGGTGATTCGTCACCGCCACGTACGTTGGTTTTCACGCTGATCAGTATTTAATGTATGATTTAAGGTTACACTACGGATACAACCATGCGATGTTAGAAAATTAATTGCTCAACAATGTTTATGTATTATGTTATTTAAGTTAAGTTATGTTATGTTATGAAATTTTCAAGCATGCTCATTCATGTATATGTTATGTATTAGTATTCAATTGTTTTAAATTATTTTAAACCCTTGTTATGTTAGCATGTTGGGCCTCTAGGCTCACTACACTGGTATGGTGCAGGTGAGTTCGTTGAGGATGAGGTTGTACCCACCGGAGGCGAGGATGTATGAGCGGACATGCAGTGACCCCGTGACCGTGATAGATGTCTGAGTCACATTGCATGTTTTAGTTATGTCAGCACGTTACATTTTTAATTATTTTTCATTGGTTGTGGTTTGAATATTTTCAGTGCATGCAAATTTTACATCATTTTTTCTATTGCAGTATTTTTAATTAAACGTCTGACTCAGATATTTATTTTATTTAAAGAATGCAAATTTTTATTTGAGTTATTTATTTATTTATCTTTTTATTCTGTGCATATATGTATGGGCATATATGTGCATATTTTATTTAGTAAGTATATATATATAAAAAAAAAGAATTTTCCGCATATTTATTTATTAATTATAGAGTTAGGGTCGTTTCAACTAGTACGCAGAGATGTGATAAATATTATTGAATTGAGAACAATGTGTTCCTATTGTAGAACAAACATTGTGGGCCATGAGGTTCACACTCTCCTAGTGAAAGTGGTTTTGGATCAAAATATCATGTATTAGGAACAAGCTCAGAATTATGCAGAATAATATTTTTGATTTGTGAAACAAGAAGGCATGCCCATGTTAACATGCACCAATATCCTATAATACACTGCATGACACAAGTGAAGAGGAGTTTTCAATCTCTAAAGATTGGTAGAACCATCACCCAAGTGTTTTTCAAGTAATGTGTCATGCCCCACTCTTTTCTAAGGTGTAGGAGGAAGACATTGATCATGACCCAATGAGAGCACCATTTGTGGATGTCTATTGTCACCCAATGTATACAATAGGGGTATATTTTTCAAAATCCAAACTCGTAATTTGTTTAATGTGATTCTTTTTCATCTTTAAGGACTATCATTTACTCTAATTCCACTCATCTTTCAGAACATGTGACTGCGAGATCGAGAAAAACTAGTACGCATGGATTGGATAAATATTATTCAATCGAGAACAATGTGTTCCAGTTGTAGGAAAAACATTGTGGGCCATGAGGATCACACTCTCCTAGTGGATATTGACCAATCACAGACTTTAACTACCACTTATTCCTCATTATTAAGCTCTGTCGGTACACTTCATCCCATCCACTCGCTTCTTGGTTCCAGTTTGATTAGGGTATACGCTGACAAAAAGTTGTGATCATGCACAAATAATCCTACGTTCGATTTTTTTGAGAACATCGGAGAAGGCTTGAGGATTTGGAGGCTTTAGGCGCATATCCGTTCAACACAAAAAATTGTTAAAACATGCTTCAAGGGTAATCCCTATTCTTTTGTGCATTTAATTAACTAATTCGTATAAAATATGTAGAACAATTATGATCTTATTTTATGAGATTATCGTAATTACATAAAATTAACTCTTGTGATTCGATTTTCTCAGTCATGGCTAACATAAATATCATATTAAACAACTTTTGAGCTTTAGAAGTATATTTAATTATGCAATGGTAGACATTAGACAATGAATGATATCACAAGTTGTGATCTAATTGAATAATAAACAAAGAATTTGCTTTATATATTTGTCAAAGTAATGCACATGACAATAGATGACCAACACTAATGGAATTGGGTGACTATTCAAATGACAATGAAAACTCATCATAAGGATCACGATGTGTATTATGTACCAAATCATAGCGTATTTGTCGGTGTGCAAAGAATGAGTCGATCATTCCTATTTCATATATACTTGTGCAATAAATTTTCAAGATTATTCCAAATATATTTGGAATTATTCAAAATCAGGGACAATTCGAATCTAATTTAATTTTATTTGTCAAGGTCGATCTTTGTGACCCACAATTTTATCCCAAAAATAAGAACATTATATACTTAATTAAGCCGCATATGTACTCTTCTTGCTCATGTGTTGTGCCAGATCCAAAGATTATGTATGTTGTTTTAATAATGAAGTTCAAATGCACGTGTCGTCTTATAAATTTGGTACACCTAATTACACAATTGTAAATATTGAGCAATAAATAATATCGTTACACGTGATCTCATTAAATAATGAACGATGTATTCACTTATATATTTAATTTTCAAATAATACACATGTGATAAGATGACCAAAAATCATGAATTGGATGACGATTCATCCGAGATTGTTCCAAATTATTTTTGATTTATTCTGAATTCAGAAGAATTCGAACTTAATTTATTTTAGCTGGTTGACATATATATTCAATCTTAGTAAAACAATTTATCAACCTGAAAAGACGAAGAATTATACTAAATTATACAAGTTATGTACTATTATCTTAAAATTTTGTACAAAAAATACAGAACACACATAAAAATTGGTTTCACTTAAGCTTAAATAACAGATTGAACTACATTGAGTTTACAAAATGTCTTCCTAATAATTAATAATTCCGTACTTACAACAACCCCAAAAGCATAATCATACAATAAAAATCATTCAAACTTGTTCTTCAGTGATCCATGTTCATCAGATGATATATTCATTTCTTCAGATAATATACTCCCAGCAACACAAGCTCGATTAGTGTCCATCTTCACTGTCTTTTTATTTGTACTCATTTTTTATGTTTTACGGGCTACTCCAATGAAATTACAAAATGAATTAACAAGCAGCTTCAAAAAAAGATTCAAAAACCAAAATAAATGATTTACCATCGTCACTCAATCGTTTCAAATAAATAATTATTCAACTGAAAGGACCAACAATATAAACAGAAACCACATAAAAAATTCAAGAATAAAAACATAAAAATAGAGATAAACACATGAACATAAATAACTAAAAAATAATTTATGAACCTTAAAATACTATTGAAGGATTTCGAGTAAAACGAAAGTCTGCATAATCATTCAAGAATTTCGAACAATTAATAAAGGAAAATAAGTAAAGAATTTAGATAAGAAAAATAATCACAATCAATACAATAAGACTAAAAAATAAAGATCGAGACTTTATTCATAACACATTCCACAACAACAAAAATAATAACAAGATCACACTTTTAAGCAGCTGATTTGAATATTACAAGAATATCCACATAATATTTATAATCCAGTACTAAACTATAAAAATTGATAATGAAATCATTATAATCGAGGACAAATGCGAATTTTAGATAATCAATACATAATTGGTTGAGATGAACCACATACCCACTTATATATGTAAAACCTAAATGTTGTCCATCAAATTTGTATAATTCACGCGATGTAAGGAACTTCAACATAAACACAACACATCATACAAAAACTCAAAAAATCGCTCAATTGGAAAAGAAAAAAAAAACCCAATCATCCGGATGGAATTACATCTAAAAATTTCTTAATTTTTCAGAAAAAATCTACCTTAAACTTGTTGTTTCGATGCTGGTTCTTTGCAAAGATTATCAAAATTATCTAATGTTTCTTCGCTTTAAACTCTTTTCGTCTCAGTTTGTAGCACAAAACATCGACGCAAATATATTGATCGTCGTTGATTTAGCCGTTAATGAAGGATTCAAATAGAAGACAAATTAAGTAAACATTGGATTGAAAAGAAAGAAGAAAAACTATTAAATAAATATTTATGATCAATGGGTATTAGTGATTTTACATATTATTTGAGGGTAATTTCATAATTTCATCTCAATTGGAGAGTCCAAAAAAAATGGCAGGATGGTGTCAGAGGGCTGAAAGAAAGAAACTCTAAATCAAGGATTGACGAACAACTTTAGTTTTCTAATTAGGATTTAAAGACAATTTCCCGTATATAGAATTAAAAAATTTAAAGGCAATTTCCCGTATGTATAATCTCAAAATGAAATAAAAATAAAAATACAAAATTAAACGAATTTTCGAAAAATAATGATGTCCGGCGTCATAGCTGAGATAAGCAAGTACTCTATTTATTGCTGAGATAAGCTAGCGATATCTCCCAAGTCCACTGATCTTTCATCATCGTTTATCTTTTTTTACAGTATACCTTCCTCATCAGCGATGGCGGCAAAATTTGAGATTACCGTCCCAAGAATCAAGTTGGGCAGTCAGGGCCTGGAAGTTTCGGCCCAAGGATTGGGTTGCATGGGGATGCCCGCATTCTACGGGCCGCCGAAGCCCGAGCCCGACATGATTAAGCTCATCCACCACGCCATTCACTCTGGCATCACCTTCCTCGACACCTCTGATATGTACGGCCCTCACACAAACGAAATACTCCTCGGCAAGGTGAATCCCTTTTTTTATTAAGCTAAATATATATATATATTGGGTTTTCTTTACTTTAGATCTTATTTAATTCTCTTCCAATGGTTTTATGTAGGCTTTGAAGGAAGGTATGAGGAACAAAGTGGAATTGGCTACAAAATTCGGTATTTGGTTTGCCAATGGTAATTGGGAAATACGCGGCGACCCAGTGTATGTGCGTGAAGCTTGTGAGGCGAGCTTAAAACGACTTGATATCAACTGCATAGATCTTTATTACCAACATCGAATTGATACGCGTGTGCCAATCGAGGTCACGGTTAGTTTCTAATTCACCCTTGAATATGTGTATGCCCCTGTTTTGATAACTTTCTACTTCTCTTTGTATTGTTATTGTTATCATAAGATCAGGTTTAGGTCTGAGTTCGAGTTAAAATGGATATGAACACGTGACACTAAAAATCAGGGGCTTGTAGTACAAATGAATTTTCAGTTGGCTTAAAGAAATTTTGAAAAGATTTCACATGATTGTGAATCATTTGAAAACAACAGAATCCAATACTGTTTTCCCCGATGCTGAGCCAGCCATTGATCATATAGTTCACCATCCATTTAATACTTGTATTTGTAATGGTTGAACCATTTGCATCTGAAGATGGGAGAGCTGAAGAAACTAGTGGAAGAAGGTAAAATAAGATACATCGGTTTATCAGAGGCATCTGCATCCACAATCAGAAGAGCACATGCGGTTCATCCAGTAACTGCCGTGCAGTTGGAGTGGTCTTTGTGGACGAGAGACGTTGAAGAAGAAATCATCCCCACTTGCCGGTATTTTGATTCGTTAATTACGAGGTTCAAAGTTCTTTCTTATGGTTGTGGGAACCTTAAAAGTCTAACTTCATTTATCCTTGATGACATGTATAGGGAACTCGGGATAGGGATAGTAGCATACAGTCCTCTAGGACGAGGGTTCTTCTCTTCTGGTGCAAAGGTGGTTGATTCTTTAACTGAAGGGGACTTCAGAAAGGTTTGCTTACATGTTCATACTGAGTTTTAAATTGAAAATATAATAATTGCGTTTTGTTCCGAAATTAATGTCTTCTTCGTAGAAATTAACTCAAAAGTTACACCGTGGTACTCTTTTTACCTGATTGTGATTTACATATCCTGTTTCCAACATAATCTTGCATCAGAGGATAGTACTTGGTTCATTGTCATGCCTTACCCAACAAATTTGCAGCTAAGTGCCGGCATGTTTATTGAATTAAATGTAATCTTAATCTTCATATACCCGTAGTTTATTGGCACCTGGATCATGATAAAATCATGAAAAAACCTATGGCACCGGCCTTGTTTTTACTTTTTTTTTTACGTTATCCTTTATTTGGGTCCAATTTAATGTTAGTATTTTACATTGTGCATTAGTTCTTACCAAGGTTTCAACCAGAGAATCTTGAGCATAACAAGACTTTGTTTGATCGAGTGAATGAGATGGCAACTCGGAAGGGATGCACTCCGTCCCAGCTCGCCTTGGCTTGGGTTCATCATCAGGGAAATGACGTGTGCCCCATACCTGGTACAACAAAGATCGCGAATTTTAATGATAACATTGTAGCTTTAGCTGTGAAACTGACTCCAGAAGAGATGGTGGAGCTTGAAACCATTGCTGCAGCTGATGCGGTTATGGGTGACCGTTACATGTCTGGTTTTAGTACATGGCAGAATTCAGACACTCCTCCATTATCTGCGTGACAAGACATTTGAAAATCTTTTAGTCAAGAAGTTCGAATGAAATGGTAGGGATTCTCGCCTACTTTGTTGTCTGTTTGGTTTTTTGGTTTGTACGCCACGGTTCTTGAAGGCATATTGGGTTCAGACTAAAGTAAAGTCAAATTTATATGGCAAGCTTTCTTAGTTTTTATCTTCTCTATTCATAAATGTGGTCTCATTATGAATGGATTTGTGGGTCTTCATACCCAAATGGGGTAGTTCTGTGAACTGAGCTTGTAAGGAATCAATCCGAAATTTGAAGATCGAGAATTCACCAGGCAAACGAAACACACAGATAAGAACAATAATCCCAGAAAGCAGATAAAACCAACGCACACAGATCAATCAACCAACTCACGCCAAAGCGATTAAACGACGCAAGTATTTACGTGGTTCGGCAAAGATATGCCTACGTCCACGGGAGAGCAACACACACATTTTTATTAATCACCAACAGAATAATCCAAGCTCAAGAACAGAGCTTATTACAGATATGGACAACGAAAAACTCTCAAGCTAGATACAGACTCAATTCAAGCTTTTGATACTTGAATTCTTTCCGTCACAATCTTCGCTTGTTTCTCTTCTCCGAAATCTCTCTTTTCTTCTCTCAATATATTATGAAGAATTTGATTTTTTGTTCTCTTCGTTTCGGCCAGCTTCCATCTGCTTATATAGAGAATTAGACCGACTTTCATCTTGGGCTTTAGGTCAACAGCTGCCCTTGTATTTCGATCTTCCTGCAAGCGTATAGCTTCTTGGACACTTCATCTGACTTCTAACCAAGTCACAATACTCGAGCAATCTATCTGCATGAACTCATCCGAAGACTCGTCTGACCATCACATCGATCTGATCCTAGTATACGATCTGGCCATGAACTCATCTGATCACCGAACTCATCTGATCTGTACTATTCGATCCGATCTCTTCTCTATTCTCATTCAATCTGATAGAAGCATACTTCAACAATCTCCACCTTGATTCTTTCAGAAGGAATGCTGCTCTTCATCCTAGCCGCCTTGGCTAATTTCCAATCACCGCATTAACTAAGTCTAAACATTTCTTGAACTTAGCATACGGCAGTGACTTAGTCATAGCATCTGCAGGGTTTTTTTCTGATGCTATCTTCACAAGGATCACATCTCCTTTTTCAATTACATCTCTCACGAAATGCATTTTCACGTCTATGTGTTTCGATCGTTCATTATAGATTTGATGTTTCGTCAAGTGTATTGCACTTTGATTGTCACAATGTACTACAACTTGATCTTGTTTTACACCCAACTCCGCTATCATCCCTTTTAACCACAATCCTTCCTTTATGGCCTCAGTCACAGCTATGAATTCTGCCTCAGTGGTAGAAAGAACAACCACTGACTGTAAATTAGACTTTCAGGTGATCATTGTGCCATAAAAGGTGAACACATAACCAGTCAACGACTTTCTCGTGTCTAAGTTCCCAGCAAAATCTGAGTCCACATATCCAACTACCGGATCAATCCCATCTTACTGTTTCTCAAACTTCAATCCCAGCCCAGTTGTGTTTGTGAGATATCGAAGAATCCACTTCAAAGCTTCCCAATGATATGTTCCCGGATTAGCCATAAATCTTGACACTACACTGATTGCGTATGCCAGACCAGGCCTACTACACACCATTCCATATATGAGACTCCCCACTCCACTAGCATATGGAATACCAGCCATCTTCATCTTGTCTTCCTCACTTTCAGGTGACTGATTCGCAGATAGCTTCAAATGCTGTCCCAGAGGGGTCCAGACAGATTTTGCATGATTCATATTATACCGCAGAACAACCTTCTTCAAATAGTTCTTCTGACTCAGATGAATCTCCTGTCTTTTTCTGTTTCTCACTATGTCCATGCCCAAAATTCTCTTCGCTTCACCCAGATCTTTCATCTCAAACTCTGTGTTGAGCTGTTGTTTCAAGGATGATATCTCTGTCCTACTTTTACTTGCGATCAAGATATCATCAATGTAAATCAGTAGGTACAAGATAACCTGCCCATCATCCTTTTTCAGATAGACACATCTGTCATATTGGCTTCTCACAAAACCAATATCAATAATGAACTCATCAAACCTCTTGTTTCACTGCCTAGGACTCTGCTTTAGCCCATACAATGATTTTCTCAGTAAGCAGACTTTGTTCTGGGTTTTCTGATGTATGAAGCCCTTTGGTTGTTCCATATAAATAGTTTCTTCCAGGTCACCGTGTAGAAACGCAGTTTTCACATCCATCTGCTCAAGCTCCAAGTTGAGCTGGTTCACCAGTGCTAACATAATCTGGATGGAACAATGTTTGACCACTGGAGAATAGACCTCATTAAAATCTATCCCTTCTACTTGACCAAAACCCTTTGCAACCAATCTTGCTTTATACTTGATCTGATCTGTACCAGGAGTTCCTTCCTTTTGTTTATAGATCCACTTTCATCCCAATGTCTTTTGATGCTTCGGTCTGTCTACTAGCTTCCAGGTTTGATTCTTCTCAAGTGAGTTCATCTCTTCATTCATAGCTTCAATCCATTTGTTTTTCTGTTTACTCGCCATAGCTTCATCATAAGTATTTGGCTCTGAATACTCCACCTCCTCAGCTACTGTCAGTGCATACCAAGCCAGATCAGCTTCACCAAACCTCTTAGGAGCTCTGATATCCCTTCTGGTTCTGTCCCTTGCAAGATTATAAGTTCTTAAGTGCTCTTTTGGATCACTCGCTGTCATATCATCATCTTGCATCTCATCTGCCTCTTCATCTGGCACAGAAGACTCCACCTCAATCGGTAGTTTATCATTCACACTGATCTGACTATCCTTTCCATCTGTATTCATTTTATATCCCAGTTTGGATTCATCAAACTTCACATCCCTGGTGTTGAAGCATTTGGACCTCTTGACTCCAGGTTCCAAACCTTATAACCCTTCACACCATCCGGATACCCAATGAATATACATCTGACTGCCCTTGCTTCCAACTTGTCCTGTTTCAGATGAGCATATGCTAGACATCCGAATACCCTCAAGTTTGAGTAGTCTGCAGGTGTTCCACTCCACTTTTTCATTGGTGTCTTGAAACCAATCACACTGGATGGACACCTATTGACCAAATAGCACGCAGTAGATAATGTTTCTCCCCAGAAGGACTTAGGAAGAGAACCATTGATCAACATACATCTGAACCTTTCCAGAAGAGTTCTGTTCATTCTCTCTGCCAGGCCATTTTGCTGTGGCGTTCCTGTCACTGCTCTGTGTCTGGTAATGTCTTTCTCCTTGCATAGCTTGACAAACTTATCTGATAAGTATTCCAGCCCATTATCTGTTTTCAGGTGTTTCACTCTTCGATCACTCTTGTTCTCAACTGCCAGCAGCCATTCTCTGAACTTGTCATAAGCTTTATCCTTAGTCTTTATGAAACGACCCTAACCTCTATGCTTTATTTAATTTAAAGGAAATTACGGATTTATAAAAATTTTGCCATGACTTGTTTGCAAAGGAAACAAGCCATCTTAACCCAGTCAGCAGTCCAAGTAAGGAAAAGCAACTGACGTAAAACTTAAGTGCGTTAAACATAAACATGCAATCCTAGTAACCACCTCCCGGTTACAGCATAAAGTAAACTAAGGAATTTAAAAGAGTGCGTTAAACATAAACATGCATAGGTGATGGCATACTACAAATCATCAACTGTAGCACAGGAAATACACATCCTGGCTAAAAACACTGTAAGTACTCAAATAACTCTTCATTATTACATAACAGAGTAAATATGCGGAAAACTTAAACATGCAATAGCGACGGTCATTGGGCTTCGCACTACCAGTGGCCTCAACCCAGTGGATCCTGCCCCTCCATCGCCTCAACATAAAACTCATCACCTGCAATCAAACAAGCGTAGTGAGTCTAAAGACTCAACAAGCATAAACAGTTGAATATCAAGGTTTAAAAATAGATGATGCTTTACTCAAACTATGATACTTAGTATACTTTTGAACTTTAACTGTAAATATGCATGAAACTAGAGTGTATAGGAAACATGCATTGATGAACTCACGCTATAGAAAACTTTCAACTTTCTTGACATAAACCTCATGCTTTACTTAACCTCATACTTTTCTTAACCTCATGCATGACTGACTGACATCAACGTAAGACGAGTCAAACTGAAACTTTAAACTTTAACTTTTAAACTTCTCTTTTCTTTTTCCTCTTAGAAATCAGTTCCTTGATTTGTGACCCTCTGTTTCGATCATGATCATGGCTGCAGTGCACTATGCCGGCAAGACGACGAGATTTCTCCCGACGAACTTAACCCCTCTGTGGCAAGGAGACCGAGATTGCTCCCGATCCCACATTGCCCCTCTATGACAAGGAGACCGAGATTGCTCCCGATCCCACATTGCCCCTCTGTGGGTAGGGTAGACAAGATGTCTCTTGCTCCCTACCTAAACCTCTGTAACCTCTTGGTGAGTAGACCGAGGCATCCCCCGGCCTAACAACACCCCTCTTTGTCACAAACAAATCACTTCATTCAAAAACATTTACTTTCTTTTCCTTTTCATTCATTAAGACTCGACTCACACCTTTTTAATCATGCATACATGAAAAGACCTCCTTTCACTTTATTTTTCTCAAGAACATGCCATATGCACACGAACATGCAACCTTTAAGATATGAGACTCAACTCAATTATGCTTTGGCATGCAAGACTCAAAGAGACTTTCTTTAAATTTTTCTTTGGCATCAAGAATAAGACTCACACACACGAACGTGCAACTTCAAGAATGAGACTCGACTCCATTGCATGTGAGAACGATGAGCGAGTGGCTGCCCCTAACCCTCAAGACTTTACTCTTTTGCCAAAGTCCTAACTTTTCAACTTAGACCGAGCAAGAAAACTGAAAAACCCTTTTTCTCACTCATGCTTTAACCAAAACCCGTCCCGCTTGAACCGACACATTCCTAACTCTTAAAATTTACCATATGACCAGGTTTCAACTTCCTTTGACCTCTTATACAAAATTCCAAACAACCCATCCCGGACAGCCCACTTTTGACTATAAATTTCTGCACCGACACTTAAACTTCAAAAATTCATAACTTATTGAATACTTATCCGAATTAAGCCCATTTTATACCGACACGACCGCAACGTCATGAACTAAACTTAGGACAAAACAGAATCGACACAGACCTCGACCAGGAAACTGCCCTGCCCCGAATTCAGACTGCCCTGTCCAAACTAGACACCTCAAATGCCCTACTAGTTTGTGAAACCTTCACCAATCATGCACCCTTGCTTCTAAGACCACTCCAATCCATCAAACACACTTAAAACCATCTCTTAGGACTTACATCAAACACTTGGGCAGCCCACTTCTTCACTTCGACATCACATATCAAAATTTACATGATTTTGCACCAAAAAGTGGCAACCTCAAGAGCAAACAATCAAGACCAATGTAATACATCAAAATGCTTCAAACACACTTCATTTCCATCCCTTACACATGTAAATTTTCAAAAATAGGGCACACCAATTTCTGGAAATTCGAAATTTACTTCATGCATGCAAAATGACTTAAGCTTTCCAACACAACTCACCATTTATCAACTTAAAACTCAATCTAATGCATAAATTCGAAAATCCCACATAAAAATCTAAAATTCCAGAAATGTATCAAGTCATACATGCTAAAAATCATAGTCATTTTGAAATTTAAAAAGAAGCTAGGAGCAAATACATAATAGCTTGATTGAAATCCCAAGAAAAGTCTACACTTGCCTTCAACCTTTAATACCCACAAAATTTCGAAATGCAAAGAGGAGAGGGGCTGGACTTTTGCTCAAACACCAAGCTACTACTCCTATGGAGGTCCTCCGGCGACGTCATCGGCGGTGGAGGGCGGCGGCGGCAGCTAAGGCTTGAGGGAGGAGAGGCCGAAATGCTTGGAGGGAAATGGGAGAAAAGATAATGGAGGGGGCGGCTCTTCATCAAAAGAAAGGGGATAGGGTTTGTAAAATATTAGTAGAGTGTTTTATTTTGTGTGTATTGTGTGTATAAAGTAGTGTGAATGTGTGTGAGTCAATGAGTAACTTTGACTAGAAAAAGAGCTATCTCAAAAAAAAGCAACTTTCTCTTTTCTTTCAAAATAAAAGCTAGCACTAACACTCTCCTACATTTAAAATCTCTAACAAAATAATCAAAGTTGGAATTTAGTATTCCGGGTCTAAAATACTGTTTTTCAAAGAATTTTTAAAATAAACTCAAGAATGCGATAAATGCGATTCTTGTTACCCGAAAATTCTAAAAATCCAAACTTCATCATTTTTCCTCCAAACTCACACTTAACATTTTTAGAAATACAGTCTGGGAATAACCGCCATAATCCGTCACTGCCGAGGTCGGAACCGGAGAACCCTGAACTTAAAACTTTATCATAAACATTCTTGAAATAACTGAGCATTCATAACTTTAAAGGAACATTAAGCAGTCGCATCAATCAATTAAAATTAACACTTTAAATATTTTGATGTCACAACAATAAGTGAAATATTTACCTAAAAGATAGAGCGATTAAAAGCCATTTAAATAATTACACTAACGGCATAAAAACCTTTAAAATGATTTAGGCAGATAACGACTTAAAAATAATTAAGCTAAACATTTAAAATCATTTAAATGAATAAACTAAGCAATTAAAATAATTTAAATAAGAAAGCTTAAACCTTTAAAATACTTAAAACAAATAAGCTGCACGATAAAAATCATTTGGATAAATAAACTTAAACAATTAAAACATAACTCACATAAATAATTTAAATAAATTAAACTAAAAGATAATAAATCCTAATATTTATTAAATTAATGAATGCGATTTAGTGGATTGGATTCCAGGTACTACAATTCCTTTCCCCCTTAAATGGAATTTCGTCCTCGAAATTCGGGACATACTAACGAGGTCTGGACACGTACGACTAAGTAACATCAACTTTTCTAACTCTTCCCTCACCTGAGTTGACACTAATAGCTTATTCTGTGCACTATGATGCTTATTGGCATCTATATCATCAAGTATTGGACTAACTCCTACTGCAATATAAAATTTACATTTCTTACTTGTTCCCAAATGGTCTTATCCTCAAGAAAATTCTATCACTCCTCAAACTTACTTTCTATACAAATTTACAAACTTAAAAGCGTCATCTTACTGCAACCGATAAGTTCTCCATCTTACAAATTCTTAGGTCTTTAAGTTATTACACAACATACATTGTCAACCTTAATCCCTACGTCAGGATTCCAGGCAATAGAGTTCATATATCCCATAAATAATTTATGTCGACTTCTACCAAACTTAAAAACTTTCTAACAACGAAGCTATGCATAATGTCTATTTACTAAGTAGACTTAACTTACATGATATACAATTCGAACTCTTAAGGAATTCTCAAGTTCCCAAAATACTTAGCGACTAAACACTAAAATTTTCTAAATAGGATAGCTTAGGGACTATACAATTCTATCTCATTAGACCTTAGGATATGAAATGAATTTTACCCATACTTCCCCAATATCGATACATGAAACCTGTCAGGTATCACTAACAACTCCGTGCCATCTCAAAAGATAAAACAAATTACCTATCTCCTCAACAACTGCATAAGTACCGACAATCAAGCTAATTTCCTTATATTCCCAAATCAACAATATTACGAAACGATACCTTCAAGAACAACTTAACATCCAATTTTTAAATTCTACAGGTCTACGCCGCTTGTTAGCAATGATTTACTTAATGCTATTGGTCTATGCTCAATCCCTTATTAGTTACCAAACTCACAACGCTTAAAGGAATGATTAAAGTTCTCTTAAGCAACGACTCTAGTTCGGTTAACCTTCAAGTGGAAAATAGTGACTCTCCTCATCTTAGGATCGATTGGCCCATTCCTGTAAACAAATCTAATCTAATCCTTGAAAAGGTAATATAACCTTAAAATCCACTGTTGTTCAATTCCCATGGTAATAGCCGTTAACATATAGAATCCAAATAGATGCCTAAACAGATCCCAATTATCCATTCATCAATTTACACGTTCACCTCTAGCCTCTTTGATTATACCGAAAGTTCAACTCTGATTAAGATTTCCGAATAGATTTATCCACCTTTTCTATCCCAGACGCAACGACTAAGAAATCTATATTTATCTTTGAAGACAAAACATACCACAAATTATAATCCACTTATTGGGTTAGACGGTCCCTAAGTACCAAATAATTCTTATACATCACCGGAAGACATATCTCAAATTTCTATTTCAATTTGACAGCATGTTTGAAAATCCAAAATTCTCCAAATTCTTATATGTACAACCTGAATTCAAATTTCAAGAACTTAGCATACCACTGGACACCTCGAAGGGTTTCTCAATTTCCTTAGTACTTCACCGAGAAATAAATCTACATCTTATCCAGAAAATAAAACTACTTGAAAATTCTATTCATCCTTCTACCTCCAAGGTTGGTGCAATAGTCTTATCAGTTGACATTCACAAGATCTTAGAACGCTAATATAAAGTACCCAAAAGTATTCTAGGAACAGCTCTATTTTCCTTCAATGTTCTAAATCATAGTCAGGTTATTATCACACCCAATTTGTTTACCAAAAATCGTCTGTTCATTCTTAATGATCCTGACAAAATTTAAGCAACACATTCAATTAATTCACTAACTAGCAGTCTTCCTGCTAGGACTTGATATAATTGATAATCAACAATCCTCGTAACGCAGCTGCAACTTAGGATTTTATCAAGTACTATTACTAAATTCCAACAATCTAAACTCTCACTATGCGGTTACGAGTCGATTTTTCTATTCAAGAAGTCGGAATGATAACCGAAAGTGTGATCCACTCAACTAATTCGCCGTGATGGATCATGAAAGGAAATAAATACACATGTAATGCTGCTTAATACGAAACAAAATAATGCAAGCATTACAAAGAAGCGAGCTGAAGAATACCAATCTGAATAAGTGAAAACAACTCACTCATAATTCAAGTCTAGAGATGAATGAATAATAATGGAGGCTCCATGAATAATAAATATGAGCCAACAAGATAACAAATCTAGTGATAACTCATCAAGAGTAATGGCATCATGCTCAAACAATCAAAGCACAATCAAGGGTAGACAGTGTGACTCCAATCGAGAGTAGTCCACACAAATCCATAATTAGGGAAACAATGGTACAAAGACATATTCAGGAGTCAACCACACAACGCAAGTAGATCACCAATAAAAATACAAAGTGATGCTTATTCGCATCAACATGTGTGGTTCTAGTACTGGAGAAAATTTCAAGAAATGTGAAATACAAACATGGTCTTATTAAAAGTTCAACCAATGTCAAAGTAGTAGAATATAAAGTTGACTGACGTCATACGATTTCATAAATGCACAAAGGAAGTGCAGAGAGATTTTGGATACTCAAAAGTAGATGTTGCGATGGATATGAGCACAAAAGAAGAAAAAGAATTAATGATCGAAATAGTAGTTCACATAATCGAAAGACTCATTAGTAACCGATTCACTATTCCCCAAAAACATAATTGCCGCAAAAGGACAAAAGAAAACTCAAACTATCCATAAAAATATAAAACGAAGTGCGTATCCCAAGTCTTTGCACAGATTCGAATCAATAACTTAACTGGCCAAAACATACGTCTTATCAAATTCTAAACAAACTATGCACTTAGTTGCATCCGACTTGAATCCAATATAAGAAAACAACCTACAACAGTAATACACAATTACTATCTCTTAATGCGCAAGTTAAATATTTCTGACAAACTCCTACAACTCATCAAAATTGCTAACACTACTGAATAACTCAAACAACAACCACGTAATGTCCAAAATTGGAAGGAATATTGGTACACCCACTTCGTTTAACTTGAATTCGCATGCTATAAAAATATAGACAGTCAAATAGTACACTTTAACTACTAAAGAAATTTTAAATAATAAAACATTGAGCTACACATTTAAATAAATTAAACATCTAATTTGAAAATATTTTAAAAAGGATGACATCAAAACATTTAAAGTAATAACTCAAATGCGTCTAACATATAAAATTACTTAAAACTTACAGACTTTGATGCGAGATCCCCTGAGTTTCGGCAACCGGCAGTAGGCTCAGCCCAAACCAAGACCGTGCTCTGATACCAACTGAAACGACCCTAACCTCTATGCTTTATTTAATTTAAAGGAAATTACGGATTTATAAAAATTTTGCCATGACTTGTTTGCAAAGGAAACAAGCCATCTTAACCCAGTCAGCAGTCCAAGTAAGGAAAAGCAACTGACGTAAAACTTAAGTGCGTTAAACATAAACATGCAATCCTAGTAACCACCTCCCGGTTACAGCATAAAGTAAACTAAGGAATTTAAAAGAGTGCGTTAAACATAAACATGCATAGGTGATGGCATACTACAAATCATCAACTGTAGCACAGGAAATACACATCCTGGCTAAAAACACTGTAAGTACTCAAATAACTCTTCATTATTACATAACAGAGTAAATATGCGGAAAACTTAAACATGCAATAGCGACGGTCATTGGGCTTCGCACTACCAGTGGCCTCAACCCAGTGGATCCTGCCCCTCCATCGCCTCAACATAAAACTCATCACCTGCAATCAAACAAGCGTAGTGAGTCTAAAGACTCAACAAGCATAAACAGTTGAATATCAAGGTTTAAAAATAGATGATGCTTTACTCAAACTATGATACTTAGTATACTTTTGAACTTTAACTGTAAATATGCATGAAACTAGAGTGTATAGGAAACATGCATTGATGAACTCACGCTATAGAAAACTTTCAACTTTCTTGACATAAACCTCATGCTTTACTTAACCTCATACTTTTCTTAACCTCATGCATGACTGACTGACATCAACGTAAGACGAGTCAAACTGAAACTTTAAACTTTAACTTTTAAACTTCTCTTTTCTTTTTCCTCTTAGAAATCAGTTCCTTGATTTGTGACCCTCTGTTTCGATCATGATCATGGCTGCAGTGCACTATGCCGGCAAGACGACGAGATTTCTCCCGACGAACTTAACCCCTCTGTGGCAAGGAGACCGAGATTGCTCCCGATCCCACATTGCCCCTCTATGACAAGGAGACCGAGATTGCTCCCGATCCCACATTGCCCCTCTGTGGGTAGGGTAGACAAGATGTCTCTTGCTCCCTACCTAAACCTCTGTAACCTCTTGGTGAGTAGACCGAGGCATCCCCGGCCTAACAACACCCCTCTTTGTCACAAACAAATCACTTCATTCAAAAACATTTACTTTCTTTTCCTTTTCATTCATTAAGACTCGACTCACACCTTTTTAATCATGCATACATGAAAAGACCTCCTTTCACTTTATTTTTCTCAAGAACATGCCATATGCACACGAACATGCAACCTTTAAGATATGAGACTCAACTCAATTATGCTTTGGCATGCAAGACTCAAAGAGACTTTCTTTAAATTTTTCTTTGGCATCAAGAATAAGACTCACACACACGAACGTGCAACTTCAAGAATGAGACTCGACTCCATTGCATGTGAGAACGATGAGCGAGTGGCTGCCCCTAACCCTCAAGACTTTACTCTTTTGCCAAAGTCCTAACTTTTCAACTTAGACCGAGCAAGAAAACTGAAAAACCCTTTTTCTCACTCATGCTTTAACCAAAACCCGTCCCGCTTGAACCGACACATTCCTAACTCTTAAAATTTACCATATGACCAGGTTTCAACTTCCTTTGACCTCTTATACAAAATGCCAAACAACCCATCCCGGACAGCCCACTTTTGACTATAAATTTCTGCACCGACACTTAAACTTCAAAAATTCATAACTTATTGAATACTTATCCGAATTAAGCCCATTTTATACCGACACGACCGCAACGTCATGAACTAAATTTAGGACAAAACAGAATCGACACAGACCTCGACCAGGAAACTGCCCTGCCCCGAATTCAGACTGCCCTGTCCAAACTAGACACCTCAAATGCCCTACTAGTTTGTGAAACCTTCACCAATCATGCACCCTTGCTTCTAAGACCACTCCAATCCATCAAACACACTTAAAACCATCTCTTAGGACTTACATCAAACACTTGGGCAGCCCACTTCTTCACTTCGACATCACATATCAAAATTTACATGATTTTGCACCAAAAAGTGGCAACCTCAAGAGCAAACAATCAAGACCAATGTAATACATCAAAATGCTTCAAACACACTTCATTTCCATCCCTTACACATGTAAATTTTCGAAAATAGGGCACACCAATTTCTGGAAATTCGAAATTTACTTCATGCATGCAAAATGACTTAAGCTTTCCAACACAACTCACCATTTATCAACTTAAAACTCAATCTAATGCATAAATTCGAAAATCCCACATAAAAATCTAAAATTCCAGAAATGTATCAAGTCATACATGCTAAAAATCATAGTCATTTCGAAATTTAAAAAGAAGCTAGGAGCAAATACATAATAGCTTGATTGAAAGCCCAAGAAAAGTCTACACTTGCCTTCAACCTTTAATACCCACAAAATTTCGAAATGCAAAGAGGAGAGGGGCTGGACTTTTGCTCAAACACCAAGCTACTACTCCTATGGAGGTCCTCCGGCGACGTCATCGGCGGTGGAGGGCGGCGGCGGCAGCTAAGGCTTGAGGGAGGAGAGGCCGAAATGCTTGGAGGGAAATGGGAGAAAAGATAATGGAGGGGGCGGCTCTTCATCAAAAGAAAGGGGATAGGGTTTGTAAAATATTAGTAGAGTGTTTTATTTTGTGTGTATTGTGTGTATAAAGTAGTGTGAATGTGTGTGAGTCAATGAGTAACTTTGACTAGAAAAAGAGCTATCTCAAAAAAAAGCAACTTTCTCTTTTCTTTCAAAATAAAAGCTAGCACTAACACTCTCCTACATTTAAAATCTTTAACAAAATAATCAAAGTTGGAATTTAGTATTTCGGGTCTAAAATACTGTTTTTCAAAGAATTTTTAAAATAAACTCAAGAATGCGATAAATGCGATTCTTGTTACCCGAAAATTCTAAAAATCCAAACTTCATCATTTTTCCTCCAAACTCACACTTAACATTTTTAGAAATACAGTCTGGGAATAACCGCCATAATCCGTCACTGCCGAGGTCGGAACCGGAGAACCCTGAACTTAAAACTTTATCATAAACATTCTTGAAATAACTGAGCATTCATAACTTTAAAGGAACATTAAGCAGTCGCATCAATCAATTAAAATTAACACTTTAAATATTTTGATGTCACAACAATAAGTGAAATATTTACCTAAAAGATAGAGCGATTAAAAGCCATTTAAATAATTACACTAACGGCATAAAAACCTTTAAAATGATTTAGGCAGATAACGACTTAAAAATAATTAAGCTAAATATTTAAAATCATTTAAATGAATAAACTAAGCAATTAAAATAATTTAAATAAGAAAGCTTAAACCTTTAAAATACTTAAAACAAATAAGCTGCACGATAAAAATCATTTGGATAAATAAACTTAAACAATTAAAACATAACTCACATAAATAATTTAAATAAATTAAACTAAAAGATAATAAATCCTAATATTTATTAAATTAATGAATGCGATTTAGTGGATTGGATTCCAGGTACTACACTTTAAGATGAATATCCATACTCTCCTTGAGTAATTATCTATCAAAGACATGAAGTATCTGCCTCCACCATGAGTTTCTGTCCGAGAAGGAACCCATAGATCTGAATGAATGTAGGCCAATGGTTGCTCAGTTGTGTGACTTCCTTGACCAAACGATACTCTTTTAGATTTCTCAAGAGCACAACTATCACACAACTCAAGTGATTCGATCTTATCTCCACCTAACAGCCCCTGTTTAGACAGCTCATGTAATCCCTTCTCACTTACATGTCCAAGCCTCAGATGCCATAGCTTGGTTCTGTCTTGCTGTTCCCGAATACTTGTTGTACTTCCAATAATCGTATCACCTTGTAGTACATATAGGAGATTCATTTTGACAGCCTTCATCACAACAAGAGATCCTTTTGACACTGAGATACTGCCTGCTCCTGATTTGAATGAATATCTCTGAGCATCAAGTGTTCCCAATGATATCAAGTTTCTCTTCAACTCGGGCACATACCTCACCTTGGTGAGTACGCTGTCGATCCCATCATGCATCCTTATTCTGATATTTCCAGAGCCATTTATCCTGCATGATTGATTATTCCCCAACAGTATCATGCCCTGATCTGATTCCTCCAATTTTTCAAACCAAGATCTTATAGGACACATGTGAAAGGAGCATCCTGAATCCAGTATCCACTCGTGGTTTTGATCACCTTTAGAAACCACCAATACTTCTGCTGAGTGATATCCATCTGTAGCTATGGCCAGAGTACCATCATCCTTGGGTTTTTCCTGTTGCTTCCCTTTCTTTTCAGGACAATCTCTTCGTAGATGTCCAACCTTCTGACAGGCATAGCACTTGATATTACCCAAGTTTCTGTTCTGGTATCTTCCTTGACTCTTCGATCTGGACTTTGACCTGTATTTCCCACTAGATGTCCTCTTATCACTTCTGCCCCTCGCCGTAAGACCTTCTCCATATGATTCAGTGTTTGTGTTCGATTTTCTCTGAAGTTCCTTGGATTGAATAGCAGACATAACTTCTTCCAATGTTATCTTCTGTTCTCTTCCATATAACAAAGCATCCCTGAAATTTTCATATGCTTTAGGAAGAGCATTCAGAAGTATCAAAGCTCGATCTTCATCCTCAAGCTTTACTTCAGTATTCTCCAAGTCATCCAATATCTTAGTGAATTCTTCTATTTGGTCTTCAAGGTTCTTTTCATCCTTAATCACAAAGGAATACAATCTATGTTTCATGTACATACGATTAGCCAGGGATTTCGTCATGTATAAATTTTCGAGTTTGAGCCACACCGCCGCTGCAGATTCTTCTCTGGCCACCTCCCGAAGAGGTCTATCTCCCAGACAGAGAATAATTGCACTGTGTGCTTTCTCGAGCAATTCATCCTTGTTCCTTATCTCATCGGACATCTCCTCCTTCTTCTTAAGAGCCTCCACCAATCCTTGTTGTATCAGGATTGTACGCATCTTAATCCTCCAGAGTGAGAAATCGTTCTTGCCCGTAAACTTCTCAATATCAAACTTCATTGATCCCACCATCTTTGCTTGGTTTTCCACAGACAGCGCCACTTGTAAGGAATCAATCCGAAATTTGAAGATCGAGAATTCACCAGGCAAACGAAACACACAGATAAGAACAATAATCCCAGAAAGCAGATAAAACCAACGCACACAGATCAATCAACCAACTCACGCGAAAGCGATTAAACGACGCAAGTATTTACGTAGTTCGGCAAAGATTTGCCTACGTCCACGGGAGAGTAACACACACTTTTATTAATCACCAACAGAACAATCCAAGCTCAAGAATAGAGCTTATTACAGAGATGGACAACGAAAAACTCTCAAGCTAGATACAGACTCAATTCAAGCTTTTAATACTTAAAATTCTTCCCGTCACAATCTTCGCTTGTTTCTCTCCTCTGAAATCTCTCTTTTCTTCTCTCAATATATTCTGAAGAATTTGATTTTTTGTTCTCTTCGTTTCGGCCAGCTTCCATCTGCTTATATAGAGAATTAGACCGACATTCATCTTGGGCTTTAGGTCAATAGTAACTTATGACCCAATTATAAAGTCAACATGGTCCAACCCGATAAGTCTTCATTCATCAGTTTGATCTGCCCTTGTATTTCGATCTGCCTGCAAGCGTATAGCTTCTTGGACACTTCATCTGACTTCTAACCAAGTCACAATACTCGAACAATCTATCTGCATGAACTTATCCGAAGACTCGTCTGAACATCACTTCGATCTGATCCCAGTATACGATCTGGCCATGAACTCATCTGATCACCGAGCTCATCTGATCTGTACTATTCGATCCGATCTCTTCTCTATTCCCATTCAATCTGATAGAAGCATACTTCAACAAAGCTGCTAACAAAATCCAGAGACTTGGCAATTCCTTATTCTGCTGCTAAAAATACATTTTCTTGTTCAATTGATTTTTCAAAAACGCATCAAATGATCTTTGATCGTAAATAAAACATGCCATGAGATCAAATTAATGGCTACTAGATTACTTTTAGTTGCTATTTTTAACAAAACATTCAATTTCACAATTTATTCCCTTTACTTTTGCATGTTCCGAAATCGTCCTTTTTTACTTTCATTTCTTGAACTAAAAACGTCCTCCACGATAATTAATCTCAATCTTCTCCCGAGGCTTAATCAATTGTATAGTGGATTGCATATCACCATATCTCTCCGTCTGCCATCAGAAATAATAATATTATGAATATAAGGCTAGTCAATCCTCCAAAGAACTATGTTGTGTTCCAATCCCATAATCCATAAATATCTCACAAATCTTCAGATTTGCATACTGATGTAACGGCTTGTGGGATTCACCCGCCATCTGACCCCTTTATCTAAAAGCTCTCATCCTCAAGAGTCGGGAATTTAACTCTGTTTGGGTTATAATTTTTTTAACAAGAACCAAAAACATACATATCAATTAACAAAATACTTATTTATTGTAGTCACAAAATACTTCTCATTAACAAGATCCTCGATATTTTGGCTATGAAATTCATAAGATTCGAAAAGATTCGTAAAAACTTTGACAATGTGATTAATCTTTTATATTTGCAAGAAATTAATGATGTTTAAATAAAATAAATATCTCTAAAACCAATCCTTAAATAATGGTGATCAAATTAAACATTTCTCAACTAACGTACAAAAATGATCCTATTAGACATACTCATACTATTGAAGCTATGATATACTATTCTTCAAATTATAATATTTATCAATCATAAAATTTGAGTCAATAATTGAAGCAATATTGCTCTCAATATAGATAATCATCCCCCGCCTAAATACCACAAGCATACTTCAACTAAGAATCCATATATCAAACATCAAAGTAAATACCGTATTTGAGAAAAAATCTTCAGGAGTTTAATTTTCAGGTTTTTGTATATATATTTTATCTGTTAAAATTTGTTTTTAGCGGAAAGGATAACTTGCCCTTCTGATATTTATATACAAACTTGATTTTACATTCAAAAGCTACTTTTAATACATGAACACAAAAAATCAACACTCTCAATACATGAACATAGTCTCTATATACATGTCAACTCAAAATCTTAAATTCCACAAAATAATATAAAATCAAAGGTATTAATCTTATACAAAAAGTGAGTGCTTGAAAATTATGCGCATGGACCAAGAAATGGAAGCAAATAGCCCATAGAAGAGAAACCCGAGAAAAATTAAAACAAATGCTAAAATAAAGAGATACATCAAGTTTAAAACTTTACCAAGGAAAATAATCCAAATATATGTATTCAAAAGTTGTACAAAACACAATATTATAAAAAAAAGGTGGTTGGACTTGGAAGAATGTGTATTAAGAAAGTTCAAAGCTCGGACAAACTGCACTGCTTGGAAGAGGAAGAATTCGTTAACAAACAACGAACGAATTGTAATATAAAATGCAATGCAATTCATCAAAACTTTGTACCGAGTAAGCTGTTTAACTTTCTTAAAAAAGTTTCATTGGGATTTTTAAGTTTTTAAATCGTTACATGGGCTAATCTGAAATTAGTCCAAAACAAATACATAAATTTTTTTAAAAAATATCTGGGTCACTCGGGCTTTAATTTTCTTTAAAAAATTGTATTGGGCTCTTTAAGTTTTTAAATCGTTACCTGGGCTAATATGTAATTAGCTCAAAACTTATACATAAAATTTTTTAAAAAAATATTTGGGCCATCTAGGCTGTAGTGGCTCCGTCCTTGCCCATCCCCACAAAATACTTCTCCAAACATAAGATGGATTGGTTCCCAATCCGGCCTTTAAAAAGTAAGAATGCCAGAATATTTAGGCTTGAAAACTTTTGAGAATAGGTCGTCGGATTGTACTGAAATCCTCCAAGCTTGCTTACCTAGAAGTGCTTAATTAAAATTTCTCGAGTTCCGAAATCCCATCCCCCATCTGATTTGGCTCGACGTAGATGTTTCCACCCCAATGAATTTTCATGTTCTCAACATTTCCTCCCCACTAGAAATTAGCTACTAGAGACTGAACAGACTCACATAAAGATTGTGGGAGTTTAAAAACCTGCATTGCATAAATCTAATGCGAGTTCGGACCTTTTGAACAAGGATTCAAACATTCTGAACTTCTCCTATAAATAGGCCTCGGATTTATTATATTTAGTGCATGTCTAGATTTTATATTCAATATATATTCTTAGTGTTTATAGCCTTATACTAGAGGGTCAAACAGTAGCAAGGCACTGCGGGACTTATAGCGGAGCTGTGTCAAGGTTGAGACATTCGGCGTCAGGCAGTGTTGACACAGACCAGTAGTAGAGATATGTAAGTATTGACTGATATATCCAACAGAGTATGCATGCTTATGTGTTGCATTTTATCAGTTGAATTATACTAGTTTTACGATGTATGTTTATACTGCTCATGTTATGTACGCAAAATTTGCATAACATGTTGAGACTGTTATCCTTTCGAGATAGCCTTTTGTATGGGATAGCTCAGCCCTTTTTTTATGGACAGATAAACACCAGAAATACACAGTAGACAACGATTCGAGGGGTCTTTGGTGTTCAGGGGACATTTGGATCCAAATCCAGATTTGAGTGTAGTAGTGACCCATAGGGGTATTTCCACGTTGGTACTACACACTCCTTGGCGCCTAGTCTGAGAATAATATTTCTTGTTGGCCCAGATATCCATTACATGCCATATGCATGTATATATAGGTTTGTATACTCATATTTACATATTGGACGTTAGCGCTCACCTCTTTGCTTTTATCTCGGTCACCCCATTCGACGGGACTATTTGTAGGTTGACAGATGGTAGATCATTGCTCGGCCGGTGCCCATAACGGGTGTAGAGGTTGCTGATGGTTTAGATTAAGTTTATGTCAGCATACATCTTATTTCGATTGGGTTGTATAATTGTGTTTTGGGTTTCAGTTTTATTCTGGTTGTATTGCTTGGTTAGTACTTGTTTCCGCATCTTACTTTGATTATGATTTTCTATTTATGTGAATTGTATTCCTAAGTTTGTAATTAGTAGGTGATCTAAGACGAGTCAATATATTTATGGTATCAGAGCGTGCATAAGATTTTTGGGACACAGTTCTTGCAGATTTGGTTTAATGTTTGTTGTTTCTTTTATATGGCCAAGTATGACTATGGAAGCAGTACGAAAATAAAGGGCAGTGGGGTGATAAAGATCCTAGACATCCCCATTGTCACCGTCACTGTTAGGATGATAGTGGTTGCAGACTTTACTTACATGGATTTTAGTAGCCCAACTCCATTTTACAAGATTAATGAAGTAAAAATGGTTAAGCATGGACTAGGGGCTTAATTTGGATTTAATTATACAATTTTTGGAAATTTGACCAAGGTGAGTTCGGAGCATTTGAACTAGGATCGGAAGGTCCGAACCCTTCGGAGGCATGAACCAAGGATCGGAGGCTACGGCCGGATCGAAGTATCCGAACCCAAATCGTACCATCCAAACCTAGTTAGGCCATGCAAGTGTTGAAGTGTCAAGACTGATCAGACACGCAGTAGTTCAGAGCCTCCGAAGTAGGGATCGGAGCGTCCGAACTGTGCATGCAGTGACGTGTTACGCATGCAAGGATCAGAGCGTCCGATCTCCCCGAGAAGAGCGTCCGATCTCTGCCTATAAATAGTCCCTCTGAGAATTCATTTCTCACACCAAATTCAGAACTTTCTCTCTGGGTTTAGGTGTTTTATAGGTGTTTTAGAGGTGATTCCAGCCTTATTAGGCTTGGTTCGGGTGTTGGCGAGGCGCTCTAGGTTTGCTGTGGAGAGGTACCCAAGTTGTGGGGCAGTCGTCATCAGCAGGCTAACGGCGGACGCAGGTATAGCACTGAATCCTTATATTAAATAGGGAGTATGCTATAGCGTAGTTAAGACTTTTAAAATAAGGTTATAATGCATTAGTACTTTTCATTGTAGTACGGACGATAGGCTTGGGCATAGAGCTGGTCCAGCTTGCCTTAGTATTTGAGGTACATAAGTATTATTCGATATATCCAGATTGAGTATGCATGTATTATGTGTTTTGCATGTATTATGTGATTGCATGATTTATATGATAAAGCATGCCATGACTGTATGTTGTATACATGAGCATATTGAAACTTTATCTTAGAGGTCTTCTGTAGTAGGGCGCTCACCCTACGAGTTGTGGATGGTTGGATACGTAAGTCTTATGTCAGGTCACCATTATAGTTGGAAACTTGTACTAGTATCAGGTCACCATTATCTATTGGGTATATGAGTTACCTCCTGAGGCGACGGCGCAACGTACTATATACCCTGAGCCCGGTTTATGTGTTAGTTTTCTTGACCTGAGTGTCTTTGTAATGAACTGGGCTGGCCCAGTTCATTCTTGAACTCATGATCTTCTCCCCCCTGGTGGGGAGTTTTTGCCCTCCCCAGGATTCGAACCTTTCACTCCAGGTCATAAATGCAATGTTCCCTCAATCCTGGTACCATTGAGCTAGCTAGCTCAATGGTACCAAGATTGAGGGAACATTACATTTATGACCTGGAGTGCAAGGTTCGAATCCTGGGGAGGGCAAAAACTCCCCACCAGGGGGGAGAAGATCATGAGTTCAAGAGGTATGGGACTACATGGTTGAGGAGGGCTTAAAAGATTTCATATGTACTATTCATATCAAGAAGGTGCATCTTTTTTTCGGAAGCTCATCACATAAGAACTCCAAAGTTAAGCGTGCTTGACTTGGGGCAATTATAAGATTGGTGACCCCCTGGAAAGTTTTCCAGGGTGCGTGTGAGTGAGGACATAAGCACGCTGAAAAGACCCGTCTTAATACAGTGGGTCGTTACAAATGGTATCAGAGCCGACCTCTCTTAGTACGGTATGGTTCGGGGACGAACCAAGCGGAAGCTGGTGGGCATGTGACGCCCGGGGCTGAAGAGGCAGGGAGTTATCGCCGGTGCCAAGAGGTTGCACGGACAATGAGCGGCTCCTGGTAGGCTTTTAGGCGGAGGAAGACATGAATGAACTGATCCCGTGCCGAAATGAGAGGGGGGATTCTGAGACTGTGTAGGTATGAGACTACATGGTTGAGGAGGGCTTAAAAGATTTCATATGTACTATTCATATCAAGAAGGTGCATCTTCTTTTCGGAAGCTCATCACATAAGAACTCCAAAGTTAAGCGTGCTTGACTTGGGACAATTATAGGATGGGTGAACCCCTGAGAAGTTTTCCAGGGTGCGTGTGAGTGAGGATATAAGCACGTTGAAAAAACCCGTCTTGATACAGTGGGTCGTTACAATCTTGTTACCCAGTTCACTTGCATACATGCACGTATAATACTGTATACTAATACTCTCGTACTGAGCTTTTCATGCTCACGTCCCGTACTTTGTTGTGTCTGAACACCCTATTCCATGGGGCAGGACTGTGGTTGGATGAGGTGGGTGGTTCCAGGAGGGCTTAGACTATTGATGGCCAGCAGGGATATTTGTTTAAGCTTTTGTTTCTGATGTATTTGGGTTAATACACTTGGTTATTCGATATGGTTGTATAACAAAATTTTGAAGATTTATTTCTTTGGGATTGTATTTTGTTTATGGATTCCGATGTTATTTCTGATTAGTAATTAATTAAGTTAAATGCATTCTTAAGTTTTTGATTAGTAGGTGATCACCCCGCGGGTCGCTACATTTATGATATCAGAGCATGCATAGTAATCTTGGGATCTAGATTGTTGAAATTGGGATTAACCTTTAATCATCGTGTATATGGCGAGGTTTGATGACGAAAGTAGCCATGACATCGTAGATGGACGCTGGGGTGATCTGGGCGATCGAGAGCATCGTCGGGGCCGTCATCACCATCGCCATGATGATCGCATACATTTCAGTATACATAGGTTCCTGCAGATGGGACCTAAACCATTGATCGGAGGAGAATCATCGGAGGATGCGGAAAACTGGCTGCAGCTTATGGAGGTTTGTTTCCGTGAATTTCGATGCACCGATTAACAAAATATGGAAACTCTTGAATTCGTTGTAGAAGGACGAGCTCAGAAGTGGTGGAGTTTTGCATCTGCACCCTTTATTGCGGCTCGAGGAGTAGCTACTTGGGAAGAGTTCCGCACAGCTTTTCATAAGTTGTATTTTCCTCATGCTCTTCGACAGTCGAAGAAAGACGAGTTTTTGAGTTTGTGGCAAGGATCGATGTCGATCGATGAGTACCATTTGAAGTTCTTTGAGTTTCTGCCCTATTGCCCCCAGATTTCTGATAGCACGGAGACAAAGTACAATCTGTTCCTCCAAGGTTTTAATCCGAAGATCCATGATCGAGTTGCTGTGGGAGATGACATGAATTACGAGGGACTAGTGAGTCGATGTCACCAGGAAGAGGACAATATCCGTCGTAACAGATCTTTCTTCTCATCTAGACCCACGAGTTCCTTGGGTCCCCATGCTCAGTCTTTCAAGAAGTCTAGTTCTACTTATTTTTCCTCAGGATCAGGAGATGTAATGCGCTTTGGCAGGAAGAACCAGGGCCCTTGCAAAAATTGTGGTGGGATTCATCTTGCTAACAAGTGCTAGAAGGTTTCAGGGGCATGTTTCCATTGCGAGGAGATTGGCCACCTGAAGAAGGACTGTCCACAGGCAGAGGGAGATGGTTCTTGTTCTTAGGATTTAGTGCAGCAGAGACCACAGGAACAGTCAATAGGATGTTCTAATCTGAAACCTCGTACCTCTAGTCAGGTGTTTGCCTTGAGGTATGATCAGACAGTGGATGAGAATAAGAAGGTCATAGCGGGTACGTTTCTGTTATTTGATATACTTGATTTTGTACTCATTGATACTGGTGCATCTCATTCTTTAATTTATGCATGGTTTGTTAAGAGGCATAAGTTACCATACATTTCACTAGACACAGTGGTTGTTGTCTCTACTCCAACGGGTCAGTCTGTGTCAGCTAAGCGTCTAGTGTTGGGTTGCCCTTTAGAATTTGAAGGGAATGTTTTGATGGCGAATCTCATGATATTAGCAATGGAGGATTTCGATTGCATTCTGGGAATTGATGTGTTAACTACATACCGAGCTTCAGTGGATTGTTACCAAAGATTGGTAAGATTTCAACCGGTTGGTGATGATAGTTGGTTCTTCTACGGTGAGGGAGAAACCTCAGATACCCTTGGTATCAGCTATGAAAGCTTGTAGAGCTTTGGAGTCTTGCGCAGAAGGCTACCTCTTCTACGTAGTTGATACATCCGCTAGAAATGTTGGTATCGGGAATATACCATTTGTGAATGAATTTTCATATGTGTTTCCAGATGAGATTCCAGGATTTTTTCCAGTGCGTGAAGTTGAGTTCGGCATAGATTTGATGTCAGAGACTTGTCTTATTTCTCGAGCACCATATCGTCTTGCTCTATCAGAAATGCGTGAGTTGAACCAACAACTTCAGGATCTGTTGGACAAATGGTATATTCATCCCAGTGTTTCTCCTTGGGGAGCGCCTGTTCTGTTCGTGAAGAAGAAGAATGGGTCTATGCGTCTGTGTATTCACTATCGTCAGTTGAATAGGGTAAAAATCAAGAATAAGTATCCTTTGTCTCGTATAGATGATCTGTTTGATCAGTTGCAGGGTACTTTGGTTTACTCAAAGATTGATTTGAGATCTGGATATCATCAGATGCGAGTCCGAGATCAGAATATATCCAAGACAACATTCAGGACCAGGTATGGGCATTATGAGTTCCTAGTAATGTTTTGGGTTGACTAATGCACCAGCTGTATTTATGGACTTGATGAATTGAGTATTCCGGGAATTTTTGGACAAGTTTGTCGTCGTGTTCATTGATGATATCTTAGTATATTCACATGATGTGAATGAGCATGCATATCATCTGAGACTTGTATTGCAGACTCTGAGGGATAGATAGTTATATGCTAAGCTGGGTAATTGTGAGTTTTGGATAGATCGGGTGGTATTTCTTGGCCACATTATATCCAGAAATTGAGTTTCTATGGATCCGAGCAAGATTGAGGCTGTAATGAATTGGTCGCGTCCAAAGACGGTAGCTGAGATTCTATTATTATACTATATATTAAGAAATATATTATACTATATTAGTTATGAATCATAATATTTTATAGTTATAATTTTGTTACCAAGTATGTCATGATTTTTATATTCAATATATATTCTTAGTGTTTATAGCCTTATACTAGAGGGTCGAACAATAGCAAGGAGCTACGGGACTTATAGTGGAGCTGTGTCAAGGTTGAGACATTCGGCGTCAGGCAGTGTTGACACAGACCAGTAGTAGAGATATGTAAGTATTGACTGATATATCCAACTGAGTATGCATGCTTATGTGTTGCATTTTATCTGTTGCATTATACTAGTTTTACGATGTATGTTTATACTGTTCATGTTATGTACGCAAAATTTGCATAACATGTTGAGACTGTTATCCTTTCAAGATAGCCTTTTGTATGGGATAGCTCAGCCCTTTTGTTTATGGATAGATAAACACCAGAAATACGCAGTAGACAACGATTCGAGGGGTCTTTGGTGTTCAGGGGACATTTGGATCCAAATCAAGATTTGAGTGTAGTAGTGACCCATAGGGGTATTTCCACATTGGTACTACATACTCCTTGGCGCCTAGTCTGAGAATAATATTTCTTGTTGGCCCAGATATCCATTACACGCCATATGCATGTATATATAGGTTTGTATACTCATATTTACATATTGGACGTTAGCGCTCACCTCTTTGCTTTTATCTCGGACACCCCATTCGACGTGACTATTTGTAGGTTGACAGATGGTAGATCATTGCTTTGTCGGTGCCCATAACGGGTGTAGAGGTTGCCGATGGTTTAGATTAAGTTTATGTCAGCATATATCTTATTTCGATTGGGTTGTATAATTGTTTTTTGGGTTTCAGTTTTATTCCCGTTGTATTGCTTGGTTAGTACTTGTTTCCGCATCTTACTCTGATTATGATTTTCTATTTATGTGAATTGTATTCCTAAGTTTGTAATTAGTAGGTGATCTGAGACGAGTCAGTATATTTATGGTATCAGAGCGTGCATAAGATTTTTGGGACACAGTTCTTGCAGATTTGGTTTAATGTTTGTTGTTTCTTTTATATGGCCGAGTATGACTATGGCAGCAGCTACGAAAATGAAGGGCAGTGGGGTGATAAAGATCCTAGACATCCCCATTGTCACCGTCACTGTTACAGACTTTACTTACATGGATTGTAGTAGCCCAACTCCATTTTACAAGATTAATGAAGTAAAAATGGTTAAGCATGGACTAGGGACTTAATTTGGATTTAATTATACAATTTTTGGAAATTTGACCAAGGTGAGTTCGGAGCGTTTGAACTAGGACCGGAGGGTCCGAACCCTTCAGAGGCATGAACCAAGGATCGGAGGCTACGGCCGGATCGGAGCATCCGAACCCAAATCGTACCGTCCGAACCTAGTTAGGCCATGCAAGTGTTGAAGTGTCAAGGCTGATCAGACACGCAGTAGTTCGGAGCCTCCAAAGTAGGGATCGGAGCGTCCGAACTGTGCATGCAGTGACGTGTTACGCATGCAAGGATCAGAGCGTCCGATCTCCCTGAGAAGAGCGTCCGATCTCTGCCTATAAATAGTCCCTCTGAGAATTCATTTCTCACACCAAATTCAGAACTTTCTCTCTGGGTTTAGGTGTTTTCTAGGTGTTTTAGAGGTGATTCCAGCCTTATTAGGCTTGGTTCGGGTGTTGGCGAGGCGCTCTAGGGTTGCTGTGGAGAGGAACCCAAGTTGTGGGGCAGTCGTCATCAGCAGGCTGACAGCGGACGCAGGTATAGCTCTGACTGCTTATATTAAATAGGGAGTATGCTATAGCGTAGTTAAGGCTTTTAAAATAAGGTTATAATGCATTAGTACTTGGGAAGAGTTCCGCACAGCTTTTCATAAGTTGTATTTTCCTCATGCTCTTCGACAGTCGAAGAAAAACGAGTTTTTGAGTTTGAGGCAAGGATCGATGTCGATCGATGAGTACCATTTGAAGTTATTTGAGTTTCTTCCCTATTGCCCCCAGATTTCTGATATCACGGAGACGAAGTACAATCTGTTCCTCCAAGGTCTTAATCCGAAGATCCATGATCGAGTTGCTGTGGGAGATGACATGAATTACGAGGGACTAATGAGTCGATGTCACCAGGCAGAGGACAATATCCGTCGTAACAGATCTTTCTTCTCATCTAGACCCGTAAGTTCCTTGGGTTCCCATGCTCAGTCTTTCAAGAAGTCTAGTTCTACTTATTCTTCCTCAGTATCAGGAGATGTAATGCGCTTTGGCAGGAAGAACTAGGGCCCTTGGGAAAATTGTGGTGGGATTCATCCTGCTAAAAGGTGCTAGAAGGTTTCAGGTGAAGAAGGACTGTCCACAGGCCGAGGGAGATGGTTCTGGTTCTCAAGATTTAGTGCAGCAGAGACCACAGGGACAGTCAACAGGAAGTTCTAATCTGAAACCTCGTACCTCCATTCAGGTGTTTGCCTTGAGGCATGATCAGACAGTGGATGAGAATAATAAGATCATAGCGGGTACGTTTCTGTTATTTGATATACTTGATTTTGTACTCATTGACACTGGTGCATCTCATTATTTCATTTATGCATGTTTTGTTAAGAGGCATAAGTTATCATAGATTTCACTAGACACAGTGGTTATTGTCTCTACTCCAACAGGTCAGTCTGTGTCAGCTAAGCGTCTAGTGTTGGGTTGCCCTTTAGAATTTGAAGGGAATGTTTTGATGGCGAATCTCATGATATTAGCAATGGAGGATTTCGATTGCATTTTGGGAATTGATGTGTTAACTACATACCGAGCTTCAGTGGATTGTTACCAGAGATTGGTAAGATTTCATCCGGTTGGTGATGATAGTTGGTTCTTCTACGGTGAGGGAGATCGACCTCAGATACCCTTGGTATCAGCTATGAAAGCTTGTAGAGCTTTGGAGTTTTGCGCAGAAGGCTACCTCTTCTATGTAGTTGATACATCCGCTAGAAATGTTGGTATCGGGAATATACCATTTGTGAATGAATTTTCATATGTGTTTCCAGATGAGATTCCAGGATTTTTTCCAGTGTGTGAAGTTGAGTTCGGCATAGATTTGATGTCAGAGACTTGTCTTATTTCTCGAGCACCATATCGTCTGGCTCTATCAAAAATGTGTGAGTTGAAGCAACAATTTCAGGATCTGTTGGACAAATGGTATATTCATCCCAGTGTTTCTCCTTGGGGAGCGCTTGTTCTGTTCGTGAAGAAGAAGGATGGGTCTATGCGACTGTGTATTGACTATCGTAAGTTGAATAGGGTAAAAATCAAGAATAAGTATCCTTTGTCTCGTATAGATGATCTGTTTGATCAGTTGCAGGGTACTTTGGTTTACTCAAAGATTGATTTGAGATCTGGATATCATCAGATGCGAGTCCGAGATCAGAATATATCCAAGACAGCATTCAGGACCAGGTATGGGCATTATGAGTTCCTAGTAATGTTTTGGGTTGACTAATGCACCAGCTGTATTTATGGACTTGATGAATTGAGTATTCCGGGAATTTTTGGACAAGTTTGTCGTCGTGTTCATTGATGATATCTTAGTATATTCACATGATGTGAATGAGCATGCATATCATCTGAGGCTTGTATTGCAGACTCTGAGGGATAGATAGTTATACGCTAAGCTGAGTAATTGTGAGTTTTGGATGGATCGGGTGGTATTTCTTGGCCATATTATATCCAGGAATGGAGTTTCTGTGGATCCGAGCAAGATTGAGACTGTAATGAATTGGTCGCGTCCGAAGACGGTAGCTGAGATTCTATTATTATACTATATATTAAGAAATATATTATACTATATTAGTTATGAATCATAATATTTTATAGTTATAATTTTGTTACCAAGTATGTCATGATTTTGTAATATTGAACTAATAAACGTACGTGTGTGAAATGAATAATCATATTTGTCACCAAGTATGTCATGACTTGGTTAGAAATTGAAGTAAATAGGTGAAGTCAATTTTGAACTAATAAATGTACGTTAATATTATCAGTAAATGTAGATGATTGAATTATATTTTTTTTTAAAAAAAATCAATTTAATAAAAAAATATTTCTTTCTATAATTTATTATGTTTATTTTTTAATTCTGAAAATATTCATTGTATGAGAAAAAAAAATATATTGTACAATTATATACTTTATTATGTTTCTTGTACATTTCAATTTATTTAACCGTTAAGAAATAAATTGATTTAGTAAAGTTTTATACACGTCGATTAAGTTTGAGATATAAATAAAAAGAATACAAATTTAAAATTAAAGTGAAAAATTAATATTGCATAATTCAGTTACACGTATAATAATAAAATTTTAAAAATATTTAGAATAAAATGCTAATATATTGTCGATCAGAATATAAAATTTATATTTTGCATCAATTATTTCTTTAGATATGGTGGGTTACCTAACTTATCTTAATGATTGTTTAGTTTAAATGGGTGGCATGTGCTAGAACTTTTTTCCTCAAAATTTGTAGTCATCGTTTGATATGGTAATGCCTATATCCGACAAGCTTGTACCACCGTAGTTGCACCAATTTCTGACATTAAAAATGAATGTTAAAATTTTTCTATCACTAGGTAAACCTTCAATATTACTTGTATTTATGAAAATTTGTTTAATAAATATTTAAATTAAAAATTTATGCTAACGTCTACCACCTTCATGCGAAAAAATTTCCATTCTGGCATGCGAGGAATCTGAATGAAATGAAGTTGTAGAATTTTTGGTCCTTTTATGATAAGCTTCCCTTCGTCGAGCTAAGTATGTAGTCCATGCATTAGAATTCATTGAATGTTGCCTTCATCTTTCTGATATTCTACTGTGTGGTGATCGTAGTTGAGAGTTGTTTTGTTCCTTTTGTGAATATGATCAATTTTATAATAGAATTAGATGTGTGTAGTTTATGAAACTTAAAAATCCAAAAATAATAATATATATTAGAATACGTGATTAACTAATATACAACGTGTTCCTTCTATGGCTTGAGGTTTACACCATGTTGGCTCTAGCTATCGTTGATGTTGAAACCACTAGTTGGGAAATCAGCCCCACTCTGACACAAATCCGTGGAATTCTGCACAATTCTATTGTGCTTAAGTCACATGTCTATAGGGAGGCCAATGCTACCGTGGATGAACTGACTAACATGGGGCTAACACTTGGAGCGACCACTCTACAACCCGCGTCCATCCAAGGGCATCTCAAGGAAATTTGCAGGATGGAAAAATCTAAACTTCCATTTATTAGAGTTAGATCGAATTTTTGTAATTGACTGTCTAGTAATTTCTTGAGAGGTTTTGGTCTAGTGCTTCTCTCCTGTATTTTATTTTATCTAATAAACGGGTAGAGATCTGTTTAACCCTTCGCCACAACAGGCGGCTTTAAAAAAGTCTATTGTAACATCTAACATATTGAAATTTGAGTCATCTCGATTCATTCGTATTTGGTAGTTTGAGCGACATCGAGTTAGATGCGCTTCTCGTTGTTCTCGTGTCATTAATTATCTTTGTGCTCGTCTCCGAACTATGTTTAATTTTTGTTTTTCATTTGTTTGTGTAGGAAGAGAAGACATTGGAGCTATAATGTAGAAATTTTAAACGATAACTCGTAAATATAGATCTCAACATGTATAAATTACAGTAATTTCATACGCATACGTGAGTGTGTACAAAAATTTAAATGAAATTTAAAATTAAATGAATAGAAATATTTGGGTGCAAATACTAAATTATAAGCATTAGTTTGTAAATGTTATAGCAATTATAAAATAAGGATAGAAACTTAAGGGATGAGATTCGCAACAGATAAGAACAAATCTGGTCATAAAATATGAGAAAACAATATGTAAACTGATAAAAATAAAATGTAAATAATTTGATAAATAAAATATAGATTGTATCCATGATTTTAATTTTAATTTGATTGAGAAATAGATTTCTCCGTATCTTATGATTCTCATTCCTAATTTTAAAATTTGAAGTAATTTTCAAATTTTAAACTTCAAATGTAGATTGAATGGGATCCTAAAATCAACAATAAATAAATAAAAATAATGCATGAAAAATTTTAAAAAATCAATTTAAAAAAATAAATATTTTGTCTAAATGCTTAAAATAAAATTGAATTTACCGAAGAGAATAGCTACGTGAAAAGTATGAATGATCGTACTAAAATTGTTTCAATAAATTCAAAGAAGTTGAAAAACATCATGTAGCAATAAATTATAATATTATTTTTTTACTACCATAAAGAAAACATCATATTTATTTGGGATATGGATTAATATGAAGACCAACCGTATATTGTAGTAAGAATCCACGATTGATTTAACCATAAAAAGTAACACAAATAAATCAAAGTATCACCACACAAATAATATATTTATTTAGATTATGCATCAATATGAAAACCAACAGTAAATAAGTTGGATGATTTTCTAGAACTATCATAAAATTAATGGCCAAAAAATTATATAATGATGCACCAAAAAAATACCTACATGCTTCTTTAATAAGTCCTTCCCTTAGTCTATTGCATATGGCAGCAGCCTGAAAATTTGAATCATAAAAGTTTAAAATAATTTCCAAGTAAAGAAGCCAAATTTCAGTATTCAAATATCCAAATTTTAAGTATTCAAATGCAAAAAAAATAAATGAAAAACAATCAGAGAGTTTGATAGATTACCTTTTGTAAAAGATTTGGATTCAACGATAATGTGCTGAGGCAGCGAGTAACGTTTCAGTTATGGAGAGAAAAGATATGGGATTAGGGTAAGGAGCATAAATGGTAGAGAATCGTATTTATAAATTCATAAATCCAAACCAAGAACAATCAGAGAGAATCTGATAAAGGAAATTTACAAGAAAGATATCTCATGAGAGGAGCGAAATTAGTGAAGCTAACAAAAATTCGTGAAAGATATCTGAGAGATAAAATATTTGAGAGAGTGAAGAGAACATGAGAAATTGCATAATCGTGCAGATTGTGAGAATAAAATATTGAGTGAAAATATTGAGAGAATCGTGCAGATTGTGATAAAATATTGAGTGGAATGCATTCCGATCTGTTATGATTTAAAATACAGATTGTGATTTAAATCGTGCAGATTATGAGAATAAAATACATGAGTGTAGAGGGAATAAGATGCGATTTAAACTGATAAAGATCAGTTTAATATATATTTTAAAGATCACTTTAAAATAAGATCATTCATACCAACAAGAAGAGACGGGGGTGAGTGAACACCACAAAAGACAAGAAATCAATTCAGATAACTCTCGTACCACAAAGCATCTTATACCTCAAGTGATATAGCACATACTTCATAGAATATATTTGATGAAATGTAGGATCAATTTGTGCTAAGCTATCGAGTTGTAATACCTTTATAATAGACTAGTTGAGGCAGGGGCGGATCCAGAACTAAATACCAGGGGGGCCAATAGCAAACTCGAGAAAAATCAAATATTTATTATATATAACAATAAAATTTTAAATATATTATATTTGTATAAAATACTACATCAATATTCATCATAAAAAATTATAAATATATCATTATTTCTCGAATCTATTAAAATTTAGAAATTCTCTTTGCAAATCACAAAAATCATCTACGACTACAAGTGAACTATATCGAACTTTTCAGAAATTTGATTCCAATAATTAATAGTTTCATCTTTCATCATATTATGAAGCATAATTCTGACTATATTTATAATATAATTACATATTTAAAAAAACAAAGAAATCAATATATTTCAAAATATTAATAATCATCTCGAGTACTTGTTAAAAATAAATGAAACAAAGAAAGTTATTTTAAAAATCACGTAATAAAACATTAATGACAATCACGTCTTACAAAAATTTAAAAACGAGTTATAATTCAAGAGAGTAAAAAAAATAAAAGAAAGGAACACAACTTTTATATTGTAGCCTTTAAACAAGATGAAGAGAAGGGGATGGAAGAGAAAAAAAATTAAAGACCAAATATTTCATGAAAAAATTGAGGTTGACATTCGATAGATTATGTTTCTCATTTTTGTAAAATTAATTCAAATAAATAAAAATATATTACTATTTTGAGAGGATAAATAAAATTACATAAAGTTTTTTAAATGAAATAATAACAAAATTACAGTACACACACATATATAAATCCGCCCCTGAGTGAGGTGCTACAAACCTCGTTGTAAGATGAATCAGTCGAGGGTTGTATTCATTCGAGGCTAGGAGTTTCAGTTTAGGCAATGTAGTAAGACATAAGACTGAATTGGGTCTATGCAAGATGTTGTATAGATCAAAGTCTTCTAGTGTATCCTTTCCTGCGAGGATCGGAAGAAGGGGTGACGTATGAGAAGTTCAGTCTCCGAACATCAAAAAACAAACACTCGAGTTCTTACATTTCAATCGACTTCCTCCACAGAATTTTAATTCATTTTGGTACAATATTTTAATTTTTCAGTTGACCTCTTCCCGCACATTTTTATATATTTGTTGGTCAATTGATATGGACAGTCGAGAAATGAGCAGTTCTTATGTCAACCACAACTGAACTCACTTTATGAATTGTTGGTGGTCAACTGCTCCAGTCCTGTGAAACCACCACACAAACCAATCCTATCAATCTTTCAAGCACATCATCTTACTCCAGACTTACAGCTGGAAATGTATAAAGTTTTTCGCACAAAACTAATGTTGCAAACCCAAGCACAGTACCATTTGTACTATTGTCAGAAACGACGAATGATGTGCACAAGACAAGAATAACGACTACTATATTTAGAATGACTATTATTTTGAGTTTTGTGGCCATCATGATCGAAAGCATGCATATAAAAGTGAAGATGAGTTTATTTCAGCTCTCTCTGTTCTTCAACAATATGTGCACAAATTCAAGTAGTCAAGATTTTCATAGCAAAACTGATAAAAGGAAGCCAACCACACTTTTCATACATCTTATATCTGGTAATTGAGAATCAATTTGTGCTTAGAAATTTCACTGAAAATAACTTGTAAATTGATAATTTTCATATTGTTCTTGTATCAGTTGAATACTAGGAGTTTTAGTTAGGTAATGTTAAGGTAGTGTTTGGAAGAGCTTCTTGGAAACACTTCTTAGCTTTTCATTAACAAAATTTTGAAATTTTGTGAAATTTTGTTAACGAGAAGCTGAGAAGTGCTTCTTAGAATGCTCTTCCAAACACTATCTAAGACGTGAACTGAACTAGGATTTTGCAAGCTATTGTAATCTTCAAAGTCTTCTAGTGAATTTTCTTCCCAAAAAAAAAAAGAAGGGTAGCATAGGAGTTGTTCAAATCCCCAAACATCTAGTATAAATCTGTGTCTTTTAATTTAAGTCAGTCATTTTTATCTTTCATATTCGAACAATTTTCAAATGTTCAATCTATCAGTTTGACTAGCATCCGCACAAAATTACTTTGTTAGCCATATGATATCGAAATACGATAATTACAAATTTTAGTTGTTAACCCAAATGAATTTATTTGAAAAAAATTTATACACAATACAAATCATCCATGTGGAGACATTTCGATCTTAAGACATGACGTCACATCAAGTAAAATATTGAAATTAACAAAAAAAAAAGAGACGAAAATTTCATCGATATATATCATATATATATATATATAATATCAAACTGAAATAAAAATAAAAATAAAAATACAAAATTAAATGAATTTTCGACAAACAATGATGTCCGGCGTCATGGCTTAGAAAAGCAAGGACCCTAGCGTCATGGCTTAGATAAGCAAGTACCTATTTATAGCTGAGTGAAGCTATATCTCCCGAGTCAACTGATCTTTCATCATCGTTATCTTTTTTTACAGTATACCTTCCTCATCAGCGATGGCGGCAAAATCTGAGATTACCGTCCCAAGAATCAAGTTGGGCAGTCAGGGCCTGGAAGTTTCGGCCCAAAGATTGGGTTGCATGGGGATGTCCCGAAGAGGTCTATCTCCCAAATAGAGAATAATTGCACTGTGTTCTTTCTCGAGCAATTCATCCTTGTTCTTTACCTCATCGGACATCTCCTCCTTCTTCTTAAGAGCCTCCACCAATCCTTGTTGTATCAGGATTGCACGCATCTTAATCCTCCAGAGTGAGAAATCGTTCTTGCCCGTAAACTTCTCAATATCAAACTTCATTGATCCCACCATCTTTGCTTGGTTTCCCACAGACGGCGCCACTTGTAAGGAATCAATCCAAAATTTGAAGATCGAGAATTCACCAAGAAAACGAAACACACAGATAAGAACAATAATCCCATAAAGCAGATAAAACCAACGCACACAGATCAATCAACCAACTCACGCGAAAGCGATTAAACGATGCAAGTATTTACGTGGTTCGGCAAAGATTTGCCTACGTCCACGGGAGAGCAACACACACACTTTTATTAATCACCAACAAAACAATCCAAGCTCAAGAACAGAGCTTATTACATAGATGGACAACGAAAAACTCTCAAGCTAGATACATACTCAATTCAAGCTTTTGATACTTGAATTCTTCCCGTCACAATCTTCGCTTGTTTCTATCCTCCGAAATCTCTCTTTTCTTCTCTCAATATATTCTGAAGAATTTGATTTTCTGTTCTCTTCATTTCGGCGAGCTTCCATCTGCTTATATAGAGAATTAGACCGACTTTCATCTTGGGCTTTAGGTCAACAGTAACTTATGACCCAATTATAAAGTCACCATGGTCCAGCCCGATAAGTCTTCATTCATCAGTTTGATCTGCCCTTGTATTTCGATCTGCATCGATCTGCCTGCAAGCGTATAGCTTCTTGGACACTTCATCTGACTTCTAACCAAGTCACAATACTCGAGCAATCTATCTGCATGAACTCATCCAAAGACTCGTCTGACCATCACATCGATCTGATCCTAGTATACGATCTGGCCATGAACTCATCTGATCACCGAGCTTATCTGATCTGTACTATTCGATCCGATCTCTTCTCTATTCTCATTCAATCTGATAGAAGCATACTTCAACAATCTCCACCTTGATTCTTTCAGAAGGAATGCTGCTCTCCATCCTAGCCGCCTTGGCTAATTTCCAATCACCGCATTAACTAAGTCCAAACATTTCTTGAACTTAGCATACGGTAGTGACTTAGTCATAGCATCTGCAGGGTTTTCTTCTGATGCTATCTTCACAAGGATCACATCTCCTTTTTCAATTACATCTCTCACGAAATGCATTTTCACGTCTATGTGTTTTGATCGTTCATTATAGATTTGGTATTTCGTCAAGTGTATTGCACTTTGATTGTCACAGTGTACTACAACTTGATCTTGTTTTACACCCAACTCCGCTATCATCCCTTTTAACCACAATCCTTCCTTTATGGCCTCAGTCACAGCTATGAATTCTGCCTCAGTGGTAGAAAGAGCAACCACTGACTGTAAATTAGACTTCCAGGTGATCGTTGTGCCATAAAAGGTGAACACATAACCAGCCAACGACTTTCTCGTGTCTAAGTTCCCAGCAAAATCTGAGTCCACATGTCCAACTACCGGATCAATCCCATCTTGTTGTTTCTCAAACTTCAATCCCAGCCCAGTTGTGTTTGTGAGATATCGGAGAATCCACTTCAAAGCTTCCCAATGATATGTTCCCGGATTAGCCATAAATCTTGACACTACACTGATTGCATATGCCAGATCAGGCCTACTACACACCATTCCATATATGAGACTCCCCACTCCACTAGCATATGGAATACCAGCCATCTTCATCTTGTCTTCCTCACTTTCAGGTGACTGATTCGTAGATAGCTTCAAATGCTGTCCCATAGGGGTCAAGATAGATTTTGCATGATTCATATTATACCGCAGAACAACTTTCTTCAAATAGTTCTTCTGACTCAGATGAATCTCCTGTCTTTTTCTGTTTCTCACTATGTCCATGCCCAGAATTCTCTTCGCTTCACTCAGATCTTTCATCTCAAACTCTGTGTTGAGCTGTTGTTTCAAGGATGATATCTCTGTCCTACTTTTACTTGCGATCAAGATATCATCAACGTAAATCAGTAGGTACAAGATAACCTGCCCATCATCCTTTTTCAGATAGACACATCTGTCATATTGGCTTCTCACAAAACCAATATCAATCATGAACTCATCAAACCTCTTGTTCCACTGCCTAGGACTCTGCTTTAGCCCATACAATGATTTTCTCAGTAAGCAGACTTTGTTCTGGGTTTTCTGATGTATGAAGCCCTTTGGTTGTTCCATATAAATGGTTTCTTCCAGGTCACCGTGTAGAAACGCAGTTTTCACATCCATCTGCTCAAGCTCCAAGTTGAGCTGGTTCACCAGTGCTAACATAATCTGGATGGAACAATGTTTGACCACTGGAGAATAGACCTCATTAAAATCTATCCCTTCTACTTGACCAAAACCCTTTGCAACCAATCTTGCTTTATACTTGATCTGATCTGTACCAGGAGTTCCTTCCTTTTGTTTATAGATCCACTTGCATCCCAATGTCTTTTGATGCTTCGGTCTGTCTACTAGCTTCCAGGTTTGATTCTTCTCAAGTGAGTTCATCTCTTCATTCATAGCTTCAATCCATTTGTTTTTCTGTTTACTCGCCATAGCTTCATCATAAGTATTTGGCTCTGAATACTCCACCTCCTCAGCTACTGTCAGTGCATACCAAGCCAGATCAGCTTCACCAAACCTCTTAGGAGCTCTGATCTCTCTTCTAGTTCTGTCCCTTGCAAGATTATAAGTTCTTAAGTCCTCTTTTGGATCACTCGCTGTCATATCATCATCTTGCATCTCATCTGCCTCTTCATCTGGCATAGAAGACTCCACCTCAATCGGTAGTTTATCATTCACATTGATCTGACTGTCCTTTCCATCTTTATTCATTTTATATCCCAGTTTGGATTCATCAAACTTCACATCCCTGGTGTTGAAGCACTTTGGAGCTCTTGACTCTAGGTTCCAAACCTTATAACCCTTCACACCATCCGGATAACCAATGAATATACATCTGACTTCCCTTGCTTCCAACTTGTCCTGTTTCAGATGAGCATATGCTAGACATCCGAATACCCTCAAGTTTGAGTAGTCTGCAGGTGTTCCACTCCAATTTTCCATTGGTGTCTTGAAACCAATCACACTGGATGGACACCTATTGACCAAATAGCACGCAGTAGATAATGCTTCTCCCCAGAAGGACTTAGGAAGAGAAGCATTGATCAACATACATCTGACCCTTTTCATAAGAGTTCTGTTCATTCTCTCTGCCAGGCCATTTTGCTGTGGCGTTCCTGCCACTGTTCTGTGTCTGGTAATGCCTTTCTCCTTGCATAGCTTGACAAACTTATCTGATAAATATTCCAGCCCATTATCTGTTTTCGGGTGTTTCACTCTTCGATCACTCTTGTTCTCAACTGTCAGCAGCCATTCTCTGAACTTGTCATAAGCTTTATCCTTAGTCTTTAAGATGAATATCCATACTCTCCTTGAGTAATTATCTATCAAAGACATGAAGTATCTGCCTCCACCATGAGTTTTTGTTCGAGAAGGACCCCATAGATCTGAATGAATGTAGGCCAATGGTTGCTCAGTTGTGTGACTTCCTTGACCAAACGATACTCTTTTAGATTTTCCAAGAGCAAAACTATCACACAGCTCAAGTGATTCGATCTTATCTCCACCTAACAGACCCTGTTTAGACAGCTCATGTAATCCCTTCTCACTTACATGTCCAAGCCTCAGATGCCATAGCTTGGTTCTGTCTTGCTGTTCCTGAATACTTGCTGTACTTTCAATAATCGTATCACCTTGTAGTACATACAGGAGGTTCCTTTTAACAGTCTTCATCACAACAAGAGATCCTTTTGACACTGAGATACTGTCTGCTCCTGATTTGAATGAATATCCCTGAGCATCAAGCGTTCCCAATGATATCAAGTTTCTCTTCAACTCGGGCACATACCTCACCTTGGTGAGTACTCTGTCGATTCCATCATGCATCCTTATTCTGATATTTCCAGAGCCCTTTATCCTGCATGATTGATTATTCCCCAACAGTACCATGCCCTGATCTGATTCCTCCAATTTTTCAAACCAAGATCTTATAGGACACATGTGAAAGGAGCATCCTGAATCCAGTATCCACTCGTGGTTTTGATCACCTTTAGAAACCACCAATACTTCTGCTGAGTCATATCCATCTGTAGCTATGGCCAGAGTACCATCATCCTTGGGTTTTTCCTGTAGCTTCCCTTTCCTTTCAGGACAATCTCTTCGCAGATGTCCAACCTTCTGACAGGCATAGCACTTGATATTACCCAAGTTTCTGTTCTGGTATCTTCCTTGACTCTTCGATCTGGACTTTGGCCTGTATTTCCCACTGGATGTCCTCTTATCACTTCTGCCCCTCGCCGTAAGACCTTCTCCATGTGATTCAGTGTTTGTGTTCGATTTTCTCTGAAGTTCCTTGGATTGAATAGCAGACATAACTTCTTCCAATGTTATCGTCTGTTCACTTCCATATAGCAAAGCATCCCTGAAATTTTCATATGCTTTAGGAAGAGCATTCAGAAGTATCAAAGCTCGATATTCATCCTCAAGCTTTACTTCAATATTCTCCAAGTCATCCAATATCTTGGTGAATTCTTCGATCTGGTCTTCAAGGTTCTTTTCATCCTTAATCACAAAGGAATACAATCTCTGTTTCATGTACAGATGATTAGCCAGGGATTTCGTCATGTATAAATTTTCGAGTTTGAGCCACACCATCGCTGCAGATTCTTCTCTGGCCACCTCCCGAAGAGGTCTATCTCCCAAACAGAGAATAATTGCACTGTATGCTTTCTCAAGCAATTCATCCTTGTTCTTTATCTCATCGGACATCTCCTCCTTCTTCTTAAGACCCTCCACCAATCCTTGTTGTATCAGGATTGCACGCATCTTAATCCTCCAGAGTGAGAAATCGTTCTTGCCCGTAAACTTCTCAATATCAAACTTCATTGATCCCACCATCTTTGCTTGGTTTCCCACAAACGGCGCCACTTGTAAGGAATCAATCCAAAATTTGAAGATCGAGAATTCACCAGGCAAACGAAACACACAGATAAGAACAATAATCCCAGAAAGCAGATAAAACCAACGCACATAGATCAATCAACCAACTCACGTGAAAGCGATTAAACGACGCAAGTATTTACGTGGTTCGGCAAAGATTTGCCTACATCCACGGGAGAGCATCACACACACTTTTATTAATCACCAACAAAACAATACAAGCTCAAGAACAGAGCTTATTACAGAGATGGACAACGAAAAACTCTCAAGCTAGATACAGACTCAATTCAATCTTTTGATACTTGAATTCTTCCCGTCACAATCTTTGCTTGTTTCTCTCCTCCAAAATCTCTCTTTTCTTCTCTCAATATATTCTGAAGAATTTGATTTTCTATTCTCTTCGTTTCGGCCAGCTTTCATCTGCTTATATAGAGAATTAGACCGACTTTCATCTTGGGCTTTAGGTCAACAGTAACTTATGACCCAATTATAAAGTTAACATGGTCCAGCCCGATAAGTTTTCATTCATCAGTTTGATCTGCCCTTGTATTTTGATCTGCATCGATCTGCCTGCAAGCGTATAGCTTCTTGGACACTTCATCTAACTTCTAACCAAGTCACAATACTCGAGCAATCTATCCGCATGAACTCATCCGAAGACTTGTCTGACCATCACATCGATCTGATCCCAGATACGATCTGGCCATGAACTCATCTGATCACCGAGCTCATCTGATATGTACTATTCGATCCGATCTCTTCTCTATTCCCATTCAATCTGATATAAGCATACTTCAACAGAGCTGCTAACAAAATCCAGAGACTTGGCAATTCCTTATTCTGCTGCTAAAAACACATTTTCTTGTTCAATTGATTTTTCGAAAACGCATCAAATGATCTTCGATCGTAAATAAAACATGCCATGAGATCAAATTAATGGCTACTAGATTACTTTTAGTTGCTATTTTTAACAAAACATTCAATTTCACAATTTATTCCCTTTACTTTTGCATGTTCCGAAATCGTCCTTTTTTACTTTCATTTCTTGAACTAAAAACGTCCTCCACGATAATTAATCTCAATCTTCTCCTGAGGCTTAATCAATTGTATAGTGGATTGCATATCACCATATCTCTCCGTCTGCCATCTGCAATAAGAATATTATGAATATAAGGCTAGTCAATCCTCCAAAGAACTATGTTGTGTTCCAATCCCATAATCCATAAATATCTCACAAATCTTCAGATTTGCATACTGATGTAATGGCTTGTGGGATTCACCCGCCATCTGACCCCTTTTTCTAAAAGCTCTCATCCTCAAGAGTCGGGAATTTAACTCTGTTCGGGTTAGAATTTTTTTAACGAGAACCAAAAACATACATATCAATTAACAAAATACTTATTTATTATAGTCACAAAATACTTCTCATTAACAAGATTTTTGATATTTTAGCTATGAAATTAATAAGATTCGAAAAGATTCGTAAAAACTTTGACAATTTGATTAATCTTTTATATTTGCAAGAAATTAATGATGTTTAAATAAAATAAATATCTCTAAAACCAATCCTTAAATTATGGTGATCAAATTAAACATTTCTCAACTAACGTACAAAAATGATCCTATTAGACATACTCATAATATTGAAGCTATGATATACTATTCTTCAAATTATAATATTTATCAATCATAAAATTTGAGTCAATAATTGAAGCAATATTGCTCTCAATATAGATAATCATCCCCCGCCTAAATACCACAAGCATACTTCAACTAAAAATCCATATATCAAACATCAAAGTAAATACCGTATTTGAGAACAAATCTTCAGGAGTTTAATTTCAGATTTTTGTATATATATTTTATCTGTTAAAATTATTTTTAGCGGAAAGGATAACTTGCCCTTCTGATATTTATATACAAACTTGATTTTACATTCAAAATCTACTTTTAATACATGAACACAATAAATCAACACTCTTAATACATGAACAGAGTCTCTATATACATGTCAACTCAAAATCTTAAATTCCACAAAATAATCTAAAATCAAAGGAATTAATCTTATACAAAAAGTGAGTGCTTGAAAATTATGCGCATGGACCAAGAAATGGAAGCAAATAGCCCATAGAAGAGAAACCCGAGAAAAATAAAAAAAATTGTATTGGGCTCTTTAAGTTTTTAAATCGTTACGTGGGCTAATCTGTAATTAGCTCAAACCTTATACATAAAATTTTAAAAAAAAATATTTGGGCCACCCGGGCTGTAGTGGCTCCGTCCTTGCCCATCCCCACAAAATACTTCTCCAAACATAAGATGGATTGGTTCCCAATCCGGCCTTTAAAAAATAAGAATGCCAGAATATTTAGGCTTGAAAACTTTTGAGAATAGGTCGTCGGGTTGTACTGAAATCCTCCAAGCTTTCTTACCTAGAAGTGCTTAATTAAAATTTCTCGAGTTCCGAAATCCCATCCCCCATCTGATTTGGCTCGGCGTAGATGTTTCCACCCCAATGAATTTTCATGTTCTCAACATTTCATCCCCACCAAAAATTAGCTACTAGAGACTGAACAGACTTACATAAAGATTGTGCGAGTTTAAAAACCTTCATTGCATAAATCTAATGCGAGTTCGGACCTTTTGAAAAAGGATTGAAACATTATGAACTTCGCCTATAAATAGACCTCGGATTTATGATATTTAGTGCATGTCTAGATTTTATATTCAATGTATATTCTTAGTGTTTATAGCCTTATACTCGAGGGTCGAACAATAGCAAGGCGCTACGAGACTTATAGCGGAGCTGTGTCAAGGTTGAGACATTCGGCGTCAGGCAGTGTTGACACAGACCAGTAGTAGAGATATGTAAGTATTGACTGATATATCCAACTGAGTATGCATGCTTATGTGTTGCATTTTATCTATTGCATTATACTTGTTTTACGATGTATGTTTCTACTGCTCATGTTATGTACGCAAAATTTGCATAACATGTTGAGACTGTTATCCTTTCGAGATATCCCTTTGTATGGGATAGCTCAGCCCTTTTGTTTATGGACAGATAAACACCAGAAATACACAGTAGACAATGATTCGAGGGGTCTTTGGTGTTCAGGGGACATTTGGATCCAAATCCAGATTTGAGTGTAGTAGTGACCCATAGGGGTATTTCCACGTTGGTACTACACACTCCTTGGTGCCTAGTCTGAGAATAATATTTCTTGTTGGCCCAGATATCCATTACACGCCATATTCATGTATATATAGGTTTGTATACTCATATTTACATATTGGACGTTAGCGCTCACCTCTTTGCTTTTATCTCGGACACCCCATTCGACGGGACTATTTGTAGGTTGACAGATGGTAGATCATTGCTCGGCCGGTGCCCATAACGGGTGTAGAGGTTGCCGATGGTTTAGATTAAGTTTATGTCAGCATATATCTTATTTCGATTGGATTGTATAATTGTTTTTTGGGTTTCAGTTTTATTCCGGTTGTATTGCTTGGTTAGTACTTGTTTCCGCATCTTACTCTGATTATGATTTTCTATTTATGTGAATTGTATTCCTAAGTTTGTAATTAGTAGGTGATCTGAGACGAGTCAATATATTTATGGTATCAGAGCGTGCATAAGATTTTTGGGACACAGTTCTTGCAGATTTGGTTTAATGTTTGTTGTTTCTTTTATATGGCTGAGTATGACTATGGCAGCAGCTACAAAAATGAAGGGCAGTGGGGTGATAAAGATCCTAGACATCCCCATTGTCACCGTCACTGTTAGGATGATAGTGGTTGCAGACTTTACTTACATGGATTGTAGTAGCCCAACTCCATTTTACAAGAATAATGAAGTAAAAATGGTAAAGCATGGACTAGGGGCTTAATTTGGATTTAATTATACAATTTTTGGAAATTTGACCAAGGTGAGTTCGGAGCGTTTGAACTAGGATCGGAGGGTCCGAACCCTTCGGAGGCATGAACCAAGGATCGGAGGCCACGGCCGGATCGGAGCATCCGAACCCAAATCGTACCGTCCGAACCTAGTTAGGCCATGCAAGTGTTGAAATGTCAAGACTGATCAGACACGCAGTAGTTCGGAGCCTCCGAAGTAGGGATCGGAGCGTCCGAACTGTGCATGCAGTGACGTGTTACACATGCAAGGATCAGAGTGTCCGATCTCCCCGAGAAGAGCGTCCGATCTCTGCCTATAAATAGTCCCTCTAAGAATTCATTTCTCACACCAAATTCAAAACTTTCTCTCTGGGTTTAGGTGTTTTATAGGTGTTTTAGAGGTGATTCCAGCCTTATTAGGCTTGGTTCGGGTGTTGGTGAGGCGCTCTAGGGTTGCTGTGGAGAGGTACCCAAGTTGTGGGGCAGTCGTCATCAGCAGGTTGACGGCGAACGCAGGTATAGTTCTGACTCCTTATATTAAATAGGGAGTATGCTATAGCGTAGTTAAGGCTTTTAAAATAAGGTTATAATGCATTAATACTTTTCATTGTAGTACGGACGATAGGTTTGGACATAGAGTTGGTCCAGCTTGCCTTAGTATTTGTGGTACATAAGTATTATTCGATATATGCAGATTGAATATGCATGTATTATGTGTTTTGCATGTATTATGTGATTGCATGATTTATATGATACAGCATGTCATGACTGTATATTGCATACATGAGCATATTGAGACTTTATCTTAGAGGTCTTCTGTAGTAGGGCGCTCACCCTACGAGTTGTGGATGGTTGGATACGTAAGTCTTATATCAGGTCACCATTATGGTTGGAAACTTGTACTAGTATCAGGTCACCATTATCTATTGGGTATATGAGTCACCTCCTGAGGCGACGGCGCAATGTGCTATATACCCTGAGCCCGGTTTATGCATTAGTTTTCTTGACCTGAGTGTCTTTTTACCCAGTTCACTTGCATACATGCACGTATAATACCGTATACTAATACTCTCGTACTGAGCTTTTCATGCTCACGTCCCATACTTTGTTGTGTCTGGACACCCTATTCCATGGGGCAGGTCTGCGGTTGGATGAGGTGGGTGGTTCCAGGAGGGCTTAGACTATTGATGGCCAACAGGGATATTTGTTTAAGCTTTTGTTTCTGATGTATTTGGGTTAATACACTTGGTTATTCGATATGGTTGTATAACAATATTTTGAAGATTTCTTTCTTTGGGATTGTATATTGTTTATGGATTCCGATGTTGTTTTTTATTAGTAATTAATTAAGTTAAATGCATGCTTAAGTTTTTTATTAGTAGGTGATCACCCTGCGGGTCGTTACATTTATGATATCAGAGCATGCATAGTAATCTTGGGATCTAGATTGTTGAAATTGGGATTAACCTTTAATCATCGTGTATATGGCGAGGTTTGATGACGAAAGTAGCCATGACATCGTAGGTGGACGCTGGGGTGATCTGGGCGATCGAGAGCATCGTCGGGGCCATCATCACCATCGCCATGATGATCGCATACATTTCAGTATACATAGGTTCCTGCAGATGGGACCTAAACCATTGATTGGAGGAGAATCACCGGAGGATGCGGAAAACTGGCTGCGGCGTATAAAGGTTTGTTTCCGTGAATTTCGATGCACCGATTAACAAAATATGGAAACTCTTGAATTCCTTGTAGAAGGACGAGCTCAGAAGTGGTGGAGTTTTGCATCTGCACCCTTTATTGCGGCTCGAGGAGTAGCTACTTGGGAAGAGTTCCGCACAGCTTTTCATAAGTTGTATTTTCCTCATGCTCTTCTACAGTCGAAGGAAAACGAGTTTTTGAGTTTGAGGCAAGGATCGATGTCGATCGATGAGTACCATTTGAAGTTCTTTGAGTTTTTGCCCTATTGCCCCCAGAATTCTGATAGCCCGGAGATGAAGTACAATCTGTTCCTCCAAGGTCTTAATCCAAAGATCCATGATCGAGTTGCTGTGGGAGATGACATGAATTACGAGGGACTAGTGATTCGATGTCACCAGGCAGAGGACAATATCCGTCGTAACAGATCTTTCTTCTCATCTAGACCCGCGAGTTCCTTGGGTCCCCATGCTCAGTCTTTCAAGAAGTCTAGTTCTACTTATTCTTCCTCAGGATCAGGAGATGTAATGCGCTTTGGTAGGAAGAACCAGGGCCCTTGCAAAAATTGTGGTGGGATTCATCCTGCTAACAGGTGCTAGAAGGTTTCAGGGGCATGTTTCCATGGCCGAGGGAGATGGTTCTGGTTCTCAGGATTTAGTGCAGCAGAGACAACAGGGACAGTCAACAGGAAGTTCTAATCTGAAACCTCGTACCTCCAGTCAGGTGTTTGCCTTGAGGCATGATCAGACAGTGGATGAGAATAAGAAGGTCATAGCGGGTACGTTTCTGTTAGTTGATATACTTGATTTTGTACTCATTGACACTGGTGCATCTCATTCTTTCATTTATGCATGTTTTGTTAAGAGGCATAAGTTACCATACATTTCACTAGACACAGTGGTTGTTGTCTCTACTCCAACGGGTCAGTCTGTGTCAGCTAAGCGTCTAGTGTTGGGTTTCCCTTTAGAATTTTAAGGGAATGTTTTGATGGCGAATCTCATGATATTAGCAATGGAGGATTTCGATTGCATTCTGGGAATTGATGTGTTAACTACATACCGAGCTTCAGTGGATTGTTACCAGAGATTGGTAAGATTTCATCCGGTTGGTGATGATAGTTGGTTCTTCCACGGTGAGGGAGATCGACCTCAGATACCCTTGGTATCAGCTATGAAAGCTTGTAGAGCTTTGGAGTCTTGCGCAGAAGGCTACCTCTTCTACGTAGTTGATACATACGCTAGAAATTTTGGTATTGGGAATATAACATTTGTGAATGAATTTCGATATGTGTTTCCAGATGAGATTCCAGGATTTTTTTCAGTGCGTGAAGTTGAGTTCGGCATAGATTTGATGTCAGAGACTTGTCTTATTTCTCGAGCACCATATCGTCTGGCTCTATCAGAAATGCGTGAGTTGAACCAACAACTTCAGGATCTGTTGGACAAATGGTATATTCATCCCAGTGTTTCTCCTTGGGGAGCGCCTGTTCTGTTCGTGAAGAAGAAGAATGGGTCTATGCGTCTGTGTATTCACTATCGTCAGTTGAATAGGGTAAAAATCAAGAATAAGTATCCTTTGTCTCGTATAGATGATCTGTTTGATCAGTTGCAGGGTACTTTGGTTTACTCAAAGATTGATTTGAGATCTGGATATCATCAGATGCGAGTCCGAGATCAGAATATATCCAAGACAGCATTCAGGACCAGGTATGGGCATTATGAGTTCCTAGTAATGTTTTGGGTTGACTAATGCACCAGCTGTATTTATGGACTTGATGAATTGAGTATTCCAGGAATTTTTGGACAAGTTTGTCGTCGTGTTCATTGATGATATCTTAGTATTTTCACATGATGTGAATGAGCATGCATATCATCTGAGGTTTGTATTGCAGACTCTGAGGGATAGATAGTTATACGCTAAGCTGAGTAATTGTGAGTTTTGGATGGATCGGGTGGTATTTCTTGGCCACATTATATTCATGAATGGAGTTTCTGTGGATCCTAGCAAGATTGAGGCTGTAATAAATTGCTCGCGTCCGAAGACGGTAGTTGAGATTCTATTATTATACTATATATTAAGAAATATATTATACTATATTAGTTATGAATCATAATATTTTATAGTTATAATTTTGTTACCAAGTATGTCATGATTTTGTAATATTGAACTAATAAACATACGTGTGTGAAATGAATAATCATATTTGTCACCAAGTATGTCATGACTTGGTTAGAAATTGAAGTAAATAGGTGAATTCAATTTTGAACTAATAAATGTACGTTAATATTATCAGTAAATGTAGATGATTGAATTATATTTTTTTAAAAAAAAATCAATTTAATAAAAAAAATATTTCTTTCTATAATTTATTATGTTTCTTGTTTAATTCTGAAAATATTCATTGTATGAGAAAAAAAAAAATATTGTTCAATTATATACTTTATTATGTTTCTTGTACATTTCAATTTATTTAACCGTTATGTTTAATGCCTATATCCGACAAGCTTGTACCACCGTAGTTGCACCAATTTTTGACATTAAAAATGAATGTTAAAATTTTTCTATCACTAGGTAAACCTTCAATATTACTTGTATTTATGAAAATTTGTTTAATAAATATTTAAATTTAAAATTTATGCTAATGTCTACCACCTTCATGCGAGAAAATTTCCATTCTGGCATGCGAGGAATCTGAATGAAATGAAGTTGTAGAATTTTTGGTCCTTTTCTGATAAGCTTCCCTTCGTCGAGCTAAGTATGTAGTCCATGCATTAGAAGTCATTGAATGTTTCCTACATCTTTCTGATATTCTACTGTTTGGTGATCGTAGTTGAGAGTTGTTTTGTTCCCTTTGTGAATATGATCAATTTTATAATAGAATTAGATGTGTGTAGTTTTGAAATTTAAAAATCCAAAAATAATAATATATATTAGAATACGTTATTAACTAATATACAACGTGTTCCTTCTATGTCTTGAGGTTTACTCCATGTTGGCTCTAGCTATCGTTGATGTTGAAACCACTAGTTGGGAAATCAGCCCCACTCTGACGCAAATCCGTGGAATTCTGCACAATTCTATTGTTCTTAAGTCACATGTCTATAGGGAGGCCAATGCTACCGCGGATGAACTGACTAACATGGGGCTAACACTTGGAGCGATCACTCTACAACCCGCGTCCATCCAAGGGCATCTCAAGGAAATTTGCAGGATGGAAAAATCTAAAATTCCATTTATTAGAGTTAGATCGAATTTTTGTAATTGACTGTCTTGTAATTTCATGAGAGGTTTTGGTCTAGTCCTTGTCTCCTGTATTTTATTTTATCTAATAAACGGGTAGAGATCCATCTAACCCTTCGCCACAACATGCGGCTTTAAAAAAAAGTCTATTGTAACATCTAACATATTGAAATTTGAGTCATCTCGATTCATTCGTATTTGGTAGTTTGAGCGACATCGAGTTAGATGCGCTTCTCGTTGTTCTCGTGTCATTAATTATCTTTGTGCTCGTCTCCGAACTGTGTTTAATTGTCGTTTTTCATTTGTTTGTGTAGGAAGAGAAGACATTGGAGCTATAATGTAGAAATTTTAAACGATAACTCGTAAATATAGATCTCAACATGTATAAATTACAGTAATTTCATACGCATACGTGAGTGTGTACAAAATATTAAATGAAATTTAAAATTAAATGAATAGAAATATTTGGGTGCAAATACTAAATTATAAGCATTAGTTTGTAAATGTTATAGCAATTATAAAATAAGGACAGAAACTTAAGGGATGAGATTCGCAACAAATAAGAACAAATCTGGTCATAAAATATGAGAAAACAATATGTAAACTGATAAAAATAAAATGTAAATAATTTGATAAATAAAATATAGATTGTATCCATGATTTTAATTTTAATTTGATTGAGAAATAGATTTCTCCGTATCTTATGATTCTCATTCCTAATTTTAAAATTTGAAGTAATTTTCAAATTTTAAACTTCAAATGTAGATTGAGTGGGATCCTAAAGTCAACAATAAATAAATAAAAATAATGCATGAAAAATTGAAAAAATCAATTTTAAAAAATAAATATTTTGTCTAAATGCTTAAAATAAAATTGAATTTACCGAAGAGAATAGCTACGTGAAAAGTATGAATGATCGTACTAAAATTGTTTCAATAAATTCAAAGAAGTTGAAAAACATCATATAGCAATAAATTATAATATTATTTTTTTACTACCATAAAGAAAACATCATATTTATTTGGGATATGGATTAATATGAAGACCGACCGTATATTGTAGTAAGAATCCACGATTGATTTAACTATGAAAAGTAACACAAATAAATCAAAGTATCACCACACAAATAATATATTTATTTAGGTTATGCATCAATATGAAAACCAACAGTAAATAAGTTGGATGATTTTCTATAACTATCATAAAATTAATGGCCAAACAATTATATAATGATGCACCAAAAAAATACCTACATGCTTCTTTAATAAGTCCTTCCCTTAGTCTGTTGCATGCGGCAGCAGCCTGAAAATTTGAATCATAAAAGTTTAAAATAATTTCCAAGTAAAGAAGCCAAATTTTAGTATTCAAATATCCAAATTTTAAGTATTCAAATGCGAAAAAAATAAATGAAAAACAATCAGAGAGTTTGATAGATTACCTTTTGTAAAATATTTGGATTCAACGATAATGTGCTGAGGCAGCGAGTAACGTTTCAGTTATGGAGAGAAAAGATATGGGATTAGGGTAAGGAGCATAAATGGTAAGAGAATCGTATTTAGAAATTCATAAATCCAAACCAAGAACAATCAGAGAGATTCTGATGAAGGAAATTTACAAGAAAGATATCTCATGAGAGGAGCGAAATTAGTGAAGCTAACACAAATTCGTGAAAGATACCTGAGAGAGAAAATATTTGAGAGAGGGAAGAGAACATGAGAAATTACATAATCGTGCAGATTGTGAGAATAAAATATTGAGTGAAAATATTGAGAGAATCGTGCAGATTGTGATAAAATATTGAGTGGAATGCATTCCGATCTGTTATGATTTAAAATACAGACTGTGATTTAAATCGTGCAGATTATGAGAATAAAATCCATGAGTGTAGAGGGAATAAGATGTGATTTAAACTGATAAAGATCAGTTTAATATATATTTTAAAGATCACTTTAAAATAAGATCATTCATACCAACAAGAAGAGACGGGGGTGAGTGAACACCACAAAAGACTAGAAATCAATTCAGATAACTCTCGTACCACAAAGCATCTTATACCTCAAGTGATATAGCACATACTTCATAGAATATATTTGATGAAATGTAGGATCAATTTGTGCTAAGCTATCGAGTTGTAATACCTTTATAATAGACCAGTTGAGGCAGGGGCGGATCCAGAACTAGATACCAGGGGGGCCAATAGCAAACTCGATAAAAATCAAATATTTATTATATATAACAATAAAATTTTAAATATATTATATTTGTATAAAATACTACATCAATATTCATCATAAAAAATTATAAATATATCATTATTTCTCGAATCTATTAAAATTTAAAAATTTTCTTTGCAAATCACAAAAATCATCTACGACTACAAGTGAACTATATCGAATTTTTCAGAAATTTGATTCTCAATATACACTAGCAAACAATCATTAATAATTTCACCTTTCATCATATTATGAAGCATAATTCTGACTATATTTATAATATAATTAAATATTTAAAAAAACAAAGAAATCAATATATTTTAAAATATTAATAATCATCTCGAGTACTTGTTAAAAATAAATGAAACAAAGAAAGTTATTTTAAAAATCCCGTAATAAAACATTAATGACAATCACGTCTCACAAAAATTTAAAAACGAGTTATAATTCAAGAGAGTAAAAAAAAATAAAAGAAAGGAACACAACTTTTATTTTGTAGCCTTTAAACAAGATGAAGAGAAGGGGATGGAAGAGAAAAAAAATTAAAGACCAAATATTACATGAAAAAATTGAGGTTGACATTCGATAGATTATGTTTCTCATTTTTGTAAAATTAATTCAATAAATAAAAATATATTACTATTTTGAGAGGATAAATAAAATTACATAAAGTTTTTTAAATGAAATAATAACAAAATTACAGCATACACACATATATAAATCTGCCCCTGAGTGAGGTGCTACAAACCTCGTTGTAAGATGAATCAGTCGAGGATTGTATTCATTCGAGGCTAGGAGTTCCAGTTTAGGCAATGTAGTAAGACATAAGACTGAATTGGGTCTATGCAAGATGTTGTATAGATCAAAGTCTTCTAGTATATCATTTCCTGCGAGGATCGGAAGAAGGGGTAACGTATGAGAAGTTCAGTCTCCGAACATCAAAAAACAAACACTCGAGTTCTTACATTTCAATCAACTTCCTCCACAGAATTTTAATTCATTTTGGGACAATATTTTAATTTTTCAGTTGATCTCTTCCCGCACATTTTCATATATTTGTTGGTCAATTGATATGGACAGTCGAGAAATGAGCAGTTCTTATGTCAACCACAACTGAACTCACTCTATGAATTGTTGGTGGTCAACTGCTCCAGTCATGTGAAACCACCACACAAACCGATCCTATCAATCTTTCAAGCACATCATTTTACTCCAGACTTACAGCTGGAAATGCATAATATGGACAGTCGAGAAATGAGCAGTTCTTATGTCAACCACAACTGAACTCACTTTATGAATTGTTGGTGGTCAACTGCTCCAGTCCTGTGAAACCACCACACAAACCGATCCTATCAATCTTTCAAGCACATCATTTTACTCCTGACTTACAGCTGGAAATGTTTAAAGTTTTTCGCACAAAACTAATGTTGCAAACCCAAGCACAGTACCAAGTGTACTATTGTCAGAAACGACGAATGATGTGCACAAGACAAGAATAACGACTACTATATTTAGAACGACTATTATTTTGAGTTTTGTGGCCATCATGATCGAAGCATGCATATAAAAGTGAAGATGAGTTTATTTCAGCTCTCTCTGTTCTTCAACAATATGCGCACAAATTCAAGTAGTCAAGATTTTCATAGCAAAACTGATAAAAGGAAGCCAACCACACTTTTCATACATCTTATATCTGGTAATTGAGGATCAATTTGTGCTTAGAAATTTCACTGAAAATAACTTGTAAATTGATAATTTTCATATTGTTCTTGTATCAGTTGAATACTAGGAGTTTTAGTTAGGTAATGTGAAGGTAATGTTTGGAAGAGCTTCTTGAAAGCATTTCTCAGCTTTTCATTAACAAAATTTTGAAATTTTGTGAAATTTTGTTAACGAGAAGCTGAGAAGTGCTTCTTAGAAGCTCTTCCAAACACTATCTAAGACGTGAACTGAACTAGGATTTTGCAAGCTGTTGTAATCTTCAAAGTCTTCTAGTGAATTTTCTTCCCAAAAAAAAAAAGAAGGGTAGCATAGGAGTTGTTCAAATCCCCAAACATCCAGTATAAATCTGTGTCTTTTAATTTAAGTAAGTCATTTTTATCTTTCATATTCGAACAATTTTCAAATGTTCAATCTATCAGTTTGACTAGCTTCCGCACAAAATTACTTTGTTAGCCAACTGATATCGAAATACGATAATTACAAATTTTAGTTGTTAACCCAAATGAATTTATTTGAAAAAAATTTATACACAATACAAATCATCCATGTGAAGACGTTTCGATCTTAAGACATGACGTCACATCAAGTAAAATATTGAAATTAACAGAAAAAATGAGACGAAAATTTCATCGATATATATCATATATATATATATATATATAATATCAAACTGAAATAAAAATAAAAATACAAAATTAAACGAATTTTCGACAAACAATGATGTCCGGCGTCATGGCTTAGATAAGCAAGGACCCTAGCGTCATGGCTTAGATAAGCAAGTACCTATTTATAGCTGAGTGAAGCTATTTCTCCCCAGTCAACTGATCTTTCATCATCGTTATCTTTTTTTACAGTGTACCTTCCTCATCAGCGATGGCGGCAAAATCTGAGATTACCGTCCCAAGAATCAAGTTGGGCAATCAGGGCCTGGAAGTTTCGGCCCAAGGATTGGGTTGCATGGGGATGTCCGGCGGCTACGGGCCGCCGAAGCCCGAGCCCGACATGATTAAGCTCATACATCACGCCATTCACTCTGGCATCACCTTCCTCGACACCTCTGATATGTACGGCCCTCACACAAACGAAATACTCCTCGGCAAGGTGAATCCCTTTTTTTATTAAGCTAAATATATATATATATTGGGTTTTCTTTACTTTAGATCTTATTTAATTCTCTTCCAATGGTTTTATGTAGGCTTTGAAGGAAGGTATGAGGGACAAAGTGGAATTGGCTACAAAATTCGGTATTTGGTTTGCCAATGGTAATTGGGAAATACGCGGCGACCCAGTGTATGTGCGTGAAGCTTGTGAGGCGAGCTTAAAACGACTTGATATCAACTGCATAGATCTTTATTACCAACATCGAATTGATACGCGTGTGCCAATCGAGGTCACGGTTAGTTTCTAATTCACCCTTGAATATGTGTATGCCCCTGTTTTGATAAACTTTCTACTTCTCTTTGTATTGTTATTGTTACCATAAGATCATGTTTAGGTCTGAGTTCGAGTTAAAATGGATATGAACACGTGACACTAAAAATCAGGGGCTGATTTTTCAGTTGGCTTAAAGAAATTTTGAAAAGATTTCACATGATTGTGAATCATTTGAAAACAACAGAATCCAATACTGTTTTCCCCGATGCTGAGCCAGCCATTGATCATATAGTTCACCATCCATTTAATACTTGTATTTGTAATGGTTGAACCATTTGCATCTGAAGATGGGAGAGCTGAAGAAACTAGTGGAAGAAGGTAAAATAAGATACATCGGTTTATCAGAGGCATCTGCATCCACAATCAGAAGAGCACATGCGGTTCATCCAGTAACTGCCGTGCAGTTGGAGTGGTCTTTGTGGACGAGAGACGTTGAAGAAGAAATCATCCCCACTTGCCGGTATTTTGATTCGTTAATTACGAGGTTCAAAGTTCTTTCTTATGGTTGTGGGAACCTTAAAAGTCTAACTTCATTTATCCTTGATGACATGTATAGGGAACTCGGGATAGGGATAGTAGCATACAGTCCTCTAGGACGAGGGTTCTTCTCTTCTGGTGCAAAGGTGGTTGATTCTTTAACTGAAGGGGACTTCAGAAAGGTTTGCTTACATGTTCATACTGAGTTTTAAATTGAAAATATAATAATTGCGTTTTGTTCCGAAATTAATGTCTTCTTCGTAGAAATTAACTCAAAAGTTACACCGTGGTACTCTTTTTACCTGATTGTGATTTACATATCCTGTTTCCAACATAATCTTGCATCAGAGGATAGTACTTGGTTCATTGTCATGCCTTACCCAACAAATTTGCAGCTAAGTGCCGGCATGTTTATTGAATTAAATGTAATCTTAATCTTCATATACCCGTAGTTTATTGGCACCTGGATCATGATAAAATCATGAAAAAACCTATGGCACCGGCCTTGTTTTTACTTTTTTTTTTTTTTTTTACGTTATCCTTTATTTGGGTCCAATTTAATGTTAGTATTTTACATTGTGCATTAGTTCTTACCAAGGTTTCAACCAGAGAATCTTGAGCATAACAAGACTTTGTTTGATCGAGTGAATGAGATGGCAACTCGGAAGGGATGCACTCCGTCCCAGCTCGCCTTGGCTTGGGTTCATCATCAGGGAAATGACGTGTGCCCCATACCTGGTACAACAAAGATCGCGAATTTTAATGATAACATTGTAGCTTTAGCTGTGAAACTGACTCCAGAAGAGATGGTGGAGCTTGAAACCATTGCTGCAGCTGATGCGGTTATGGGTGACCGTTACATGTCTGGTTTTAGTACATGGCAGAATTCAGACACTCCTCCATTATCTGCGTGACAAGACATTTGAAAATCTTTTAGTCAAGAAGTTCGAATGAAATGGTAGGGATTCTCCCCTTCTTTGTTGTCTGTTTGGTTTTTTGGTTTGTACGCCACGGTTCTTGAAGGCATATTGGGTTCAGACTAAAGTAAAGTCAAATTTATATGGCAAGCTTTCTTAGTTTTTATCTTCTCTATTCATAAATGTGGTCTCATTATGAATGGATTTGTGGGTCTTCATACCCAAATGGTGTAGTTCTGTGAACTGAGCTGCTAACAAAATCCAGAGACTTGGCAATTCCTTATTCTGCTGCTAAAAATACATTTTCTTGTTCAATTGATTTTTCGAAAACGCATCAAATGATCTTCGATCGTAAATAAAACATGCCATGAGATCAAATTAATGGCTACTAGATTACTTTTAGTTGCTATTTTTAACAAAACATTCAATTTCACAATTTATTCCCTTTACTTTTGCATGTTCCGAAATCGTCCTTTTTTACTTTCATTTCTTGAACTAAAAACGTCGTTCACGATAATTAATCTCAAATGATCTTCGATCGTAAATAAAATATTTGTCTCACAAAACACTTCTCATTAACAAAATCTGCAATATTTTTGCTATGAAATTCATAAGATTCGAAAAGATTCGTAAAAACTTTGACAATGTGATTAATGTTTTTATTTGAAAGAAATTAATGATGTTTAAATAAAATAAATATCTCTAAAACCAATCCTTAAATGATGGTGATCAAATTAAACATTTCTCAACTAACGTACAAAAATGATCCTAATAGACATACATATACTCATACTATTGAAGCTATGATATACCATTCTTCAAATTATAATATTTATCAATCATAAAATTTGAGTCAATAATTGAAGCAATATTGCTCTCAATATAGATAATCATCCCCCGCCCAAATACCACAAGCATACTTCAACTAAGAATCCATATATCAAATATCAAAGTAAATACGGTATTTGAGAACAAATCTTCAGAAGTTTAATTTTCAGGTTTTTGTATATATATTTTTTCTTTTAAAATATGTTTTTAGCGGAAAGGATAACTTGCCCTTCTGATTTTTATATACAAACTTGATTTTACATTCAAAAGCTACTTTTAATACATGAACACAATAAATCAACACTCTCAATACATGAACATAGTCTATATACATGTCAACTCAAAATCTTAAATTCGACAAAATAATCTAAATCAATGGTATTAATCTTATACAAAAAGTGAGTGCTCGAAAATTATGCGCATGGACCAAGAAATGGAAGCAAATAGCCCATAGAAGAGAAACCCGAGAAAAATTTAAAAAAAATGCTAAAACAATGAGATACATCAAGTTTAAAACTTTACCGAGGAAAATAACCCAAATATATGTATTCAAAAGTTGTACAAAACACAATATTATATAAAAAAAGGTGGTTGGACTTGGAAAAAAAAAGAATGTGTATTAAGAAAGTTCAAAGTTCGGACAAACTGCACTGCTTGGAAGAGGAAGAATTCGTTAACAAACAACGAACGAATTGTAATATAAAATGCATTGCAATTAATCAAAACTTTGTACCGAGTAAGCTGTTTAATTTTCTTAAAAAAAATTCATTGGGCTCTTTAAGTTTTTAAATCGTTACATGGGCTAATCTGAAATTAGTCCAAAACTTATACATAAAATTTTTTAAAAAATATTTGGGCGACCTGAGCTTTAATTTTCTTTAAAAAATTGCATTGGGCTCTTTAAGTTTTTAAATCGTTACATGGGCTAATATGAAATTAGCCCAAAACTTATACATAAAAATTTTAAAAAAAATATTTGGGCCACCCAGGCTGTAGTTGTGAGACCTCGATTCTAATCATAATCTTAGAGTAAAGCAATTGATCAACACAATTAAACAATAAGGATTAAGACATCAAAATATTTTTTTTTTGAAATGAATAGTGCCCGCTCGATCTGTAAATTCTTACCGATCGAGCGGCCAAGGATTCCGAAGCCACTGTCCAGCAAAAAAAGGACCCTCGCTCGATCGGTAAAATCTTACCGTTCGAGCGGACACAAAAATGCCCAACTCTCTGTTTTGGTTAAGGGGTGCTCGCTTGATCGGTGAACTTCTACCGATCGAGCGAGATGCTCTGTACTAGAAATAAAACTGGTTTTTCCTCAAAAATTCAACTCCAACTCTATCAAATACATTCCAAACATCATAATCCCATTCAACAAGATATAAAAGTACTCGATTCTAGATGCATACAATCTTCAACAAAAATCATGCATAAGTTCCAACTAGTTCGACTTATACAAAACAACAGGAGTTCAAAAATACATAAATGACTCCTAACATCTAAGCCTCACTTCTATCATCATATTCACGATCTAGCCATGAGGTCTCTGACTTGATCCTGCCCCACCTGTTGCCAAGTACACATACAAACAAAGACAACAGATGGATAATCCGGTGAGAATAATATTCCCAGTAAAAGAGACTAGCATACAATATCACATAATATATCAAAACATGATATATAATCAAATTCCACATATACCTCAAGTAATTCATTCAATTGCGGAATTAAAATGATATGCATGACTTTAAAACTTCTGGATTATCAGACTCAGATAATCAAAAGGAATTCTTCTTTCTTTCTTCGGTTTGGGATCCCGAGGTTAAAATATCCAACAATCACGCCGAACTCCCCTTTCGAGGTGGATGAGGTATATTTTAATCCTCTAGACTCTAGGGCATTATAGTGAGTTCACTAGTAGAAAAATCGCGTAAGACTTCGGTTAATAACCGAAGTCGTAGGCACTTAATTACCGAAGTAGTGTCACGTGAAGTAATAGGGTACTTTTTTACTTCGCTGAATCACCGAATTCTTATACCTTAAATTACCGAAGTCTTTGGTCATTTTTTGGAGGCAGAATTGGACCGGTGCCGAAGTAAAAACATATATTTTACTTCGTTAATTTCATAAGTTACGAAGTCAAATATATTCTTATACTTCGTCAATTAATAAATTTGCCGAAGTAAAAACTATGATTTTACTTGGGGTTTTGGACGAAGTTAAATATTGTCTATTACTTCGTTAATTTCGTATATAACTGAAGTAAAATGTATTCTTTTACTTCGATTTTTAATCAAATTTTCGAAGTTAAATATTGTCTATTACTTCAGTAATTTCAATAATATACAAAGTGAAATAATGTTTTTTACTTCGTTAATTTTCTATATTACCGTATTAAAATGCATTCTTCTACTTCGTCTATTAATGTAATTATCTTAGTAAATTATTTATTTAACTTCACCATTTAATTTGAGTGAAGTAACATATGTTTCACTACATTAAAATTTAGATACAAAAATAACACAACATAAATATATTTTTGAAACTTAAAATAGACTAATAAAATTCATAAATTATCCATCCCAAAATGACAAACATCCATAAATTTACAAGTATATCTACCAAAAATAACCCGAAAATATGCATGTATCCACAAGTATTTCCACAAAACTAGTGTATTCACAGAGACAAAACAAAATATTATCACAACGTGCATGACACATTTAGGCACCTACACAGAAGTAGACGAATTCACTCCATTCACTTCTAACTTCATCAAATTGATCTTGGCTGTAATATTAGTTCTTGATGGATCCTGCAAACTGAAATGTAAAAAAAATATAGCTCAATGTCAATTAGAATGATTTTCAGGAAACAAGTAATAGTGAGAGAAGCTGTTATGGCTTGCCCCAATCTATGAACCCGATTCTGAACGCACCGATACTTCTTTAGATTTTAGGTGGTCCATGCTAATGGAAGAAAATAAGTAAAAGTTTGTCAATGATATGATAAAATGAAGACAGTGAAAGACGAAAGAGAACAACTAGATCAGTAACTGGTGTGATGCCCTTCACATAAAAATTACATGTTTATGCTTGCACACATGACACATATGGCATCTTAAGATCTCTCCGATGGATGTAGTTTTATCCATATCAATATCTGGTATCAGGCAGCATGAATATCTTATATTCATGCTACATTAGCTTTAAGATATTTAACAAAGACAAGAAAAGACAGAAAATTTTATAGAAATGTTCAATAAGCAACCAGAATAAAATTCAAGAAATCAAAGATGGTTCGTATCAAGTGAAAAAATTAAGATACAGATGTATGCTTTGGCTCTAATTTCTAAGTGTTACATTCAAAACTTACCTTTGTGTATAAATTTATTTTCTAAAAAATTTTCTGCAGTCCTTTAGTGTTACCTTCAGTGAAAGCATATTCTCAGGCTTCTAACTAGTACATCAGTCCATCCATGACCATTTAGAAGTCAGAACCAGCATAAATGAGTCTGACTGACAGTAAAAGAAGATCAATAATATGCACAAAATAACTAATCGATCTTTTTATGGATCATTCCTCCTAAGGTATGTCACGTATAACATATATAAATTAAGAATAGTATTGAACCATCATTCAACCAAAAACGATATGGTCATGCAAATGTTTCAAATTATGGAAACCTACCTCTTTTATTTCTTGCCACATTTCTCTAGCTGTGATGCCATGGGAGTTTCCAGATATCACAAAACATGGGCACTCAGAGAAATGAACATTTTCGCTTTCTTCTGCTGCAACTGCAGAGTTATAGAGGGAAATCCATTTGCAGTCCTATATCCGTACACTAGGAATTAAAGAAGCCTGCAAAAAATGTATGATAAATATTGAAGACAGAAAAATCATCACAGTCTCTCCAAAAATATAGTAACATACATATGATGCAAGAGAACTCCAGGAATTTTATGCTCAGTCCTGGTAAGACAATGTCAGTCCAATCAGATTAGTTGAGAAAACTCAAGCACAAACTTACTTCCCATGTTAACAACAAGGTAACGTCTGCTGCTGTCTTCCATTCAGAACTGCAAAGATTTAAACAAACAAAATTCTTGGAGGACTAGTATGAAATGAATGCCAAAGATTCAAAATCTAGAATAAAGTCTAACGATACAGAAATATCCTACTGTACATGTATCTATGTTCCTTGCAAACCCACAAACATTTAAGATGCAACTATCTTTACAGAAATATCCTACTGCACATGTATCCTTGTTCCTTGCAAAACTGAACAAGAATATACTACTGCACATTATTTATTTGATGAAAACAGCCCTCAAAAGGCCATAAAGCTGCCCTGAAATAGCCCTTAAAACCACGCCAAAACATCCCACAAAACCTCCACGAATGCATCCAAAAAACATATGCCACCAAGTCTAAATTACAAAACATTTCTATGCAGAACATCAAATTTCACAAACCAAGGGGCACCAAAACAACAATATTACCTCAAAAATAAACCCAAAACTTATACCAAATGATCTCGATTTTATAAACTAAGAATGTATCATCAAGAATTATTTTTTGTAATATATATCTCTAAAATTTTTGACAAAAATAGGCTGGAAAAAAATTAAGACACAAAGAAATGCTGAAATTTGCATCCCTCTGCCAAGGAAGTAGAAAAATAAAGCTACATAACATAAATTAACATGCAAATGAAATAACTGTTCATATATAAAAATGCAATTAACATACCTCAGTTGAAGTTCTTACAACTCTGAAAAACTTCAGAATGCTGAGTTGTTGGTTATATCAAGTATTGCAGTGCACGTGACAAAATTGAAAAAAAAAATAATGGTGGTGAGATGAAATAATTAAATATACATAACGGTGACATTTTTTAAAAATAAAAAATATACATATATAGAATGTAATGATTTGCAATCTGAAGTACTATTTGACTCATCTAGAAACCTCAATATAGAGTATAGAGAGCTTCATTTGCTCCCTAAAAATTTTATCTTTGATTTTACTGAACATATAAATTTTCTCCCTAGAATTGCTCGAGTTGCTGCAGGGCTTCATAGCTAGATGATAATGAACTAATGTTGTGGATCTTTAGAATTTTTTATGCCAGGCAACAAAAACAAGTATATATCATTATTAAAATGCTAAACAACAATTTATAACCAAACAAATAACCTATGATATTGGTAATTACACCCACTTAATTTCCACTTGTAATAAAAATAACAATTAGTATATCATATGTGCTCAACCACCCACAGATTTGCCACCAACATAAATCAAGCAGCCGATAACCACTCAAAATACTCATTTCTAAAACTCCAATCTCACAGGGGCTCAGTAACATAAATTGAAGTGCAGCAATTACTCAAAAATATTAACTTCAGATCTATCTTATCATAAATGATAAGCATCAAGTATGGGTTGATCAAAGGGACGTCATTCATGTTTACCTAAACTAATGAAACCAGGAACTGAAAAGCATAAAAGGCCAATATTAGTCCAGCACAAAAGTCAGTATTAAGATGTGAATGAACTAAAGAAAAAGGAACAAAGTTTTTTATAAAAAAAAAAACTAAACAAAGGGTTAACCTAAATATATGCCTAGTGCAAACAATTTGTCAGCTTGTTTTGCTGCGAATTCTTCAGTAATAGTCATTACAACCTCAAGAACATGACCATATCTAAGCACAAACCACTAATCTGAGAATCATTAGAATATTTTTAGTTTCTTCGAGGGAACAACTATAACGAAACATGGAAAACCAAAATCAAAAGAGGAAACCCAAAAAAAAAAAAACAGAACCTGATTTCAGGTTTTAAAAAAAATAATACTCATCCAAAAAGTACATTTAAAACCCGAATCGATAGGAAAAGAGAATGATTCATACATTTCAGGCCTCTATGATGAACTTAAGATGATATTTAGATTGACATTGCTTGTCGCTCAGTTTCTCTAGCTGCATAATAAAGTCATCATCAATACATTTGTTCAGTTATAAAAAAATTTATAGTACTTGTGCTCAGAATACTAATACTAATATATAAATAAGACACTTTGATGCATACAAAAGGTTTAAATTACAGAAAAAGGTCCTTAAATTGAAAAGAAAGTTTGCCCATGAACCTAATTTTAGTGACATTATTGGGTGTGGTGCTTTCATTTACACTAAGGTGCAGGAGCAGTAGAAATCTTCCAAATGGAGGATTAGCAAACTTCTGAGAGAAGCATGTTTCTTACATGTACTGTTTGCATTTTGGTTTTCAAGTGCTCTTTGCCTTGACAGTAGAAAATTAAAATTATAAATTTAGATTGTATCCATGCAAAACATATTAAAAAAATATGGACTCACAAATAATGGTACAAGCACAAATTATACATATCTTGAGACTAAGAACACATGTGCGCTTATCACAATCAAATTGAAGATGCAATAATGAGCCAAATCTTACAAACTAGATTGGATTTGTGATCATGTGATAGCTCAATTAATCCTTGAGGCATTTTGACAAATACACAAAATTCCTGAATATGTTAATCATGACATAGTGAGGTGCCTTTCTAAATAAGTGGGGAATGCAATTCACGATATTTAATGAAACGAGAGGAAAGAAATCACAAAATAGTTTCCTCATATTTCTAACATGTGCTGCTGCAGGTTTAAGTGTTACACTCTACAAAGGCTTGACACGATCAAAGAAACAAAGGAAAAATTCTTGTAAGGTGTTTAAAAGTGAATAATGAAAGCTGCAATCCAACTCTAAACGGTGCGAATTGACCAAGAGTGAAGTTTAAAAAGTAAATTAAATATTCCACAAATATCATGTACGTCCACTGCAATCAACTTCATAAACCAGTGGAAAGTATGCCAAACTCATCATAAAAGTAGGAAAAAAGAACATACCGATTGATTTGTAAAAAACTAGACCGAACGCATGGGCATATGCCACCAACTTCGTGCCTGGAAAATAGATTTGAATGGGAAATTGCTTTGAATCGGATTGTCAGATGTGATGTAAAGTTTATGTGCAATTATCGTAATATAATGTGATTTTGCCACTTCACAGTCCACGTATATCTGTTAACTTTTTGTTCCTTTCAATCCAACTTTGTGATTTTCACAGCTGACAAACTAGGTTCAATTGCGATCAATAGAAGTAACCACATATTAATCATAGATGATGAATATAATTTAATATACAGAAATTATGAAATCAAGAATAGAATATATCTCGGAATCTTTGTTCACTGCCTTTTAACAACACTTAAACTTGTATGTGATTTACTAAATTGGAATGAACTAAGCTTTATATATCTCTGACGTACATTTATGTACAACGTTTATTCTTATATATTCACAAATTTAGTGTACGTCATCGTCTGCAAATTGCAGTTGATGATGTCTGTCATTTTGAAGGATATAAGTATGGCTACATACAACACAGGTGGGCGATTGGGCTTAGCAACCAAAAGCAGAAAGAAAGCAGAGGGAGAAAAGATGAGATCAGGTTTAAATGCAGAGCACATTAAAACTAGACCGAACCAGAACAAGTTCTGAACATATCTTGTGCCAAGACTATATCCCCAATAAGGAATCATCTTCCAAAACATGTAAAACTCAAATCAAAAGAGAAACCCAAATTAACGTTAAAAAAAGGGAAACGTTGGAATATATATTTGTAGTTTTCTGGATCTAACAACAAGAATGAAAAATCTTCCAAAACATGTCAAACACAAATAAAACAGGAAAACCCAAATTCATTTAAAAAAATGGAACCCGGATTCTTGTAAAGAAAACTAAAACATCTTCCAAAACATTTAAAACCCAAATGGATACCAAAATAGAAGGATTCAGACCTTGGGCTATCGAATTATGGCGTTGGCGAGTGATTATCGGCGGTCGTGGATGGCTGGAGATGCAAATTGGCAGTGGTGGAAGGCTGAAGAAGAAAGGGGATCGCACATTTGATTTTTTTTAACGAGGGATTTTTATTAAGTTGGAAAGAAAGGTGTATGAGAAATTAAGTGAAGGATCCTGTTCATCTTTTTACTTCAGCATTTATAATTAAAAATTTTATTTTTTTTCTTTTTACTTCATCAAAAATCATATACCGAAGTAAAATACAACTTAAAATTATTAGTGAAGCCCGGGTTTTTAAAAATCCGAAGTAAAAGGTTCATTTTTACTTCGCCCGTGTTATTACCGAAGTTGATTGTTACATTTTACTTCGTAATTACTAATTGCCGAAGTAAAAAGTAGCGAAGTAAAAAGCAAAAATTCTACTAGTGGTTAATCGACACTTTTAGTAAATCGCCTACCAAGGCCACTCAACTATAATCTCCAGATCGTCTAATTCAAAATTAATAATCAATCGGTTCAATATGAATGCGTATGAAATCTCATGCATTCAAATATCTATTCAATCATAAGTTTAATAAGCATATAAACATGCAATATGTGATTTTCTCTAGGACACTCGAATCGATCCGGATTCAAGTTAATCGTCCTATTTTATTCCAAAGTCGTCTTATACCTTCTTGTCGTTCACAATCTTCAATCTGTAAAACAACAAATCTCAATTCAATATCTATTCAATTTCTACGATCGAAGTAAGAAGTCGATACTATACCGGCTCAATCTTCCAAACTGATCGAAGCTGCAATCTCGCAACTCCAAGGACTTCGAATCAATCTAACAGAAGAAGTCACAAGATCAATATCGATAGCAAAACCTCATCAAACTCGGTATAATCAAATCAATAGAAACGATATTCCGAAACTCAAACTGGCGGCATAACGGCTATAAACTGATCAAACCGAAATTGCAGACAATAGAATATCAATTCCAAATACTCAAACCAATCATCTAACATCATTTCCAAGTCAAACCCAACACATCTCAAAAATCTAAGTTTCAAAAATCATAAGAAAAATCATATCAAATCCGATCGTCGATAAATCTCCGAACCGTCTTAGATATACTATCACAGCAACCTCAAGAACATCCTCTCCGAATATCAATCAATTCTAAAAACATCCAAAAATTCAAACCTCGTAGAAATAAGAGAAACTTTCTTCCAAACTGAGCACTCGATGTTGTGATCGTAGATATCTACTTCAGATCAAATTCCAACGGACGGATCGAGATAAAAATGAAATCACAAAAGCTTGGAAGCTTTTCTCTCGCCTTCAATGGAGCTAGGCTACTTGGAGAAGGAAGGGAGGAAATGAAGAAGACTTAGTCAAGTCTCTAAGTTATAACAAATCTCTTTTTTGCATTTTAGTCCCTGAAATTTCCAAAAATTGCAAAAAGGTCCCTGATTAATAAAAATTGGATCTCGAATTCTGAAATCACTTAATATCTCAAATAACATCAATTAAGATAAAAATGGGGCGTTACAGCAGTGGCTCCGTCCTTGCCCATGCCCACAAAGTACTTCTCCAAACATAAAATGGAATGGTTCCCAATCCGGCCTTTAAAAAAATAAGAATGCCAAAATATTTAGGCTTGAAAACTTTTGAGAATAGGTCGTCGGGTCGTGCTGATTTGGCTCGATGCAGATGTTTTCACCTAAGCCAATGAATTTTCATGTTCTCAACATTTCCTCCCCACCAAAAATTAGCTACTAGAGACTGAACAGACTTACATAAAGATTGTGCGAGTTTAAAAACCTTCATTGCATAAATCTAATGCGAGTTCGGACCTTTTGAAAAAGGATTGAAACATTCTGAACTTCGCCTATAAATAGACCTCGGATTTATGATATTTAGTGCATGTCTAGATTTTATATTCAATGTATATTCTTAGTGTTTATAGCCTTATACTCGAGGGTCGAACAATAGCAAGGCGCTACGAGACTTATAGCGGAGCTGTGTCAAGGTTGAGACATTCGGCGTCAGACAGTGTTGACACAGACCAGTAGTAGAGATATGTAAGTATTGACTGATATATCCAACTGAGTATGCATGCTTATGTGTTGCATTTTATCTATTGCATTATACTTGTTTTACGATATATGTTTATACTGCTCATGTTATGTACGCAAAATTTGCATAACATGTTGAGACTGTTATCCTTTCGAGATATCCCTTTGTATGGGATAGCTCAGCCCTTTTGTTTATGGACAGATAAACACCAGAAATACACAGTAGACAATGATTCGAGGGGTTTTTGGTGTTCAGGGGACATTTGGATCCAAATCCAGATTTCAGTGTAGTAGTGACCCAGAGGGGTATTTCCACGTTGGTACTACACACTCCTTGGCGCCTAGTCTGAGAATAATATTTATTGTTGGCCCAGATATCCATTACACGCCATATGCATGTATATATAGGTTTGTATACTCATATTTACATATTGGATGTTAGCGCTCACCTCTTTGCTTTTATCTCGGACACCCCATTCGATGGGACTATTTGTAGTATGACAGGTGGTAGATCATTGCTCGGCCGGTTCCCATAACGGGTGTAGAGGTTGCCGATGGTTTAGATTAAGTTTATGTCAGCATATATCTTATTTCGATTGGGTTGTATAAATATTTTTTGGGTTTCAGTTTTATTCCGGTTGTATTGCTTGGTTAGTACTTGTTTCCGCATCTTACTCTGATGTTGATTTTTTATTTATGTGAATTGTATTCCTAAGTTTGTAATTAGTAGGTGATCTGAGACGAGTCAATATATTTATGGTATCAGAGCGTGCATAAGATTTTTGGGACAGAGTTGTTGCAGATTTGGTTTAATGTTTGTTGTTTCTTTTATATGGCCGAGTATGACTATGGCAGCAGCTACGAAAATGAAGGGCAGTGGGGTGATAAAGATCCTAGACATCCCCATAGTCACCGTCATTGTTAGGATGATAGTGGTTGCAGACTTGACTTACATGGATTGTAGTAGCCCAACTCCATTTTACAAGATTAATGAAGTAAAAATGGTTAAGCATGGACTAGGGGCTTAATTTGGATTTAATTATACAATTTTTGGAAATTTGACCAAGTTGAGTTCGGAGCGTTTGAACTAGGATCGGAGGGTCCGAACCCTTCGGAGGCATGAACCAAGGATTGGAGGCTACGGCCGGATCGGAGCGTCCGTACCCAAATCGGACCGTTCGAACCTAGTTAGGCCATGCAAGTGTTGAAGTGTCAATACTGATCAGACACACAGTAGTTCGGAGCCTCCGAAGTAGGGATCGGAGCGTCCGAACTATGCATGCAGTGACGTGCTACGCATGCAAGGATCAGAGCATCCGATCTACCCGAGAAGAGCGTCCGATCTCTGCCTATAAATAATCCCTCTGAGAATTCATTTCTCACACCAAATTCAGAACTTTCTCTGGGTTTAGGTGTTTTCTAGGTGTTTTAGAGGTGATTCCAGCCTTACTAGGCTTGGTTCGGGTGTTGGCGAGGTGCTCCATGGTTGCTGTGGAGAGGTGCCCAAGTTGTGGGGCAGTCGTCATCAGCGGGCTGACGACGAACGCAGGTATAACTCTGACTCCTTATAGTAAATAGGGAGTATGCTATAGCGTAGTTAAGACTTTTAAAACAAGGTTATAATGCATGAGTACTTTGCATTGTAGTACAGACGATAGGCTTGGACATAGAGCTGGTCCAGCTTGCCTTAGTATTTGAGGTACAAAAGTATTATTCGATATATCCAGATTGAGTATCCATGTATTATGTGTTTTGCATGTATTATGTGATTGCATGATTTATATGATACAACATGTTATGACTGTATGTTGCATACATGATCATATTGAGCCTTTATCTTAGAGGTCTTCTGTAGTAGGGCGCTCACCCTACGAGTTGTGGATGGTTGCATACGTAAGTCTTGTGTCAGGTCACCATTATGGTTGGAAACTTGTACTAGTATCAGATCACCATTATCTATTAGGTATATGGGTCACCTCCTGAGGCGACGACGCAACGTGCTATATACCCTGAGCCCGGTTTATGAGTTAGTTTTCTTGACCTGAGTGTCTTGTTACCCGGTTCACTTGCATACATGCACATATAATACCGTATACTAATACTCTCGTACTGAGCTTTTCATGCTCACGTTCCGTACTTTGTTGTGTCTGGACACCCTATTCCATGGTGCAGGTCTGCGGTTGGATGAGGCGGGTGGTTCCAGGAGGGCTTAGACGATTGATGGCCAGCAGAGATATTTGTTTAAGCTTTTGTTTCTGATGTATTTGGGTTAATACACTTGGTTATTCGATATGGTTGTATAACAACATTTTGAAGATTTCTTTCTTTGGGATTGTATTTTGTTTATGGATTCCGATGTTATTTCTGATTAGTAATTAATTAAGTTAAATGTATGCTTAAATTTTTGGTTAGTAGATGATCACCCTGCGGGTCGCTACATTTATGGTATCAGAGCATGCATAGTAATCTTGGGATCTAGATTGTTGAAATAAGGATGAACCTTTAATCATCGTGTAGATGGAGAGGTTTGATGACAAAAGTAGCCATGACATCGTAGGTGGACGTTGGGGTGATCAGGGCAATCGAGTTCATCATCGGGGCTATCATCACCATCGCCATGATGATCGCAGACATTTCAGTATGCATAGGTTCTTGCAGATGGGACCTAAACCATTGATTGGAGGAGAATCACCGGAGGATGCGGAAAACTGGTTGCGGCGTATGGAGGTTTGTTTTCGTGAATTTCGATGCATCGATTAACACTCTTGAATTCCTTGTAGAAGGACGAGCTCAGAAGTGGTGGAGTTCTGCATCTGCACCCTTTATTGCGGCTCGAGGAGTAGCTACTTGGGAAGAGTTCCGCACAGGTTTTCTTAAGTTGTATTTTCCTCATGCTCTTTGACAGTCAAAGGAAAGCGAGTTTTTGAGTTTGAGGCAAGGATCGATGTCGATCGATGAGTACCATTTGAATTTCTTGGAGTTTCTGCCCTATTGCCCCCAGATTTCTGATAGCACAGAGGCGAAGTACAATCTGTTCCTCCAAGGTCTTAATCCGAAGATCCATGATCGAGTTGCATTGGGAGATGACATGAATTACGAGGGACTAGTGAGTCGATGTCACCAGGCTGAGGACAATATCCATCGTAACAGATCTTTCTTCTCGTATAGACCCGCGAGTTCCTTGGGTCCCCATGCTAAGTCTTTCAAGAAGTCTAGTTCTACTTATTCATCCTCAGGATCAGGAGATGTAATGCGCTTTGGCAGGAAGAACCAGGGCCCTTGCAAAAATTATGGTGGGATTCATCCTGCTAATAGTTGCCAAAAGGTTTCAGGGGCATGTTTCCGTTGCGGGAAGATTGGCCACCTGATGAAGGATTGTCCACAGGCTGGGGGAGCTGGTTCTGGTTCTCAGGATTCAGTGCAGCAGAGACCACATGGACAGTCAACAGGAGGTTCTAATCTGAAACCTCGTACCTCCAATCAGGTTTTTGCCTTGAGGCATGATCAGGTAGTGGATGAGAATGAGAAGGTCATAGCGGGTACGTTTCTGTTATTTGATATATTTGATTTTTTACTCATTGACACTGGTGCATCTCATTGTTTCATTTCTGCATGTTTTGTTAAGAGGCATAAGTTACCATACATTTCACTAGACACAGTGGTTGTTGTCTCTACTCCGACGGGTCAGTCTGCGTCAGCTAAGCGTCTAGTGTTGGGTTTCCCTTTAGAATTTGAAGGGAATGTTTTGATGGCGAATCTCATGATATTAGCAATGGAGGATTTTGATTGCATTCTGAGAATTGATGTGTTAACTACATACCAAGCTTCATTGGATTGTTACCAGAGATTGGTAAGATTTCATCCGGTTGGTGATGATAGTTGGTTCTTCTACGGTGAGGGAGCGGGACCTCAGATGCCCTTGGTCTCAGTTATGAAAGCTTGTAGAGCTTTGAAGTCTGGCGCAGAAGGCTACCTCATCTACGCAGTTGATACATCCGCTGGAAATGTTGGTATCGGGAATATACCAGTTGGGAATGAATTCCCCGATGTGTTTCCAGATGAGATTTCAGGATTTTCTCCAGTGCGTGAAGTTAAGTTCGGCATATATTTGATGCCAGAGACTTGTCCTATTTCTCGAGAACCATATCATCTGGCTCCGTCAGAGATGCGTGAGTTGAAGCAGCAGCTTCAGGATCTATTGGAAAAAGGGTATATTCATCCCAGTATTTCTCCTTGGGGAGCGCCTGTTCTGTTCGTGAAGAAGAAGGATGAGTTTATGCGTCTGTGCATTGACTATCGTCAGTTGAATATGGTAACAATCAAGAATAAGTATCCTTTTTCTCGTATAGATTATTTGTTTGATCAGTTGCAGGGTAATTTGGTTTACTCAAAGATTGATTTGAGATCTGGATATCATCAGATGCGAGTCCGAGATTAGGATATATCCAAGACAACATTCAAGACCAGGTATGGGCATTATGAGTTCCTAGTAATGTCATTTGGGTTGACTAATGCACCTGATGTATTTATGGACTTGATTCCGGGAATTTTTGGACAAGTTTGTCTTCGTGTTCATTGATGATATCTTAGTATATTCACATTGACTGAGCATGCATATTATCTAAGGCTTGTATTGCAGACTCTGAGGGATATACAGTTATACGCTAAGCTGAGTAAGTGTGAGTTTTGGCTAGATCGGGTGGTATTTCTTGGCCACATTATATCCAGGAATGGAGTTCTATGGATCCGAGCAAGATTGAGGCCGTAATGAATTGGTCTCGTCCAAAGACGGTAGCTGAGATCCGTAGTTTTCTAGGTCTAGCAGGATATTCTCGTCGCTTTATCGCGAATTTTTCGCAGCTAGCTTGACCCTTGACACAAATTACTAGGAAGGGCGTGAATTTTGAGTGGTCCTCAGAATGTGAGGAAAATTTTTGTGAGTTTCGTAGACGGTTGACTTCTGCGCTTGTGTTTACCGTCTGGATCTGGAGGGTATTAGATGTACACGGATGCTTCTCTTCAGGGATTATGATGTGTTCTGACTCAGAATTGGCATGTGATTTCATACGCCTCTAGACAGTTGAAAGTTCACGAGAATAATTACCCAGTGCATGATCTTGAGTTAGCATCTATTGTATTTGCATTGAAGATCTGACATCATTATCTATACGGTGAGAGATTCGACCTTCACAGACCACAAAAGTTTCAAGTATTTGTTCACTCAGGTGGAGTTGAACATGAGACAGAGACGTTAGATGGATTTTCTGAAAGATTATGACTGTGGAATTAAGTACCATCCAGGGCTGCTAATCTCACTGCTGATGCTTTGAGTCGCAAGGTGAGAGTGTCCGCACTTCAGACCTGTTCTGTGGCAAGTGCAATTGAAGATTGTTGTTCTTCAGGGTATACCTTCAAGCATAAAAAAGGTATGTAGAGTATCCAGATGTTTGAAATTTTATCCGAGCCAGCTTTGTATTCTCAGATTTAAGATGCTCAGATGTCTGACCCGAAGACCTAGCATTTGGATCGTTTAGCCAGAGATGATACTACGTCTGGATTTCACTATCAGTTAGATATTTTTCTTTGTTTGTCTGACAGTATTGTTGTTCCGGAGGATGATACTCTAAGGGAGGAGATTTTATCCCAGACTCATCGTTCTAAGTTGAGTATTCATCCAAGAAGCAACAAGATATACAATGATTTGCGTACTAGGTTCTGGTGGAAGGGAATGAAGAGGAGTGTATATCATTTCGAGATGTTTGGTGTGTCAGTAGGTCAAGACAGAGCACCGAAGACCTGGAGGATTGCTTCACATTTTACTTATTCTTGAGTGGAAATGGTGAAAGAGTGGGTGCCCGGTTAGCCAACTTGTGGTTAAAGGCTGTTATGACTCTATGTGTAAACAATATTTTGTTTAATATAATTTACACTTTTTTATAATGACATTTACTTTATCTTCCTTCATATTGATATATTATGATATACTATTGTTGTTTTGATAAAGACCTTGAATATACTATAGTGTATGTAAGATGTGGTAGTACATTGGGATGACTATCATGAAACACATCTTATAGTCACTGTATATTCTAAACAGTTCCTAGTCGATTGAGCCATCCGAAAATAAGGATAAGGATCGCTCGAGATTGAGACTAGCATTTGCGATGCCTAGTACCACGTTTCATTGGTATGGAACATAGAGATGTTCAAAGCATGCAAATGGATATTCATATGATGAATGATCGAACTACCCTATCCGGTTTTTTCAAGTGGTTATCACTTATCGAGTGGATAAAGTCCGCGGTTTTGGTTGTACACCATTAGTCCTTACTACTTGAAATATCATTGAGACTCTATATGCAAGTACTGTACTTTGACTCATTTACTGACTCTATTGTGGTCATAAGGTGTCGGGATTGGGTGTAGTTACGATACATATAGGAGTCGATGCTTTGTTGTCAAGGATTCACCACATGCTTGCGAGCGTGGATATCCTATGCGATCTGAGGAGATATTAGTGTAACAAATATCTGGCCAGAGTACATGATGTGATTTAAGAAATGGTTTCTTAGTAGCACATTGGATGTCAATATTTGATCTTCAAGATGAATTACATAGTTATCGAATCTCGAACGACTCTCGATTTACCAATGGTTGTTGATTCGATCGGGATATATGGATGAAGGGACCGTACTGTACGCTAACCAAAATCTATTGGTTCTTGCAGGCACTATCAGTGATCCCTAGGGAATCATGGGGCGATGTTGCTAGGCGCTCTTACCATGATTCGTTGGGTAAGTCGGAAATTATTGTTCCGAGTCACAAGGAGTTGTGAGCCCACGGCTAGCTGTATCTCTGAACCATTGAGGATCACACAAGTAATGGATTTCTAATCCCCGTTGAGATAATTAAATTTAAAGAGTTAAATTTAGTGAATAAATAAGTGGGACTTCTTATTTAAGAATAGAGGGAGTAAGATTTCCTAAAATTACATAGTGATGGACATTTTTGGAAATCACTGAATTTGGATTCAGAAAATTTATCTTGACTTTAAAAGATGCAGAAATGGTTTCTGTGCACATTGGTGAAATTGGTTTATCAATCTGAGTCACGATGAATTTTATATTAATTTCTGAACATGCGGGCTTTGCTTGTCAGGCTTGAACTTATGACTAATGGGCCCTAAGCTAATAGCAGCCCACGTTATAAATAAGTTATTGCAGTACAGAAATTGACGTAACAGGTCAAAAATTTCGAAACCCTAGAGAGCATTCTCTCAAGGGATTCGGCCGACCCCTCCCCCTCTCTCACAGTGTTCGAAAATTCAGTCTGTGAATTTTTGAATTTGCAGACTGATTTAACAGATCATATCTGTTCTATCTCATCGTAGAAACTTCTGATAGACTTTCTAGTGCAGTCTGTGAGAGGGATTAAATTTCTGTTCGTGGACCTGATTGAAGAATTGTTCGTTCATCAGTTCCTGGGATATACAACAAGAGCAGATTAATCTGTTGGTGTCCATAATCTCGCTTCAAGATTTTAAGGTAAAATTTATATGATTTAAATTTTATGATTTAATTTTAATTGTAGGAATTTGATAATCATGATATGGAATTGTTCCATATAAAATTTTAAAACTTCCGCTGCAACGGGTATCATTTTTTTTTGATCCGGAGAACGACCGTGTTCCAACAGTGGTATCAGATCCAGGTTGTTCTCGGATTTTACGATTAAAATATTGTTCAATTGTACAAGCCTCGATTTTTCAGAAAAATAAAACGAAAAAAGAAAAAAAAAATTTTAAGTTTCCGGGGGGCTGCCCGCTGCCCTACGCGCAGAGTGTCTGCGCGCAGCACGCTGCGTGCAGCTGGGCCGTATCCGTGCTGGGCTAGGGCAAACGTTTCCCTAGCCCAGCGCGTAGCTGGGCCGCGCCCAGCGGCCCAGCGAAGGGCTGGGCTCCCGACCCGATTGTCGGGGACTGCCCAGGATCGTCCCGGGCAGCCCAGAAAAATTAAAATTTTATTTTTTTGAAATTTTGAATTTCAGCCCGTTAATTGTTATCGGGCCCAGTTTTTGGCCATGTTTGAAAATTGTTTCAGTTGGTCCACGAGGCAATGGGTCAAAATTGTTTGAGCCCAAAATTTTTAAGAAAATTAATTTTTGGATAAATTTTGAATTTTGGAAATTTATAAATTTAATCCAATAAATTAAATCTTTAATTATTAATTTTGGTACAATTGATAATAAAATATGATTTTATGTATAAAATTGGATTTTATATGTAAAATATGATTTTATGGATAAACTAGATAAAATATGATTTTATATATAAAATAAGATTTTATGTATGAAATATGATTTTATCTATTTAAATTTTATTGCCATTGCATGATATCCAATGAATTAATTTGGAATTAAAATTATTGGATAAGGATGATCGATTGCCATGACCAATATTATAGGTGTATGTTAGGTTGTTTACATTTGGTTTTATTATTGCTGTTGTGTTTTATTAATGGGCCTGTTTTATGGCCCAATATGAATTGTTATATGTAATATAAGTGGGCCTGGTTTATGGCCCGTTCCCACCCTTAAAATATGTATCCCCTACTTGTCATCGAAATTTATTGTAAATTTATAAGACTCAGTGGGAGATAAAGATTTGAAGACAAAGGTGGGCCCAGCAGACAATAAAGACCGAAGAAATGTAAATTGAAAGCTCAATGTAATAGGATTGCATTGCATACTTGCATATTACCTAGGATTGGACTTAGACTCGTGATTGGCAACCACGGGTCGATTAGTAATGGAATCGATCATCCTAAAATAATATATGATATTATTGTTGTATGCATGTTTAGACTAAATTGTATGAATCCCGCAAGCATACAAATTTTGAATGATGAGACAAATTTTTCGAAATTAAAATCCCTCATTTTAAATATGATTTAAAATTGATATCAAGATAAACAAAAGGGCATTTAAATATTGTTTAAATGTTCCTACCTTCCATCAATGATCAATGTATGAGATGCTACCCGCGGATACGGTCCGGCTCATATTATTGGGGGGCCCGTTCGTCGAAAAGCTGTACATTGGATCGACACATGTTGTAAGTTGGGTGGAACTCCCATGGGATTGGCTCATATTATTGGGGATCCACATGACGACTATCCATCACAACTTAATATTGATGGGTCATCTTGACGTGTCACAATAAATGGCGTCATATTATTGGGCCCTTATTGGACATGAGGTAAAAACATGGAGGTTGCTTTGGAAGCAATTGGGCTCTACCTTTTGAAAATTATGGTTGGCTGATATTATTCGGGACTATAGTTTGTCAATTGGACTCCATGTTCCCACTAAAGAAAATGTTTTTCGTTTTCACTAGAGGGTAGTGAAATCGTTAAAATAGTGGGAGTGAGATTCATAAAATAAATTTCACCATATTTTATGTCTTAGTATATTTATTAAACAAATCACTGATAATTGTCTGTTTCTTTTCAGTATTTCATTACAATGAATTCGCGTAATCCACTATTCTCGATTCTCGAACAAAACAAGTTGACTGGCGCAAACTACACAGAATGGTTCCGTAAGTTAAAAATTGTTCTAAGTTCGGAAAAGGCTTTCTACGTGCTAGAGAAGCCTCCTCCGAAGGAAGCACCAGCTGATATAAGTCCGGAAGAGTTGGCCAAACTTGATAAATGGTGGGACCATGATATCAAGGCCAAATTCTATATGCATGCTTCGATGTCTGATGAACTCCAGAGGCGATTTGAGGATACCGTGAATGCTGCTAACATTCACGTACAACTCAAAGAACTTTTTGGGGCTCAATCGAGAGCTGAAAGGTTCGCTACTGTAAAAGAGTTAATGACGTGTCGCATGAGTGAAGGAACTTCGGTCCGTGATCATGGGGTACGCGTGATTTGGCTCATTCAGAAGTTGGTAACGCTTGAATTGGTATTGGAGCATGAACTCAATGTGGACTTATTACTTCTCTCTCTTCCTTTATCGTTTGACGGTTTTGTGGTGAATTTCAATATGAACAAGATAGAGGCCTCCCTTGAAGAGATGGTCAATATGCTTGTAACTTATGAAGTCACTTTAAAGAAGGATAAACCGGTTCTCTTGGTGGGCTCCTCTTCTTCTGCTAAGAAGGGGCCAAGTACAAAGGGTAAGAAACGTTCTGCCCCATCCAAGAAAATCGGACCCGAGAAAAAAAACAAGACAAAGGCTTCAAAGGTGGAAAAATCCAAGGATGTTTGCCATCACTGCAAGAAACCCGGTCATTGGAAACGTAACTGCAAGGAATATCTCGAGCAGTTGCGAACTGCGAAGGGTATGTTTTATATTGAAATAAATGTTTCACTTAATACTACTTCTTGGGTATTGGATACCGGATGTGGATCTCACATTTTCAATGATTTGAAGGTGATGACAAGAAGTCGCAAGCTTAGGATGGGTGAGACCCAGCTGAGGCTCGGAAATGGTTCTCGAGTTGAAGCAAAAGCTGTGGGAGACATTTGTTTAATTTTGCAGAATGATTTTAAGTTATTTTTGAGAGATGTTTTATATGTGCCAGATTTGGTTAAAAACATTATTTCTATTTCTATGCTTGATAGAGATGGTTTTTCTTGCAATTTTGTGAATGGGATTTGCAATATTTACAAGAATGAATGTTTAATTGGATGTGGACAACTTGAAAACGATCTATATAACTTAAAATTAAAAGACGTTCCAATTAATTATGTTGATAAACCGATAACAACAAATAAAAGAAAAATTGATAATCAAAACCCGGCAAACCTTTGGCATGCTAGGCTAGGTCATGTTTTCTCAAGGAGGATGAACAAGCTAGTGGGAGAGGGCATGTTTGATATGTCTGATATTAACTCTCTACCTACTTGTGAGTCCTGCCTGAAAGGAAAAATGACTAAATCTTCTTTCAAAGGAAAACCTGAGCATAGTCAAAATCTATTGGATTTGATCCATACAAATGTTTGCGGACCATTTAGTATTGGTACAAAATTTGGTCACACCTACTTCATTACCTTTACTGATGATTATTCTAGGTATGCGTACTTATATTTGATGAAATATAAGTCTGAATCATTTGAAAAGTTCAAAGAATTCAAGGCTGAAGTAGAAAACAAACTAGGTAAGAGTATTAAAGCACTTAGATCAGATCGAGGTAAAAAATACTTAAGTACCGAGTTCTTGGATTATCTAAAAGAGAATGAGATTCTCTCTCAGTGGACTCCTCCTATGACACCTCAGCTGAATGGTGTTTCGGAGCATCGCAATCGAACCTTGTTGGACATGGTTCGATCTATGATGAGCTTCACTGAGCTCCCACCTTCGTTTTGGGGCTATGCTCTTGAAACGGCGGTATTGTTTTTGAACAACGTCCACACTAAATCAGTGGACAAAACACCATACGAGTTATGGAATGGCAAAGCTCCTAAGTATTCGTACTTGAGGATTTGGGGATGTCCTGCTTACGTGAAGCAGACAGTGGGAGATAAGTTGGATAGTCGATCCACCTTATGTTATTTTGTAGGGTATCCGAAGAATTCAATCGGATATTATTTCTATCATTCTACTGAAACAAAAGTGTTTGTTTCAAGGAATGCCACCTTCTTGGAGAAGGAGTTCTTATTGGATAAGAAAGGCAAGATGATGGAACTCGAAGAAATTCGAGAAGAACCCGAGATACAAAATAACGATCCTATACCTCAAGAATCATCACAAGACACGCCTATTACTAGAAGATCCGAGAGGACTTCTAGGCCTCCTATTAGATATGGTCTTCTTCTTTAAGGGGATCAAAGTGAACCCGACATTGGATGTGATCCAAGAAACTTCAAAGAAGCAATTTCTGATGCTGATTCGAACTTATGGCTTGAAGCTATGCAGTCGGAAATAGACTCGATGCATACAAACCAAGTTTGGTCTTTAGTAGATCCTCCCGATGGAATAGTTCCAATAGGGTGTAAATGGATCTACAAGAGAAAGCTTGGGCCTGATGGTAAGGTACTGACCTACAAGGCACGATTGGTTGCAAAAGGTTACACTCAAAGACAAGGTGTTGACTATGATGAAACTTTTTCACCAGTCGCAATGTTCAAGTCCATAAGAATCCTTATTGCCATTGTTGCATGGTATGACTATGAGATATGGCAAATGGATGTGAAGACTGCATTCCTTAATGGAAACATTAAGGAAGAGATCTATATGATGCAGCCCGAGGGATTCACATCCATGGGAAGCGAGCATAAGGTATGTAAGCTTCAGAGATCGATCTATGGTCTCAAACAGGCATCAAGAAGTTGGAACCAGAAATTTGATGAAACAATAAAGGACTTTGATTTCATCAAGAACCCGGAGGAACCGTGCGTGTACAAGAAAGTAGTTAAGGATGCTGTGACATTCTTAGTACTTTATGTTGATGACATCTTACTCATTGGGAATGATGTAGGGATGTTGCAGTCAACAAAGATATGGTTGTCAGGTAGATTCTCGATGAAGGATTTGGGTGAGGCGTCCTATATTCTAGGGATACAGATCTATAGAGATAGATCTAAGAGAATGATAGGACTTACTCAAGCTACCTACATCGACACTATATTGAAAAGGTTTTCAATGGATGAGTCCAAGAGAGGACATCTACCTATGTGTCATGGAGTTTCTCTATCCAAGTCTATGTGTCCCAAGACTGACGAAGAGATAGAGAAGATGACACACGTGCCATATGCGTCAGCCATAGGTAGTATCATGTATGGGATGATATCTACCAGACCGGATGTGGCCTATGCTCTGAGCGTCACGAGCAGATATCAAGCCAATCCCGGTCAAATGCATTGGAAAGCCGTGAAGGATATTCTTAAGTACTTGCGAAGGACTAAGAATGTATTCATGGTTTATGGAGGAAGAGAATTGAAATTGGAAGGCTACACCGACTCTAGCTTCCAAAGTGACGTGGATGACTCGAAGTCAACCTCTGGATTTGTATTCGTGCTCAATGGCGGTGCTATCTCTTGGAAGAGTTCCAAGCAGGACACCACAGCGGATTCCACCACTGAGGCAAAATACATTGCAGCATCAGCTGCTGCTAAAGAGGCGGTTTGGATTAGGAAATTCATCCAAGAGTTGGGTGTAATTCCTGAAGCTGTTGGTCCTGTCCCGGTGTACTGTGACAACACGGGTGCCATTGCTCAGGCAAAGGAACCAAGGTCTCATCAGAAGTCTAAACACGTACTGAGGAAATACCACATCATCCGGGAGATCGTGGATAGAGGAGACATCACTGTCGAGAGAGTGGCCTCTGCAGACAATATCGCTGATCCGCTTACTAAGACCTTGTCAGGACCATTCTTTGACAAACATCGCGAAACAATGGGATTATGTAGTATGACTAGTTGGCTTTAGGGCAAGTGGGAGATTGAAAGAGTGGGTGCCCGGTGTAGTGACCCTGCATGGAATCACCTACTAACTGACAACTAATAGCATGCATTAAACTTAAATACAGTAAAATACTTAACAGAGTAAAAACGTGCGGAAACATAATCCATAATTTACATATCAGCTTAGTAATATAATCCAGGCTTAAATCTGTAGTGATACAACCATATCACTATTCTTAAAAGTAAACATTATACAGCTAATAAATCGTGCTGTATAAAAACTTGCAAAGCTCCTGCTCCCTAGTCCTGCCTTGAACTACCAGCTCCGTCCATCCTGCGACCTGCCCCATGGAATAGGGTGTCCAAGATAACAACTAGGACGTGAGCGCTACGCCCAGTACATAGACATGAGTAAACATATGTATATAATGCATGCAACATGATGACTGGTACAGGGTCATCTGAAAAGTCATGCTCAGAACCGGCGCCATATGAGTGCTGCCACCGCACGGATCAACCTCTGGGTGCAACCACACTCGTCTAGTACACCAGAGTAGACAGACATAAATGCCCCCGCCGTCGCGGTACTCTCAGTGACAGACTATCGAGTATAGAGCTGAGCGACTCTATAGTCAGGTATAACAAGGTATAGGCTCAACGTGTATATGCACATGACATATGGATATAGAAAACGGTAAATCATATATCATGCCATATAATAATGCCAAATAAATGCAACATATAAACATGTATACTCGCTGGCAATCTCAGTCAATGTGTACGTACCTCTAGGCTAGTTCAAGTATAATAGGATCCTAGGTTCCAAGCCTATATTCAAAAGTTCACCGTATCACTACATAAATTCTATAAGCCTTAACTAAGCTAATAAGTACTCCCAAAACTTAAATAGATTCCCGGACCATACCTTCGTCCGTAGTTAGCCCTTTGGAGTCGCTAGTCCTGAATGACTATAACCTCACCGTGGTTATTTCAGAACCTCACTATTAACCGATAGGGCCCTCAAGTGTATATCTCACACTATATAACTGAAGAAGGAAACGCGGGAATTCGTATTTCAAAACTGAAGCAAATGAGCCCTATTTATAGCCAAAATCTCGGCAACGATCGGAACCACCGATCTCGGGATCGGAGCTTCCGATTCCAGCTCATTCTGTGCATGTCTGACACGTCGGGATCGGAACCACCGTTCCGGGATCGGAACTTCCGATCGAACCCCCGACCAACACTTGTCAAAACTCACGGCTGAGTCATCGAGCATTGCTGGCTGGCTGAGATCGGAACCTCCGTTCCTGATCGGAACGTCCGATCCCCGTGCATCCGATCTGCTTCCGAAGTGGTCAGGATCGGAGCTTCCGAACTGGGATCGGAGCTTCCGATCTGGCCCAAAGTCAAAAGCCCAAATTCCTCTTCCGAAGTCCAATAACACTCCGAAATAGATCAATTACCAACCCTTAATCATGTTTAACATATTATTATCTTAAAATGGGTTCCGGGTTACTACATTCTCCCCACCTTTAGATATTTCGTCCGTGAAATAACATCTAAAGATAAATCAAGATAACAATATGAAACAACAAACCATGTCTTATTACAACAACGGTAATTACACCTTATATGGTAATCAAAAATACAAAGCAAACAACTCAGGATATTCTGCTCGCATACGACTCTCAGTTTCCCAAGTTGCTTCTTCAACGCCTCGGCGCTGCCACTGTACCATCACAAGTGGTATAGTCTTGTTCCGAAGAACTTTCTCCTTCCTGTCTAGGATACAGATTGGTCGTTCAACAAAAGACAGATCTGGCTCTAGCTGAATATCAGTAGACTGAATCACATGAGATTCATCAGCTATGTACTGTTGAAGCAACGACACATGAAAAACATTGTGTATACTGGAAAGAGATGGCGGTAAAGCCAAACGATAAGCAACATCTCCGATCTTCTCCAGTATCTGGAAAGGCCCAATGTAACAAGGAGACAACTTGCCTTTCACACCGAATCTCATCACCTTCCTGAAAGGTGATACTCGCAGAAAAACATATTCACCAGGCTCAAACTGAGTGGCCTGCGGTGAATATTCGCATAACTGGCTTGTCTATCTTGAGCAACTATGATCCTATGCTTGATCAAATCTACCTTGTCTACAATCTGCTGCACCAATTCAGGACCCTCGACTTGCCGTTCCCCGACTTCATCCCAGAATAACGGAGTACGACACCGTCGACCATACAATGCCTCGAAAGGTGCCATATCAATACTACGATGATAACTGTTATTGTAGGCAAATTCAATCAAAGGTAACTGATCCTGCCAAGATAAACCAAAGTACATGACAGAAGAACGTAGCATATCCTCCAGCGTACGAATAGTGCGCTCTGACTGTCCGTCAGTCTCCGGATGATACGCCGTGCTCAAACTCAGAGTGGTACCCAACGCCTGCTGAAAACTACCCCAAAAATGTGAAGTAAATCGCGGATCTCTATCACTGACAATACTCACTGGAATCCCATGTAATCGCACAATCTCCTGGATATATAAGCGTGTCATGCGATCATAAGAATACTCCCGGTTATAAGGAATAAAGTGTGCTGATTTCGTCAAACGGTCAACAACGACCCAGATAGCATCACACTGACGTGACGTCATAGGTAAGTGGGTGACAAAATCCATAGTTACGTGCTCCTACTTCCATTCGGGAATCTCAAGATTCTGCAGTAATCCACCTGGTCGTCGATGTTCAGCCTTGACCTGTTGACAAACCAAACATCTCGAAACAAATTGATACACACTTCGCTTCATCCCCTTCCACCAGAATCTAGTTCGCAAGTCCTTATACATTTTCATACTTCCAGGATGAACTGATAATCGACTCCTGTGAGCTTGAGATAGAATATCATTCCTGAGCTCCGCAACATTAGGTACAACCACTCCATTGGATAGGCACAATAAACCATCTGCCTGAAAATGGAATCCAGATGTATTAACTCCATTGGCTAGACGTGCCAATCGCTGAGTCTTATCATCAGATATCTGAGCATCTCTGATCCGAGAATACAATGCTGGCTCAGATAGAATAGTATACAAACGAATCCCATTCCTCCCTTTCTTGTGCTTGAGCGTAAAACTCAATGAACAGCACTCTTGAATCATATGAGATATTTCATTAGTCTGAAGTGCAGACAGTCTCACCTGCCGACTCAAGGCATCAGCAGTAAGATTAGCAGAACCTGGATGATATTTGATTTCACAATCATAATCCTTCAAGAGATCCATCCAGCGTCTCTGTCGCATATTCAACTCTGCCTGAGTGAATAAATACTTCAAACTCTTGTGATCCGTAAATATCTCAAATTTCTCGCCATAAAGATAATGTCTCCAAATCTTGAGCGCAAATACAATGGCGGCTAACTCGAGATCATGCACTGGATAATTACTCTCATGCAACTTCAACTGTCGAGAAGCATAGGCAATAACATGTCCATGCTGTGTCAAAATACATCCTAACCCCTGACCAGAGGCATCAGTATAGACAACATAACCTCCTGATCCAGAAGGTAGAGCTAGCACAGGTGCAATAGTAAGACGTCTACGCAGCTCGTGAAATGACTCCTCACAATCCGAGGACCAAATGAAGGCAACATCTTTCCGAGTAAGCTGAGTCAAAGGCCTGGCCAACTGTGAAAAATTCTCGATGAACCGACGGTAATATCCCGCTAGACCCAAGAAACTACGAATCTCAGCAACCGTCGTCGGTCGAGACCAGTTCAGCACTGCCTCTATCTTACTAAGATCAACAGATATCCCTTCACTCGAAATCACATGACCGAGAAATACTACCCGATCAAGCCAGAATTCACACTTACTCAATTTCGCATATAGCTGCTTATCTCGTAACGTCTGTAGAACAATCCTCAAATGCTGTGCATGCTCATCCTTGTCATGAGAATAAACAAGAATATCATCTATAAAGACGATGACAAATCTATCCAGATAATCTCGAAATATCTGATTCATCAGATTCATAAAGACTGCCGGTGCATTCGTCAAACCGAATGGCATCACCAGAAACTCATAATGCCCGTATCTGGTCCTGAAAGCAGTCGTAGATATATCTGAGTCTCGTACCCGCATCTGATGGCATCCAGATCTCAGATCTATCTTCGAATAAACAGAAGTACCCTGTAGTTGATCGAACAGATCATCAATCCGCGGCTAAGGATACTTATTCTTGATGGTGACACGATTCAACTGCCTGTAATCAATACATAATCGCATCGATCCATCCTTCTTCTTGACAAACAAAACAGGTGCTCCCCACGGAGAAACACTCGGACGAATATATCCCTTATCAAGCAGATCCTGTAACTGCTGTTTCAATTCCCTCATCTCTGACGGTGCCAGACGATAAGGTGCTTGGGATATAGGCGTAGTTCCTGGTACTAGATCAATACCAAATTCAACCTCTCGAACCGGAGGAAAATCAGGAATCTCATCAGGGAATACGTCAGGAAACTCGCTGACAACCGGTAGCTGATCAATACCCGTACTACTCATGAACATATCAACTGCATAGATGAGGTAGCCCTCCCCACCTGACTCCAAGACATGACATGCCTTCAGAGCCGAAACAAGTGGCATCGGAGGTCGCGCACCCTCACCATAAAAGTACCAACTATCACCCTCAACGGGATGAAACTGTACCAGACGCTGATAACAATCCACAGTAGCGTGATACAAAGTCAGCATATCTATTCCCAAGATACAGTCAAAATCCGTCATCGCTAATATCATCAAATTAGCTGATAACACATTACCCTCAAACTCCAGAAGGCAACCCATCACTAGATGCTTAGTTACTATCTCTTGCTCCAACGGAGTAGATACAACTAAATCCATATCTAATGATACATAAGGTAATCTATGTCTCTTAACGAAGCGACTAGAAATAAAGGAATGCGATGCTCCAGTATCAATTAATACAAGTGCAGGAATACCACATAACAAGAAGTTACCTGCCAACATGCGATCGCTTCCCTCAGTAGCCTGCTCCTGAGACAGAGCAAACACCTGCCCTTGAGTCTGGGGATGATAACCAGAAGAACTCTGTGGTGCTGGCTGCTGACGTGGAAAAATAGAAGCTTGAGATCCAACTTGTGATCCCAATCCACTAGCAGAACCCATACGCTGAGGACAATCTCTCCGCAGATGTCCCTGCTGCCCACAAATATAACACGCCCCAGTAGCTCTCCGACATGAAGCTGCAGGATGCTTCCCACCACAGTGGCTACAAAACTCCTCCTTCTTCTTCTTCTTCCCAAAACGGAACATACCTCGTGAACCACGAGATCCAGATGAAGTAGTAGGAGTAGAAGAAGACGTAGGTACAGATGGCACAACAGATTGAGCTCGAGGCTCAAAAGATCCACTAGGCTGTGCTGGCATCATCAACTGTGCACGCCTGTTGCTAGTCTCCACAAGACGGCAACGGTTCACCAAAGTCTCATAAGATACCGGGTCATCACAGACGACAACCTGAGAGTAGATATCTTGGTTCAGTCCTTGCAGAAAGATATCATATTTCGACGCATCACTTTCATTGATATGAGGACTGAAAGGTAGCAGATCAAGAAATCGCTGTTGATACTGATCAATAGTCATTGATCCTTGCCTCAAAGTAAGCAACTCCATAGATCGTGCTTGGCGAACAGCCGGAGGAAAATACAATTTCTGAAACTCCCGACAGAAATCCCCCCAAGTCACCTGTCCTCTCTCAGTACGTGCCTGAGCAACCTTGGCATCCCACCAAAAACGTGCTCTATCCTCTAGAACGAATTCTAGAACTTCCAGTTTCTGCTCCTCAGTACACTCAAAAGCTCGGAACGTGCTCTCAAGTTTAGACATCCAGCTTCTAGCTTGTTCAGGATTCTCGCCTCCCACTAAGGGTTTCGGTCCTACCTGCATAAACTTATTAATAGTATAGCGACGTCGACCCTCATGAGGACGATGTTGATCATCCTGATGATGATGGCGACGATGATGATGACCACTTCCCTGGCCAACACTACCGTGACTCTCGTCAGCCATATCCTGAAAAGAATTGCACATTAAAATCCCAAATGCGCAAGAATTACTTAAGACTAAACTAAATCCCAAGTACTAATCCCAAAATCTATGCATGCTCTGATACCAAAAATGTAGTGACCCTGCATGGAATCACCTACTAACTGGCAACTAATAGCATGCATTAAACTTAAATACAGTAAAATACTTAACAGAGTAAAAACGTGCGGAAACATAATCCATAATTTACATATCAGCTTAGTAATATAATCCAGGCTTAAATCTGTAGTGATACAACCATATCACTATTCTTAAAAGTAAACATTATACAGCTAATAAATCGTGCTGTATAAAAACTTGCAAAGCTCCTGCTCCCTAGTCCTGCCTTGAACTACCAGCTCCGTCCATCCTGCGACCTGCCCCATGGAATAGGGTGTCCAAGATAACAACTAGGACGTGAGCGCTACGCCCAGTACATAGACATGAGTAAACATATGTATATAATGCATGCAACATGATGACTGGTACAGGGTCATCTGAAAAGTCATGCTCAGAACCGGCGCCATATGAGTGCTGCCACCGCACGGATCAACCTCTGGGTGCAACCACACTCGTCTAGTACACCAGAGTAGACAGACATAAATGCCCCCGCCGTCGCGGTACTCTCAGTGACAGACTATCGAGTATAGAGCTGAGCGACTCTATAGTCAGGTATAACAAGGTATAGGCTCAACGTGTATATGCACATGACATATGGATATAGAAAACGGTAAATCATATATCATGCCATATAATAATGCCAAATAAATGCAACATATAAACATGTATACTCGCTGGCAATCTCAGTCAATGTGTACGTACCTCTAGGCTAGTTCAAGTATAATAGGATCCTAGGTTCCAAGCCTATATTCAAAAGTTCACCGTATCACTACATAAATTCTATAAGCCTTAACTAAGCTAATAAGTACTCCCAAAACTTAAATAGATTCCCGGACCATACCTTCGTCCATAGTTAGCCCTTTGGAGTCGCTAGTCCTGAATGACTATAACCTCACCGTGGTTATTTCAGAACCTCACTATTAACCGATAGGGCCCTCAAGTGTATATCTCACACTATATAACTGAAGAAGGAAACGCGGGAATTCGTATTTCAAAACTGAAGCAAATGAGCCCTATTTATAGCCAAAATCTCGGCAACGATCGGAACCACCGATCTCGGGATCGGAGCTTCCGATTCCAGCTCATTCTGTGCATGTCCGACACGTCGGGATCGGAACCACCGTTCCGGGATCGGAACTTCCGATCGAACCCCCGACCAACACTTGTCAAAGCTCACGGCTGAGTCATCGAGCATTGCTGGCTGGCTGAGATCGGAACCTCCATTCCTGATCGGAACGTCCGATCCCCGTGCATCCGATCTGCTTCCGAAGTGGTCAGGATCGGAGCTTCCGAACTGGGATCGGAGCTTCCGATCTGGCCCAAAGTCAAAAGCCCAAATTCCTCTTCCGAAGTCCAATAACACTCCGAAATAGATCAATTACCAACCCTTAATCATGTTTAACATATTATTATCTTAAAATGGGTTCCGGGTTACTACACCCGGTTAGCCAATTTGTGGTTAAGGGCTGTTATGACTCTATGTGTAAACAATCTTTTGTTTAATATAATTTACACTTTTTAATAATAGCATTTACTTTATCTTCCTTCATATTGATATATTATGATATACTATTGTTGTTTTGATAAAGACTTTGAATATACTATAGTGTATGTAAGATGTGGTAGTACATTGGGATGACTATCATGAAACACATCTTATAGTCACTGTATATTCTAAACAGTTCCTAGTTGATTGAGCCGTCCGCAAATAAGGATAAAGATCGCTCGAGATTGAGACTAGCATTTGCGATGCCTAGTACCACGTTTCATTGGTATGGAACATAGAGATGTTCAAAGCATGCAAATGGATATTCATATGATGAATGATCGAACTACCCTATCCAAATTTTCCAAGTGGTTATCACTTATCGAGTGGATAAAGTCCGCGGTTTTGGTTGTACACCATTAGTGCTTACTACTTGAAACATCATTGAGACTCTATATGCTAGTACTGTACTTTGACTCGTTTACCGACTCTATTGGGGTCATAAGGTGTCGGGATTGGGTGCAGTTACGATACATATAGGAGTCGATGCTTTGTTGTCAAGGATTTACCACATGCTTGCGAGCGTGGATATCTTATGCGATCTGAGGAGATATTAGTGTAACAAATCTCTGTCCAGAGTACATGATGTGCTTTAAGAAATGGTTTCTTAGTAGCACATGCGATGTCAATATTTGATCTTCAAGATGAATTGCATAGTTATCGAATCTCGAACGACTCTCGATTTACCAATGGTTGTTGATTCGATCGGGATATATGGATGAAGGGACAACACTGTACGCTAACAGTGATACCTAGGGAATCATGGGGTGATGTTGCTAGGCGCTCTTACCATGATTCGTTGGGTAAGTCGGAAATTGTTGTTCCAAGTCACAAGGAGTTGTGAGCCCACGGCTAGCTGTATCCCTGAACCATTGAGGGTCACACAAGTAATGAATTTCTAATCCCCGTTGAGATAATTAAATTTAAAGAGTTAAATTTAGTGAATAAAGAAGTGGGACTTCTTATTTAAGAATAGATGGAGTAAGATTTCCTAAAATGACATAGTGATGGACATTTTTGGAAATCACTAAATTTGGATTCAGAAAATTTATCTTGACTTTAAAAGATGCAGAAATGGTTTCTGTGCACATTGGTGAAATTGGTTTATCAATCTGAGTCACGATGAATTTTATATTAATTTCCGAACATGCGGGCTTTGCTTGTCAAGCTTGAACTTATGACTAATGGGCCCTAAGCTGTTAGCAGACCACATTATAAATAAGTTATTGCAGTACAAAAATTGACGTAACAGGTCAAAAATTTCGAAACCCTAGAGAGCATTCTCTCAAGGGATTCGGCCGACCCCTCCCCCTCTCTCACAGTGTTCGAAAATTCAGTCTGTGAATTTTTGAATTTGCAGACTGATTTAACAGATCATATCTGTTCTATCTCATCGTAGAAACTTCTGATAGACTTTCTAGTGCAGTCTATCAGAGGGATTAAATTTCTGTTCGTGGACCTGATTGAAGAATTGTTCGTTCATTAGTTCTTGGGATATACAACAAGAGCAGATTAATCTGTTGGTGTCCATAATCTCGCTTCGAGATTTTAAGGTAAAATTTATATGATTTAATTTTAATCGTAGAAATTTGATACTCATGATATGGAATTGTTCCATATAAAATTTTAAAACTTCCGCTGCAACGGGTATCATTTTTTTTTATCCGGAGAACTACCGTGTTCCAAAAAATGGGAGTTGATCACGATGGACTTCGTGAACAATTTACCGGTGTCTTCGAGGAATTGTGATGCTATCTGGGTTGTGGTGGACCGACTCACCAAGCCAGCGCATTTCATTCCTTATAACTGGGACTACAACTTTGACAGGATGACACGTTTGTACATCTAGGAGATTGTCCGATTGCACGGAGTGCCAGTGAGCATAGTAAGCGATCGAGACCTTGGGTTTACTTCCAGGTTCTGAGGGAGTCTTTAGCGCGCTATGGGTACTACTCTCAGTTTGAGTACTGCATATCACCCAAATACTGACGGGCAGTCAGAGCGCATGATTCGTACTCTTGAAGACATGTTGAGAGCATTTGGATTTCGGTCCAGCATGGCAAGATCAATTGCCATTGTTTAGTTCACGTACAACAATAGTAACCATTGCAGTATTGGGATGGCTTCATTTGAGGCGTTTTATGGACGACGATGTTGTACTCTACTATTCTGGGAAGAAGTGTGGGAGCAACAGGTAGAGGGACCAGAGTTAGTCCAGCAGGCTGTTGATAATTTTGGACAGATCAAGAAGAGAATTAAGACTACGCAAGATTGGAAGGATAGTTATGCGAATGTTAGGCGCAGACCTCTGCAGTTCAATGTGGGCGAAAATGTGTTCTTGAAAGTATCACCATTTTGCAGGATTTTAAGATTTGGTCTCAAGGGTAAGATATCTCCTAGGTTTATTGGTCCATTTGAAATTTTGGAAAGTGTTAGAAATCTAGCTTACAGGTTGGAGTTACTGCCATATTTGGAAAGTATCCACGATGTGTTCCATGTTTCACTATTGCGACGCTATGTGGCAGATGAGTCTCATATCTTACAGCCGTCTGAAGTACAGTTGGATACAGATTTGACGTACGTGGAGAGACCTTTGCGTATCATAGGTCATAAGGATAAAGTCTTACGCAACAAGATTATTCCTCTTGTTCTAGTTCAGTGGCAGCGCCGAGGTACTGAAGAAGCCACTTGGAAACTTGAAAGTCGGATGCGTACAGATTATCCAGAGTTGTTTTGAATTGTTCTATTTCAGATTTATCTTGTAAAACGATTAGTTTGAATAAAAGATGTTTATTCAGTATTTTACTGCATTTAGTACTTAAGATTGTTCGAGGACAAAATATCTTAAGTAGGGGAGAATGTAGTAGCCCGACTCCATTTTACAAGATTAATGAAGTAAAAATGGTTAAGCATGGACTAGGGGCTTAATTTGGATTTAATTATACAATTTTCGGAAATTTTACCAAGGTGAGTTCGGAGCGTCCGAACTAGGATCGGAGGGTCCAAACCCTTCGGAGGAATGAACCAAGGATCGGAGGCTACGATCGGATTGGAGCGTCCGAACCCAAATCGGACCGTCCAAACCCAGTTATGCCATGCAAGTGTTGAGGTGTCAAGTCTGATTGGACATGCAATAGTTTGAAGCCTCTGAAGTAGGGATCGGAGCGTCCGAACTGTGCATGCAGTGACGTGTTGCGCATGCAAGGATCAGAGCGTCCGATCTCTGCCTATAAATAGGACCTCCGAGAATTCATTTTTCACACCAAATTTAGAACTTTCTCTCTTGGTTTAGGTGTTTTATATGTGTTTTGAAGGTGATTCCAGCCATCCTAGGCTTGGTCCAGGTGTTGGAGAGGCGCTCCGGGTTGCTGTAAATAGGTGCCCAATTTCTGGGGCAGTCGTCATCAGCGGGCTGACGATCTGACTCCTTATAGTAAATAGGGAGTATGCTATAGCATAGTTAAAGCTTTTAGAATAAGTTTATAATGCATGAGTACTTTGCATTGTAGTACAGATGATAGGCTTGGACATAGAGCTGGTCTAGCTTGCCTTAGTATTTGAGGTGCGAAAGTTGAAAGAGTGGGTGCCCGGTTAGCCAACTTGTGGCTAAGGGCTTTTGTGACTCTATGTATAAACAATCTTTGTTTAATATAATTTACATTCATTAATGGCATTTTCTTTGTCTTTCTTCATATTGTTATATTGTGATATACTATTGATGTTTTGATAAAGACCTTGAATATACTATAGTGTAAGTAAGATGAGATAGTGAATAAATAGAGATCACTATTATGAAACACATCTTATAGTCACTATATATTCTAAACAGTTCCTAGTCAATTGAGCCGTCCGCTAATAAGGATAAAGATCGCTCGAGATTGAGACTAGCATTTGCGATGCCTAGTACCACGTTTCATTGGTATGGAACATAGAGATGTTCAAAGCATGTAAATGGATATTCATATGATGAATGATCGAACTAACCTATCCGGATTTTTCAAGTGGTTATCACTTATCGAGTGGATAAAGTCCGCGGTTTTGGTTGTACACCATTAGTCCTTACTACTTGAAACATCATTGAGACTCTATATGCTAGTACTGTACTTTGACTCGTTTACCGACTCTATTGGGGTCATCAGGTGTCGGGATTGGGTACAGTTACACAAACATATAGGAGTCGATGCTTTGTTGTCAAGGATTCACATCTTTGTTTAATATAATTTACATTCATTAATGGCATTTTCTTTGTCTTTCTTCATATTGTTATATTGTGATATACTATTGATGTTTTGATAAAGACCTTGAATATACTATAGTGTAAGTAAGATGAGATAGTGAATAAATAGAGATCACTATTATGAAACACATCTTATAGTCACTATATATTCTAAACAGTTCCTAGTCAATTGAGCCGTCCGCTAATAAGGATAAGGATCGCTCGAGATTGAGACTAGCATTTGTGATGCCAAGTACCACGTTTCATTGGTAATGGACATGGAGATGTTCAAAGCATGCAAATGGATATTCATATGATGAATTATCGAACTACCCTATTCGGACTTTCCAAGTGGTTATCACTTATCGAGTGGATAAAGTCCGCGGTTTTGGTTGTACACCATTAGTGCTTACTACTTGAAACATCATTGAGACTCTATATGCTAGTACTGTACTTTGACTCGTTTACCGACTCTATTGGGGTCATCAGGTGTCGGGATTGGGTACAGTTACACAAACATATAGGAGTCGATGCTTTGTTGTCAAGGATTCACATCTTTGTTTAATATAATTTACATTCATTAATGGCATTTTCTTTGTCTTTCTTCATATTGTTATATTGTGATATACTATTGATGTTTTGATAAAGACCTTGAATATACTATAGTGTAAGTAAGATGAGATAGTGAATAAATAGAGATCACTATTATGAAACACATCTTATAGTCACTATATATTCTAAACAGTTCCTAGTCAATTGAGCCGTCCGCTAATAAGGATAAGGATCGCTCGAGATTGAGACTAGCATTTGTGATGCCAAGTACCACGTTTCATTGGTAATGGACATGGAGATGTTCAAAGCATGCAAATGGATATTCATATGATGAATTATCGAACTACCCTACTCGGACTTTCCAAGTGGTTATCACTTATCGAGTGGATAAAGTCCGCGGTTTTGGTTGTACACCATTAGTGCTTACTACTTGAAACATCATTGAGACTCTATATGCTAGTACTGTACTTTGACTCATTTACCGACTCTATTGGGGTCATCAGGTGTCGGGATTGGGTACAGTTACACAAACATATAGGAGTCGATGCTTTGTTGTCAAGGATTCACATCTTTGTTTAATATAATTTACATTCATTAATGGCATTTTCTTTGTCTTTCTTCATATTGTTATATTGTGATATACTATTGATGTTTTGATAAAGACCTTGAATATACTATAGTGTAAGTAAGATGAGATAGTGAATAAATAGAGATCACTATTATGAAACACATCTTATAGTCACTATATATTCTAAACAGTTCCTAGTCAATTGAGCCGTCCGCTAATAAGGATAAGGATCGCTCGAGATTGAGACTAGCATTTGTGATGCCAAGTATCACGTTTCATTGGTAATGGACATGGAGATGTTCAAAGCATGCAAATGGATATTCATATGATGAATTATCGAACTACCCTATTCGGACTTTCCAAGTGGTTATCACTTATCGAGTGGATAAAGTCCGCGGTTTTGGTTGTACACCATTAGTGCTTACTACTTGAAACATCATTGAGACTCTATATGCTAGTACTGTACTTTGACTCGTTTACCGACTCTATTGGGGTCATCAGGTGTCGGGATTGGGTACAGTTACACAAACATATAGGAGTCGATTCTTTGTTGTCAAGGATTCACCACATACTTGCAAGTGTGGATATCCTATGCGATCTGAGGAGATATTAGTGTGACGAATCTCTGGCCAGAGTACATGATGTGTTTTAGGTTACTCGGTTTTCCTAGTAACACATGCGATGTCACTATTTGATCTCCAAGATGTAATGCATAGTTATCGAATCTCGAACGACTCTCGATGCACCAATGGTTGTTGATTCGATCGGGATATATGGATGAAGGGACCGTACTGTCTGCTAACCAAAATCTATTGGTTCTTGCAGGAACTATCAGTGATACCTAGGGAATCATGGGGCGATGTTGCTAGATGCTCTTACCATGATTCGTTGGGCAAGTCGGAAATTGTTGTTCCGAGTCACAAGGAGTTGTGAGCCCACGGCTAGCTGTATCCCTGAACCATTGAGGGTCACACAAGTAATGGATTACTAAACTCCATTGAGATAGTTAAATTTAAAGAGTTAAATTTAATGAAAGAGAAGTTGGACTTCTTAATTAAAGGCAGTGGAATTTTCTAAAATGACATAGGGATGAGCATTTTTGAAAATCACTGAATTCGGATTCAGAAAAATTATCTTGACTTTAAAAGATGCAGAAATGGTTTCTGTGTACATTGGTAAAATCAGTTTATTAATAAGAGTCACGATGAATTTTATATTAATTTCTATAACAACGGGCTTGGCTTGTTGAGCTTAAGTTATGGATTGTGGGCCCTAAGGAGTTAGAGTCCTAATACAATTATAACTTAATCTAGTCTAGAAATTATCTATAAATACATGTGTAGTGTTCGAAAATTGAGACAATTCATTCTAGCAATTTTCGAAATACACACAATATATTAAAAGGGATTTTTCGAAAATTCCTACTCTTGAGAAAATTCGGTTTGTGATTTTTTACGAAAAATTACATTCTGAATTAACAGATCAAATCTGTTTATTCTCTAAGATAAACATCTGATTGATTTCTAGTGCAATCAATCAGAGGGTTTTTGTTTTCTGTTCGTGGACCTTATTCCGGAGATTGATCGTGAAGCCATCGGTTCCCAGGATATACAAGAAGAGCAGATTAAATTCTGTTGGTGTCCATAATCAAGCAGTTGCTTGAATAGGTAAAAATTTAATTGTGATTTTATTTTTACTTGTATAATTTAATCGTAAAGTTTTGATACCCATGATATGGAATCGTTCCATTCGAAAAATAAAAAAATTTTAAACTTCCGCTGCACCGGGTATCAATTCTTAATTGATCTGAACACGTTTTCCAACAATGGTATCAGAGACAGGTTGCTCAGATCAAATGATTAAATTAATTGATTGTACAAAATTTTTGGCCTCGGGTTTTTTGAAACAAAAACAAAATTTTAATGGGCACATCGGGCAGCGATTGTCGCTGCCCGAGGCAGCGATTGGATCGCTGGGCAGCGGTGGGCGCTGCCCAAGGGCAGCGAGCCCATCGCTGCCCAGCCCAGGCCCCATTTTGGGGCGCGGGCTGGCCGGGATTGTCCCGGGTAGCCCGGGAAAAATTTAAATTGTTTTTTAAAAAAAATTTAATATTTTGGAATTTTAGTTTTTTGGTCCGATCGAAAAAAATTTTTGATTGGTCCACGAGGCATCGGATCGAATTGTTCGAGTCCGAAATTTTTAAAATTGATTTTTGGATAAATTTGAATTTTTGGAAAATTTATAAATTTTATCTGTTAAATTAGATTTTATAAAATCAATTATTTTGGTACAATTGATGATAAGATATGATCTTATGAAAGGATAAGATAAAATTTGATTTTATCTTTTAATTATGATGCCATTGCATGTTATCCAATTATTTAATTATTAAATTAATTAATGGATAAGGGATGATCGATTGCCATGACCAATGTTTTAGGTGTATGTTTGGTAATTTACATTTGGTTTTATTGTTGTTGGGTTTTATTAATGGGTTTGGTTTATAGCCCAATTTGAATTGTCATTTGTAATAAAAAGTGGGCTTGGTTTATGGCCCGTTCCCACCCCTTAAATATGTATCCCCTACTTGTCGTCGAAATTTATTGTAAATTTGTTAGACTTAGTGGGAGATAAAGATTTGAAGACAATGGTGGGCCCAGCAGACGATAAAGACCGAAGAAATGTAAATGGAAGCTCAATGTAATAGGATTGCATTGCATACTTGCATATCACCTAGGATTGGACTTAGACTCGTGATTGGCAACCACGGATCGATTAGATAATGGGATCGATCATCCTTAAATAATATATGATATTATTGATGTATGCATGTTTAGACTAAATTGTATGAATCCCGCAAGCATACATAAATTGCATGATGAGACAAATTTTCAAAAAAAATTAAAATCCCTCATTTTAAATATGATTTAAAATTGATATCAAGATTTATAAAAGGGAATTTAAATATAGTTTAAATGTTCCTACCTTCCATCAACGATCAATGTATGACATGCTACCCGCGGATACGGTCCGGCTCATATTATTGGGGGGGCCCGTTCGTCGGAAAGCTGTACATTGGATTGACACATGTTGTAAGTTGGGTGGAACTCCCATGGGATTGGCTCATATTATTGGGGGATCCACATGGCGACCGTCCATCACAACTTAATATTGATTGGTTATCTTGACATGTCACATTAAACGGCGTCATATTATTGGGCCCTTATTGGACATGAGGTAAAAACATGGGGGTTGCTTTGGAAGCAATTGGGCTCTACCTTTTGAAAATTATGGTTGGCTTATATTATTCGGGACTATAGTTTGTCAATTGGACTCCATGTTCCCACTAAGGAAACAAGTTTCCCGTTTTCACTAGAGGGTAGTGAAATCGTTAAAATAGTGGGAGTGAAATTCATAAAATTAAATTTCGCCATATTTTATGTCTTAGAAAATTAATTAAACAATCACTGATTATTGTCTGTTTTTTCTCAGTATTTCATTACAATGAATTCGCAAAATCCACTATACTCAATTCTCGAACAAAACAAATTGACTGGCGCAAACTATACGGAATGGTTCCGTAAATTAAAGATTGTTCTAAACTCGGAGAAAATTTTCTACGTGTTAGAAAAGAATCCTTCAAAGGAAGCACCTGCTAATATAAGTCCGGAAGAATTGGCAAAACTTGACCAATGGTGGGACCATGATATCAAGGCTAAATGCTATATGCAAGCTTCAATGTCTGATGAACTCCAGAGGCGATTTTAGGATGCCGTGAATGCTGCTGACATACACATGCACCTCAAGGAACTTTTTGGAGCTCAGTCAAGGTCGGAGAGGTATGCCACCATCAAAGAGCTCATGACATGCCGCATGCGAGATGGGACTTCGGTCCGTGAGCATGGGGTACACATGATTGGGCTCATTGAAAAATTGGTAACACTCGATTTGACTTTGGAGCATGAACTAAATGCGGACTTGTTGCTTCTTTCCCTTCCTTCGTCGTTTGACGGATTTGTGGTGAACTTCAATTTGAACAAGATAGAGGCCACCCTTGAAGAGATGGTCAATATGCTTGTGTCTTATGAGGCCACATTAAAGAAGAATAAACCGGTACTCTTGGTTGGCTCCTCTTCTTACTCCAAGAAGGGGCCAAGTGAAAAGGGTAAGAAACGTTCTGCCCCACCCAAGAAAATTGTACCACAAAAGAAGGCCAAGACAAAAGCTTCAAACGTGAACATATCTGGAGATGTTTGCCATCACTGCAAGAAACCCGGTCATTGGAAACGTAACTGCAAGGAATACCTCGAGCAGTTGCGAACTGCAAAGGGTATGTTTTACATTGAAATAAATGTTTCACTTAATACTAATTCTTGGGTATTGGATACCGGATGTGGATCTCACATTTGCAATGATTTGCAGGTGATGACAAGAAGTCGTAAGCTTAGGATGGGTGAGACCCAGCTGAGGCTCGGAAATGGTTCCAGAGTTGAAGCCAAAGCAGTGGGAGACGTTTATTTAGTTTTGCAGAAAAATTTTAAGTTATTTTTTAGAGATGTTTTATTTGTGCCAGATTTATTTAAAAACATTATTTCTGTTTCTATGCTTGATAGAGATGGTTTTTCTTGTAATTTTGTGAATGAGATTTGCAATATTTACAAGAATGAATGTTTGATTGGAAATGGACAACTTGAAAATGATCTATATAACTTAAAATTAAAAGATGTTCAAATTAATTATGTTGATAAACCGGTAACAACAAATAAAAGGAAAAACGATAGTCAAAACCCGGCAAACCTTTGGCATGCTAGGCTAGGTCATATTTTCTCAAGGAGGATGAACAAGCTAGTGGGAGAGGACATGTTTGATATGTCTGATATTAACTCTCTACCTACTTGTGAGTCCTGCCTAAAAGGAAAAATGACTAAATCTCCTTTCAAAGGGAAGCCTGAGCGTAGTCAAAATCTGTTGGATTTGATCCATACAGATGTTTGCGGACCATTTAGTATCGGTACTAAATTTGGTCACACCTACTTCATTACCTTTACTGATGATTATTCGAAGTATGGGTATTTATATTTAATGAAATATAAGTCTAAATCATTTGAAAAGTTCAAAGAATTCAAGGCTGAAGTAGAAAACAAACAAGGTAGAAGTATTAAAACAATTCAATCGGATCGAGGTGGAGAATACTTAAGTACCGAGTTTTTGAGCTATCTAAAAGAGAATGGGATTCTCTCTCAGTGGACTCCTCCTATGACACCTCAGCTGAATGGTGTCTTGGAGCGTCGCAATCGAACTTTGTTGGACATGGTTCGATCTATGATGAGCTTTACTGAGCTCCCACCTTCATTTTGGGGCTATGCGCTTGAAACGGCGATATTGTTGTTGAACAATGTCCACACTAAAGCAGTAGATAAAGCTCCATACGAGTTATGGAATGGCAAAGCTCCTAAGTATTTGTACTTAAGGATTTGGGGATGTCCTTCTTATGTGAAGCAGATAGTGGGAGATAAGTTGGATAGTCGATCCACCTTATGTTATTTTGTAGGATATCCGAAGAATTCAATCGGATATTATTTCTATCATCCTTATGAGACAAAACTGTTTGTTTCGAGGAATGCCACCTTCATGGAGAAGGAGTTCTTATTAGATAATAAAGGCAAGATGATGGAACTCGAAGAAATTCGAGAAGAACCCGAGATACAAAATAACGACCACACGCCTCAAGAACCTTCAATGGACACGCCTATATCTAGGAGATCCGAGAGGACTTCAAGACCTCGTATTCGATATGGTCTTCTTCTTGAAGGGGATAAAAGTGAACCCGACATTGGATGTGATCCAAGAAACTTCAAGGAAGCAATTTCTGATGCGGATTCTAATTTATGGCTTGAAGCTATGCAGTCGGAAATAGACTCGATGCATACAAACCAAGTTTGGTCTTTAGTAGATCCTCCCGATGGAATTGTTCCAATAGGGTGTAAATGGATCTACAAGAGAAAACTTGGGCCTGATGGTAAGGTACTTACCTACAAGGCACGATTGGTAGCAAAAGGTTATACTCAAAGACAAGGAGTTGACTATGATGAAACCTTTTCACCAGTCGCAATGTTCAAGTCCATAAGAATCCTTATTGCCATAGCAGCATGGTATGACTATGAGATATGGCAAATGGATGTGAAGACTGCATTTCTTAATGGAAACATTAAGGAAAAAATCTATATGATGCAGCCCGAGGGATTCACATCCATGGGAAGCGAGCATAAGGTATGCAAGCTTCAGAGATCAATTTATGGTCTCAAACAAGCATCAAGAAGTTGGAACCAGAAATTTGATGAAACAATAAAGGACTTTGGTTTCATCAAAAACCCGGAGGAACCGTGCGTGTACAAGAAAGTAGTTAAGGATGCGGTGACGTTCTTAGTGCTTTATGTTGATGACATCCTACTCATTGGGAATGACGTAGGGATGTTGCAGTCAACAAAGATATGGTTATCAGGTAGATTCTCGATGAAGGATTTGGGTGAGACATCCTATATTCTAGGGATACAGATCTATAGAGATAGATCTAAGAGAATGATAGGACTCACTCAAGCAACCTACATCGAAACCATATTGAAAAGGTTTTCTATGGATGAGTCCAAGAGAGGACATCTACCTATGTGTCATGGAGTTTCTCTATCCAAGTCTATGTGACCCAAGACTGACGAAGAGATAGAGAAAATGACACACATATCATATGCGTCAGCCATAGGTAGTGTTATGTATGGGATGATATCTACCAGACCGGATGTAGCCTTTGCTCCGAGTGTCACGAGCAGATATCAGGCCAACCCCGGTCAAATGCATTGGAAAGCCATGAAGGATATTCTTAAGTACTTTAGAAGGACTAAGAATATATTCATGGTTTATGGAGGAAGATAATTGAAATTGAAAGGCTATACCGACTCTAGCTTCCAAAGCGACGGATAAGTGCATTTTATGCGCTTATGTTGTTAGTATTGTGCTTGACTCTTGTGTTTTATTGGTCGATTTTATGCGCTTTTCTGTTGTTTTTGTTATATGAAGGAAACAAGGCGTGGGAATCGAGTTGATGGATATAAGTGCAAAAGAGGGAAGAAAAAATCAAGAATTGAAGGCTTAAAGATTTGAAGAAAAGGAGAAATTCGAGAGCAAGGAGCGCCCGCCCTGCTGAGTGGCGCGCCCACGCGATGATCTAGAGGAACATGGAATTTTTGCATGAGGGTTGAGTGCACGCTCTATACCAATGAGCGCCCGTGCCATTGCTGAGAAGAAAAGAGGAGAAAGTGCGTTGATACTGAGCGCCCGCGCAGGAACAATGAGCGCGCGCTCCATTCTGAGGAATTGAAGAGCGTAGAGGTTGAGCGCGCGCGCCACTATATGGAGCGCCCGCCCCGTCGGTCGCACAGACTTATTTTTGGAAGAATTTTATGTTTTGAAAACTCTTGTTTTAATTCCTAGGCTTATCTTTGGACGATTTGTTACGAATAGAGATAGTTTTATTATTGAAGAAAGGAGAGGAAACGTAGGAGGGAGACTAGGTTTTTTCTAAGAATTCTAGAATTCCACCCTTTTTTTATAATTTTTACTTTGTTCTTCATGAATTGTGTTGGTTAGTTTTTAATACTTGGTTAAAGAAGACGAAGCCCTTGATTAATTTATTCGAGAGATTCATGTTTTACAAAATTTGATTATTGTTGAGTATCAAGTATTATTCTGATTTATTTCATGATTGTATGTTTGATTATTAGATTGATCACCTGATAATTCTTATATATAATCTACTGCTAAATTAGAGTTTGAATCCGTAATTGTTCAAATTATCTGATTTGCGAAGCAACTACAATTAATAATCTTCTGCTTGTGAGGTTAGGAATTGTAGGGATAATAATTGACTAGGCTAAATTCATCCGCTTGTGTATGAGTTGTCTAGATTTATCAGTTTTACTAGTTTGCATGCTATCGTGAGTTTAAATCTAATCGCTTGTATTGGGTTGATTCATTGATAAGGGTTATCTTAGAACGCTTGTGTCTAATTAACTAAGATTAAGGTAAAACAGGAATTTAATTTCCAATGATGAATATTCAATGTGATTAAAGATTTTTAGATAATCGATGATCGAATGAATGAAATCAAGGGTGTAGTTGACCGAAACCAAGGCTTGTCTCCTATTGAATTTCCCCAATCTTTATTTAATTTTTGCATGCCAGTGAATTTTAGTTGCTTAAATTTCTTAGTAGTTAATCCAAACTTGAAAACCCCCCATTTTTCTTTTAAAGAACACTTTTAAATTTCCCTTTCTTCGTGGGAACGATCCTTACTCACACTACTACATTAATTTGTTTATCTGATTGAGTCGGGTAATTTGATCGTACGCGATAAGCGCTACCAAATTTTGGCGCCGTTGCCAGGGAACAGTGTTAATTTATTGTGTTCTTTTTCTTAATTGCTTTCTTTTTGTTTTATTCTGTTATTCTCATTCTGTTCTATTTTTTCTTTGTTTCTAGCTTTTTCTTTAGTTCATGCTTTCAGGTGATTTTACTGAGGAAGACTTTCTCTACGATCCGGAAATTGAAAGAACCTTGCACAATCGAAGGAGAGAACTTCGTAGGCAACAACAAGAAGCCGCTGCTCGAGCTGCTTTTCCTGAAGAAGAAGAGATGGCTGATAATGCAAACCTGAGCCTCAGACAATTGGGCACTCCAGATTTGAATCAACAACCCTTATGCATTACTTTTTCCCCATTAGAAAATAATGCTACATTTGAATTAAAATCTTGATTAATTCACTTGTTTCCTTCTTTCCATGGTCTTGCAGGTGAAGATCTTCATAAGCATCTGATGGAGTTCCATGTAGTGTGCATTAGTATGAAGCCACATGGAGTAACAGAGGAGCAAATCCAGCTTCGAGCCTTTCCTTTCTCTTTGAAGAGTGCTGCTAAGGATTGGCTATACTACTTTCCCTCTGGATCGATTACAACCTAGACTGACATGAAAAGGATTTTTCTTGAAAAATATTTTCCGGCATCGAGAGCAGCAAACATTAGGAAAGAGATCTATGGGATCAAGCAGATGACGGAGGAATCACTTCACGAGTATTGGGAGCGGTTCAAAAAGCTATGCGCTAGTTGCCCGCAACATCAGATAAGTGAAAACCTCTTAATTCAATATTACTATGAAGGTTTGCTACCTCATGACAGGAGTATGCTAGATGCTGCTAGTGGAGGAGTTTTTGTAGATAAAACTCCGGTGCAAGCAAGGAACTTAATAGAAAATATGGCTGCCAATTCTCAGCAATTTGGCACCAACAGAACTGATCATGCACCGAGGAGAAACAATGAGGTAAATGTCTCTTCCCTTGAACAGCAATTAATTGAATTAACCACTCTTGTGCGTTAGATGGCTGTAGGGAATGGACAGACTGCAAAGGCATGTGGCATCTGCGCTGCAATAGGACACGCCACTGATATGTGTCCTACACTTCAAGAGGAATCGATTGAACAGGTAAACGTTACTGGATGATTTCCTGAACCACCACAACGGAAGTATGATCCGTATTCCAACACGTACAATCCTGGTTGGAAGGATCATCCTAATTTTAGATACGGGAATCAACAAGCAATTCAACCTGGACCTCAGGCTCCACCGCAGAATCAAGCTTTTAGGCCACCATTTCAACCACAACAGCAGCGCCCTCAGATTCCTGCACCAGGTGAGTTTCTTGAAAAGATAGTTAAGGAACTTGCAACTAATACTGCATCTTTTCAACAGGACACCCGAGCAAGTATCCAAAACTTAACTACTCAAATGGGACAGCTCGCTACAGCAATCAACAAGCTGGAAGCACAAAATTCCAACAGTCTGCCATCTCAAACTGTGGTGAACCCAAGAGAGAACGCCAGTGAAATAACTTTAAGAACTGGGAAGGAGTTGAAAATGAAGGAGAAGGAAGTTGAGGTTGAGCCCAAAGAGAAGCTACACGAAGAAGAGAAAAAGGTAATTGAGGAAAAATCATCCAAGGATGATTCGCCAAGAGGTAAGTTTCCTCCTCTATCTGAATATAAGCCTGTTGCCCCTTTCCCCTTAGCTCTTAAGGACTCTAGGAAAGGTGAGGGAATTAAGGAGTTATATGAAACTTTTCGTAGATGTGAGGTTAACATTCCATTGCTAGATGCCATTAAGCAGGTACCTCGATACGCAAAGTTTTTGAAGGAGTTGTGCATAGCTAAGAGGAAATAGACTTTGAAGGGTTGTCAGAAAGTGAAGTTAGGTGAGAATGTATCTGCAGTGATCCAAAGAAAATAACCCGCCAAATGCAAGGATCCAGGTATGTTCTCCATCCCATGCACTATAGGAAATATTATACTTGAAAAGGCCATGTTAGATCTAGGAGCATCAATCAATGTCATGCCATACTCTATTTATGCATCCTTGAAACTTGGCCCACTAAATAAGACTGGAATTTTCATACAATTAGCTGATAGGTTAAATGCATATCCTAGGGGTGTGGTCGAAGATGTGCTAGTGCAAGTGAATGAGTTAGTTTTTCCTGCAGACTTTTATGTGCTAGACATGGAAAATGATGATCATAATAGTCCTATTTTGTTAGGAAGACCATTTTTGAAAACATCAATGACTAAAATTGATGTTCACAGTGGCACACTCACTATGGAATTTGATGGCGAGGTTGTGGAATTTAATATCTATGATGCTATGAAATTTCCTGATAGTGATGATTGTGTATTTTCTGTTGACATTGTGGATTTCTTGGCCCAAGATGTTTTTGAGCATGCAGGAAAAGATGATCTAGAGGTGGCTATTACAGCACCCACTATGAAGACGGAAGAAGGAATTAGATGCAGCCGCGAAGTGGATGAAATTGAGGATATTCTGAACAGTGCTCCTGAGCTACCACAGTCAGGTGATGTATCTTATTTGTCTTTACCGATCTCTAACACTCGGCGCCTTCCATCTGTTTTGCAGGCACCAGTGGTTGAGCTAAAAACGCTTCCAACCCACCTTAAGTATGTGTTCCTTGGAGAAGGAGAAACGCTACCTGTCATCATCTCCAGCAGCTTGGAAGCCGAGCAAGAAGAACAACTGGTCAAGGTTCTAAAAGAGAATAAAACTGCTATTGGGTGGACCATAGCAGATATCAAGGGAATTAGCCCTTCCACATGCATGCACCGAATTCTGATGGAAGATGGTGCAAGTCCCTCACATCAACCGCAGAGGAAGTTGAATCCACCTATGATGGAGGTGGTAAAAGCTGAAATTCTGAAGCTACTTGAAGTTGGGGTCATCTACCCAATTTCTGACAGTCAGTGGGTCAGTCCGGTACAGGTGGTACCCAAGAAAAATGGAATTACAGTGGTGAAAAATAAGGACGACGAATTGGTTCCCACCCGCATTCAAAATGGGTGGAGGGTTTGTATTGATTATAGGAAGCTTAATGCAGGAACCCGAAAGGACCACTTCCCTCTCCCCTTTATTGATCAAATGATTGAGAGGTTAGCATGTCATCCTTACTATTATTTTCTTGATGGTTATTCTGGTTATTTTCAGATTGCAATTGCACCGGAAGATCAGGAGAAAACGACATTCACATGCCAATTCAGCACTTTTGCATACCGCCGCATGCTCTTTGGACTATGCAATGCACCGGCTACTTTCCAATGGTGTATGGTTAGTATATTTTCTGATTTTGTAGAGCACATATTAGAAGTCTTCATGGATGATTTTACTGTCTATGGTGACTCATTTGAAGATTGTCTGTCTAATCTTACTCTAGTTCTTAAGAGGTGTGTCGAAACCAACCTAGTTCTTAATTCTAAAAAATGTCATTTTATGGTTGGGCAAGGTATAGTGTTGGGTCATGTCGTCTCATCTAAGGGGATAGAGGTAGATAAAGCAAAAATTGATATTATTCAGTCTCTACCTTACCCCGTAAGTGTGCGGGAGGTGCACTCTTTTCTTGGCCATGCAGGTTTTTACAGGAGGTATATTCAGGATTTTGCCAAGATTGCATCTCCTATGTGCAAACTGCTGCAGAAGGATGTGTCGTTTGAATTCAATGAGTCATGCAAAACTGCTTTTGATAAACTCAAGGACTCATTGACTTCAGCGCCAATCATCCAACCACCGGATTGGACCAAGCCATTTGAAATCATGTGTGACGCCAGTGATTATGCCGTAGGAGCGGTATTGGGACAAAAAGTTGGGAAAGCATCGCACGCTATTTACTACGCATCGTGCATTCTGAACGATGCCCAACGAAACTACTCCACTACTGAAAAGGAGCTTTTAGCAGTAGTTTTTGCTTTAGAAAAATTTTGTTCATATTTACTTGGTGCTAAAGTTATTGTCTATTCTGATCATGCAGCTCTTCGTTTTCTGATGGCGAAGAAGGAGGCAAAGCCAAGGCTAATAAGATGGATACTACTGCTGAGCGAATTTGATGTGGAGATTAAGGATAAAAGAGGAACTGAAAATCGTGTGGCTGACCACTTGAGTCGGCTAGTTCATGTTGAAGAAGAGCTGAAGTTTAGAGAAGAATTTCCTGATGAGCAGTTATTTTCAGTCAGCACGGAATTACCATGGTACGCAAATATTGTGAATTATTTAGTTACTAATGGATTTCCATCTGAATTCTCTAAGGCACAAAAAGATAAGGTCCGAAGTGATGCTAAATATTATATGTGGGATGATCCATACTTGTGGAAGCACTGCGCTGATCAAGTCATACGGCGATGTGTATCTGCAAGCGAGGTAATCCCAATTCTCACATTTTGTCACTCATATGCTTGTGGTGGCCATTTTGGAGCAAAAAGAATAGCTCGGAAGATATTGGACTGTGGATTTTTCTGGCCATCCATATTTCGAGACGCTTACATGTTTTGTAAGTCATGTGTTCAATGCCAAAAGACAGGTAATATATCCCAGCGTAAGGAGATGCCTCAACAACCCATTTTAATATGTGAAATCTTTGATGTATGGGGTATCGACTTCATGGGTCCTTTTCCTAGTTCGTACGGATTTATTTATATATTACTTGCTGTGGATTATGTCTCGAAATGGGTGGAAGCCAAAGCCACTCGTACTGACGATTCGAAAGTGGTTGCAGATTTCATTCAACACAATATTTTTTCTAGGTTTGGAATCCCAAGAGCCCTCATTAGTGATAGAGGAACGCACTTCTGAAACCGGACTGTGGCTAGTTTATTGAAAAGATATCATGTGATGCACAAACTGTGGGAAAACTCGGCGATCAGATCAATTAGGATTGATACCCGGTGCAGCGGAAGTTTAAAATTTTTGTATGGAACGATTCCATAATAGGTATCAACCTTACGATTAAATTGTGTGTGTAAAAATTAAATAACAATTATAAAATTTTTACCTTTAATCTCGAATCGAGATTTTGGACACCAACAGATTTCTCTGCTCTTGTTGTATATCCCTGGAACTGATGGACGAACTGTTCTTCAATCAGGTCCACGAACGGATATTTAATCCCTCTGATAGATTGCACTAGAAAATCTATCAGAAGTTTCTACGAATAGATTAACAAATTTGATCCGTTAAACCAGACTGTAATTCAAAATCACAGGCTGGATTTTTCTCAAGCAGAGGGAGAGGGGGCGGCGGCCACAATAAATAAAATTAGGGTTTTTGAAAATTATTTTATGACCTGTTGTGTATAATTTCTGTACTGCAATAACTTATTTATAATGTAGGCCACTAACAGCTTAGGGCCCATTAGTCATAAGTTCAAGCCCGACAAGCAAAGCCCGCATGTTCAGAAATTAATATAAAATTCATCATGACTCCGATTGATAAACCGATTTCACCAATGTGCACAGAAACCATTTCTGCACCTTTTAAAGTCAAGATAAATTTTTCTGAATCCGAATTCAGTGGTTTCCAAAAATGTCCATCCCTATGTCATTTTAGGAAATCTTGCTCCTCTACTCTTAAATAAGAAGTCCAACTTCTTTGTTCATTAAATTTAACTCTTTAAATTTAACTATCTCAACGGGGATTAAAAATCCATTACACTGTGTGACCCTCAATGGTTCAGGGATACAGCTAGCCGTGGGCTCACAACTCCTTGTGACTCGGAACAACAATTTCCGACTTGCCCATCGAATCATGGTAAGAGCGTCTAGCAACATCGCCCCATGATTCCCTAGGTATCACTGATAGTGCCTACAAGAACCAATAGATTTTGGTTAGCGTACAGTACGGTCCCTTTATCCATATATCCCGATCGAATCAACAACCATTTGTATATCGAGAGTCGCTCAAGATTCGATAACTATGCAATACATCTTGAAGATCAAATAGTGACATCGCATGTGCTACTAAGAAACCATTTCTTAAATCACATCATGTACTCTGGCCAGAGATTCGTCACACTAATATCTCCTTAGATCGCATAGGATATCCACACTCGCAAGCATGTGGTGAATCCTTGACAACAAAGCATCGACTCCTATATGTGTTGTAACTATACCCAATCCCGACACCTGATGACCCCAATAGAGTCGGTAAACGAGTCAAAGCACAGTACTAGCATATAGAGTCTCAATGATGTTTCAAGTAGTAAGGACTAATGGTGTACAACCAAAACCGCGGACTTTATCCACTCGATAAGTGATAACCACTTGGAAAGTCCGGATAGGGTAGTTCGATCATTCATCATATGAATATCCATTTGCATGCTTCGAACATCTCTATGTTCCTTACCAATGAAACGTGGTACTCTGCATCGCAAATGCTAGTCTCAAACTCGAGCGATCCTTATCCTTATTATCGGACGGCTCAATCGACTAGGAACAGTTTAGAATATACAGTGACTATAAGATATGTTTCATGATAGACATCTCCATGTTCTACCACATCTTACATACACTATAGTATATTCAAGGTCTTTATCAAAACAACAATAGTATATCACAATATAACAATATGAAGAAAGATAAAGTCATTGCCATTAATAAAAGTGTAAATAATATTAAACAAAAGATTATTTATACAAAGAGTCATCAAAGCCCTTAGCCACAAGTTGGCTCACCGGGCACCCACTCTTTCACAAACTCTCCACTGCGTATCAGCCGCAATCGAATGGCCGAGAATACAGTGAATCCTACTAGGAAAGACTGGAGTTTGCGCTTGGATGATGCACTGTGGGCATACAGAACCGCGTTCAAGACACCGATTGGGATGTCCCCATATCGGTTGATTTTTGGGAAACCATGCCATCTGCCTTTCGAATTGGAGCATCGAGCCTACTGGGCTATTAAAAATTTTAACATGCAGACGGATGAGAGTGGAGCGCACAGGAAGCTGCAGTTACAAGAACTAGAAGAGATACACAATGATGCATATGCGAGCTCAAAGATTTATAAGGAAAAGACAAAGGCTTTCCACAACAAGATGATTTCTAGAAGGGTCTTTGAAGCCGGTCAAAAAGTTTTGTTATATCAATCACGACTTCGATTATTCCCAGGTAAGTTGCGTTCTAGATGGATTGGCCCGTTTGTTATCACTAATGTTTTTTCTCATGGTGCAGTAGAGATAAAGAGCTTGGAAACGTCGAAAATATTCAAGGTGAATGGCCAACGCCTGAAGCATTACTTTGAAGGGGTCCAAGCGAATGAGGAAGAGGATGCACATGATCTCACACTCGATGATCCGCCACAGATTGATTAACTCATAGCATCCAGTCGGGCTGACGACTATAAACCAAGCGCTTTTTGGGAGGCAACCCAAATTTTTATTTTTCTCGTCTTTACACCTCTATTTCATTCATTTCTTTTGTCATTTTATCTTAGTTTTTACTTTATTAATTTTGCGTAACTTGAGAGTTGATATGGTTTTACTTTTCCACAGGTTTTGTCGCAGAAAATTGGACAATTCGAAGCCATAGAGCGCGCACCCCACTCTATTGCGCGGCCGCGCCACCTCTATATCAGAAATTTATATTTTTGCGTAGGGCAAGAGCGCGCGCCCCACTCTATCGCGCGCCCGCGCAGCTTTAAAGTCAGGAATTTTCATTTTTGCGAAGCTAATGAGCGCGCGCCCCACACCATTGAGTGCCCGCGCAATCCCTGGGCACCAAGTCTTATAAAGTCGAAGCACATGAGCGCGCGCCCGCACGATCTAACATCTCGAGAGATAAATTGTGCGAAGCCTATGCGCGTGCGCTCCATCACCACCGAGCGCCCGCGCGATGGGATATATAAAACACTTTTTCGAGTTTGTTGTCTCACTTTCTCCCCCAACTCTTGCAAACTTCTCTAAATCCCTAAATCCCTAATATCACGAGATCGATTTCATTCACCAAATCCCTTCTTTGGAGCGATTTGTCTACTACAATCTCCCAAATCTTTTCCCCAATTTCTCTCAACCCGTCGAAGAAGCGTGGATTTTGGTCGGATTGCTCATATTGTTAGTGGGAATTGTTTGGCGTTTTTCAAGTCGGACATCGAGTTCGTTCTTATATTGGGTAAGTATTGGTTTTCATCTTCGGGTTTGAAGCTTTCCTTCAAGCCGATATTCATATTGTGAAGTTGTGAAGTTTGAATTTTGTTGAAGTTTGGGGGGAATATTATTTATGAATTGGTTGTTTGGTGATTGTGGTGGAGTCGTGCCGTGGGTGTATTGTTGAAGTTAGAGGGAAGAAGGGTGTGGTATTGTGGTTTTTGTTAATTTTCAGGAGTGCACACCAAGTGTTTGTTCTATGGCGCCCACGAAGAAAACTAAGTTTGGGGCCTCTTCTTCTTCTTCTACTCCCGCCCCTTCCGCAGATAGTAAGCGTTTCTGGAACGCCCAGGCGGCTGCAATTTATCAAGAATGGCTTGGGAAGAATATCCTCGCCGAACGAGGATTCGACGCATCTATTGGTTTTGACCTTAGTACTTATATGACGAGTGTTGGTCGGGAAATTTTTGCCCGAAAATGGCAGGAGTTTGCAAAGAAACCTCAGGACGCAGTTGTTCCTTTGGTTAGAGAGTTCTACGCCAACCTCAAGGTGAAACATGTTCAGTTGAAGGTACTCGTGCGTGGGAAAATGGTTCCATTCGACTCCCACACCATCAATACTCTCTTTAAGATTCCTCCGGTGTATCACGACGAATATCAAGAATTCAAAAACAGTGACATTGATTACGACGCTGTTATTCGTCGCATCTGTCGACCGGTGGTTGAGTGGCGCTATGGGCGAGATGGTATGCCATCCAAGTTAAAGAAGACTGAGCTGCAATATGAGGTCAATCTGTGGTATAATTTTATTTGTGCTCGTCTGAAGCCAACCGACCATGAGCACGAGGTTACACGGGATCGCGCTTTATTGCTCTATTGCATTGTGGAGGGGAAGTCCATTGATTTGGGACTCATTTGTCAAGAGACTATTCTGCACGTAGTAGGCGGCAAGACGAGTGGTGGTCTTGCATTGCCTGTCATTATTTCTGATCTTTGTGAGGAGGTCGGGGTGGAATGGAGACCCACGGAGGAGATTTTGAAGCCCATCACCGCCATTGCATTTGACTGTAACACCCGCTTGATACCTCCAGCGGTGCAGCGAGCGATAGACGAAAGAGCTGCAAGACATCAAGCACAGGAACCCCAGCAGCAGTCGGATCCTTCTATGACTGATCGATTGGCTAGACTCGAGGAGGAGGTGCGCCTATCACGACAGGAGCAACAGCAGTAGAGAGAGGAGATTCGCACTATGCAGCAGACGTCTGGAATCTTTATGAAATACATGATGGACCTCTCTGCAGCTGTTCTCCCACACTACTTTCCTGATGGTTCCAGCTTCCTGCCCCCGCGACCACAGTGGCCTCCGATGTTTGGCCCGACTGACCCTTCTGCTGATGCATATCCTGACGGTGATGGTGGTGACCACTGACGGTCATCACCCGAGGTACATGTCCTGGTTCTGTTATTTTATACTGTCATATCATTGCGGACAATGTATGTACCTAAGTTTGGGGGGAGTTCCGTAGGATGCTAGGTGTTTCTTTGTTTTGCTTTGTTTAATTGAGCGTTAGTTGTGTTTGTGTGTCCATGTCTAGTTTGTTAATTTATTGATTAGTGGTTTTTGTGTGAGTTGTATGAGTTGCATCACTTTTGAGAACAATGGTAAGATAACCAATGTTTAGTTGTTTTAATTAGGAAATTGAATCCTTGAATGTCTGCCTCCTGACAAAAAATTTTTTTTTTGAAACCTCAACCAAGTGGACTTTAAACTCTTATATACTCTGTGAATTTCGTTTGATCCTGAATTTGAAACGGACGGAAATAGAAAGGATTGAGGCGTCGTTTGGATCAATTGGGCCTTTACTTATTTATTCATGCATTATCCATAGTTGCCCTTTGAGCTATCACATGTACATGAGCACAAGAGGTGCATTTACTGAGTTTTTGTTGTGCAAAATCACCGTTTACTGTTGGTGATTTCTTCTTTTTCTGCACTGGTTGAATTCATATGAGTTAATTGTGGAGAGAGATTAATCTAGAACTAGCTTGAACATCCCTCGAGGCGCAATACGTGTATACTGTGACTTAGGAATGAGATAGGCAATTTTTCTAATTCGATTGAGCCTTTCAAGCCACCCTTAATACATTATGTCCCTAGTACCCCTTTTGAGCTAATTGAAAACGAATGGCATGCATGAAAACGTGTGATAAAACCCCATTCGGCATTATTTCAAGGTCCTACAATTACTACCTGCAACTTAAACACTATTTCCTACCTTTAGGGAGTAATTGCATGTTTGATTTTTATACTCTTGATTTGAATACTTAAATGGATAGTGTGTTGAGAATTGCAATAAAAAATCGACAGAAGTGTAGTAGTAGAGGAGAAATCTGAAAAAAAAAAAAAAAAGAAGAGAAAACTGTGAATAAGAAAAAACAAAAAAAAAAGCGGGATAAAAATGCAAAAGAAAAAAAAATGGAGTTGAAAAGAATGAAAAAGTCTGCCGTGTGAATGAGGAGGAGTGGATTTAAGAGATAAAATCATATTTTACTCCCTTTTTGAATTCTTTCCTTCGTTTGTAGCCATAAGCCCAGCTGTACATTATAAGCCGAATAAGACCTATGGACCAAGTCACAGTCGCCTAATATACTAGTGGAGAGGGTTGTGAGAGTTTAGCCTATGGATTGTCGATTGACATTTTTGATGAATATGCATTTTGATCAAAACACGCACACACTTTATTCTTTCTTGAGCTAATTTGATTGTGAGTGTTTTTGATTGAATGTCTTTTGTGTTGATCCCGAGTTTCCTTGAAAGTCCTCATGATCTATAGATGTTTGCGTTGAGTTTGGGGGATAATGTTGTGAACGTGAGTTGTGGAGTCTAAAATCCTATAAGGTTGAGCTATGTTTCTTGCTTAAACAATTTTTCAATGTTAGGAGGATGTGATGTGATTGGATTTAAAATTTTTAGATTTCATTGCTGAGGTTATTGATACACGATAATTCTTGATGATTCTGGGGGTTGTGTAAGCTTTTTTTTAGACATTTGGTTTTGTTCGGCACGAACAAGAGTTCAAGTTTGGGGGAATTTGATAAGTGCATTTTATGCGCTTATATTGTTAGTATTGTGCTTGACTCTTGTGTTTTATTGGTCGATTTTATGCGCTTTTCTGTTGTTTTTGTTATATGAAGGAAACAAGGCATGGGAATCGAGTTGATGGATATAAGTGCAAAAGAGGGAAGAAAAGATCAAGAATTGAAGGCTTAAAGATTTGAAGAAAAGGAGAAATTCGAGAGCAAGGAGCGCCCGCCCTGCTGAGTGGCGCGCCCGCGCGATGATCTAGAGGAACATGGAATTTTTGCGTGAGGGTTGAGCGCACGCTCTATACCAATGAGCGCCCGTGCCATTGCTGAGAAAAAAAGAGGAGAAAGTGCGTAGACACTGAGCGCGCGCGCAGGAACAATGAGCGTGCGCGCCATTCTGAGGAATTGAAGAGCGTAGAGGTAGAGCGCGCGCGCCACTATATGGAGCGCCCGCCCCGTCGGTCGCACAGACTTATTTTTGGAATAATTTTATGTTTTGGAAACTCTTGTTTTAATTCCTAGGCTTATCTTTGGACGATTTGTTACGAAGAGAGAGAGTTTTATTATTGAATAAAGGAGAGGAAACGTAGGAGGGAGATTATGTTTTTTCTAAGAATTCTAGAATTCCACCCTTTTCTTATAATTTTTACTTTGTTCTTCATGAATTGTGTTGGTTTGTTTTTAATACTTGGTTAAAGAAGACGAAGCCCTTGATTAATTTATTCGAGAGATTCATGTTTTACAGATTTTGATTATTGTTGAGTATCAAGTATTATTCTGATTTATTTCATGATTGTATGTTTGATTATTAGATTGATCACCTGATAATTCTTATATATAATATACTGCTAAATTAGAGTTTGAATCCGTAATTGTTCGAATTATCTGATTTGCGAAGCAACTACAATTAATAATCGTCCTCTTGTGAGGTTAGGAATTGTAAGGATAATAATTGACTAGGCTAAATTCATCCGCTTGTGTATGAGTTGTCTAGATTTATCAGTTTTACTAGTTTGTATGCTATCGTGAGTTTAAATCTAATCGCTTGTATTGGGTTGATTCATTGATAAGGGTTATCTTAGAACGCTTGTGTCTAGTTAACTAAGATTAAGGTAAAACAGAAATTTAATTTCCAATGATGAATATTCAACATTAAAGATTTTTAGATAATCGATGATCGAACGAATGAAATCAAGGGTGTAGTTGACCGAAACCAAGATTTGTCTCCTATTGAATTTCCCCAATCTTTATTTAATTTTTGCATGCCAGTGAATTTTAGTTGCTTAAATTTCTTAGTAGTTAATCCAAACTTGAAAACCCCCCATTTTTCTTTTAAAGAACACTTTTAAATTTCCCTTTCCTCGTGGGAACGATCCTTACTCACACTACTACATTAATTTGTTTATCTGATTGAGTCGGGTAATTTGGGCGTACGCGATAAGCGCTACCAGCGACGTAGATGACTCGAAGTCAACCTCTGGATTTGTATTCATGCTCAATGGCGGTGCTGTCTCTTGGAAGAGTTCCAAGCAAGACACCACAGCGGATTCTACCACTGAGGCAGAATACATTGCAACATCAGCTGCTGCTAAAGAGGCCGTTTGGATGAGGAATTTCGTCCAAGAGTTGGGCGTAATTGCTGAAGTTGTTGGTCCAGTTCCGGTATACTGCGACAACACTGGTGCCATTGCTCAGGCAAAGGAAACAAGGTCTCATCAAAGACCCAAACACGTACTGAGAAAATACCACATCATCCGGGAGTTTGTGGAAAGAGGAGACATCACTGTCGAGAGAGTGGCCTCTAAAGACAATATCGTTGATCCACTTACTAAGCCCTTGCCAGGACCATTGTTTGACAAACATCGCAAAGCAATGGGATTGCGTAGTGTGACTAGTTGGCTTTAGGGCACGTGGGAGATTGAAAGAGTGGGTGCCCGGTTAGCCAACTTGTGGCTAAGGGCTTTTGTGACTCTATGTATAAACAATCTTTGTTTAATATAATTTACATTCATTAATGACATTTTATTTGTCTTTCTTCATATTGTTATATTGTGATATACTATTGATGTTTTGATAAAGACCTTGAATATACTATAGTTTAAGTAAGATGAGATAGTGAATAAAGAGAGATCACTATTATGAAACACATCTTATAGTCACTGTATATTCTAAACAGTTCCTAGTCAATTGAGCCGTCTGCTAATAAGGATAAGGATCGCTCGAGATTGAGACTAGCATTTGTGATGCCAAGTACCATGTTTCATTGGTAATGGACATGGAGATGTTCAAAGCATGCAAATGGATATTCATATGATGAATGATCGAACTACCCTATTCGGACTTTCCATGTGGTTATCACTTATCGAGTGGATAAAGTCCGCGGTTTTGGTTGTACACCATTAGTCCTTACTACTTGAAACATCATTGAGACTCTATATGCTAGTACTGTACTTTGACTCATTTATCGACTCTATTGGGGTCATCAGGTGTCGGGGTTGGGTACAGTTACGACACATATAGGAGTCGATGCTTTGTTGTCAAGGATTCACCACATACTAGCGAGTGTGGATATCCTATGCGATCTGAGGAGATATTACTGTGACGAATCTCTGGCCAGAGTACATGATGTGTTTTAGGTTACTCGGTTTTCCTAGTAACACATGCGATGTCACTATTTGATCTCCAAGATGTAATGCATAGTTATCGAATCTCGAACGACTCTCGATGCACCAATGGTTGTTGATTCGATCGGGATATATGGATGAAGGGACCGTACTGTACGCTAACCAAAATCTACTGGTTATTGCAGGCACTATCAGTGATACCTAGGGAATCATGGGGTGATGTTGCTAGACGCTCTTACCATGATTCGTTGGGCAAGTCGGAAATTCTTGTTCCGAGTCACAAGGAGTTGTGAGCCCACGGCTAGCTGTATCCCTGAACCATTGAGGGTCACACAAGTAATGGATTACTAAACTCCGTTGAGATAGTTAAATTTAAAGAGTTAAATTTAATGAAAGAGAAGTTGGACTTCTTAATTAAAGGCAGTGGAATTTCCTAAAATGACATAGGGATGGACATTTTTGGAAATCACTGAATTCGGATTCAGAAAAATTATCTTGACTTTAAAAGATGCAGAAATGGTTTCTGTGTACATTGGTAAAATCAGTTTATCAATAAGAGTCACGATGAATTTTATATTAATTTCTATAACAACGGGCTTGGCTTGTTGGGCTTAAGTTATGGATTGTGGGCCCTAAGGAGTTAGAGTCCTAATACAATTATAACTTAATCTAGTCTAGAAATTATCTATAAATACATGTGTAGTGTTCGAAAATTGAGACAATTCATTCTAGCAATTTTCGAAATACACACAATATATTAAAAGGGATTTTTCGAAAATTCCTACTCCTTTTGAGAAAATTCGGTTTGTGATTTTTTACGAAAAATTACATTCTGAATTAACAGATCAAATCTGTTTATTCTCTACGATAAACATCTGATTGATTTCTAGTACAATCAATCAGAGGGTTTCTGTTTTTTGTTCGTGGACCTTATTCCGGAAATTGATCGTGAAGCCATCGGTTCCCGGGATATACAAGAAGAGCAGATTAAATTATGTTGGTGTCCATAATCAAGCCGTTGCTTGAATAGGTAAAAATTTAATTGTGATTTTATTTTTACTTGTATAATTTAATCGTAAAGTTTTGATACCCATGATATGGAATCATTCCATATCGAAAAATAAATTTTTTTTTAAACTTCCGCTGCACCGGGTATCAATTCTTAATTGATCTGAACATGTTTTTCCAACAAAGTATTATTCGAGATATCCAGATTGAGTATGCATGTATTATGTGTTTTGCATGTATTATGTGATTTAATGATTTATATGATACAGAATGTCATGACTGTATGTTGCATACATGAGCATATTGAGCCTTTATCTTAGAGGTCTCCTGTAGTAGGGCGCTCACCCTACGAGTTGTGGATGGTGGGATACATAAATCTTGTGTCAGGCCACCATTATGGTTGGACACTTGTACTAGTATCAGGTCACCATTATCCATTGGGTATATGAGCCGCCTCCTGAGGCGACGGCGCAACGTGCTTTATACCCTGGGCCTGGTTTATGAGCTAGTTTTTTTGACCTGTGTGTCTTGGTACCCAGTTCACTTGCATACATGCACATATAATACTTTATACTCATACTCTCGTACTGAGCTTTTCATGCACACGTCCCGTACTTTGTTGTGTCTGGACAACCTACCATGGGTCATGTCTGCGGTTGGATGAGGCGGGTGGTTCCAGGAGGGCTTAGGAGATTTTGTTTAATGGACAGGAGGAATATTTGTCTAAGCTTTTGTTTCTTATTTATTTGGGTTAATACATTTGGTTATTCGATATAGTTGTATAACAGCATTTTTCAAATTCCTTTCTTTGGGATTGTATTTTGTTTATGGATTCCGCTGTTATTTTTGATTAGTAATTAATTAAGTTAAATGCATGCTTAAGTTTTTTATTAGTAGGTGATCATGGTACGGGTCGCTACATGGATTCCTTAGAATTAGAATCCAGCTAATGTTCGGCAATAAGACTCTTGAGATGGCCAAAGATTGGTCGAAACGTATGAAGCATTGCTTCCAATCTTACAATGACCCTAGGAGAAACCAATGAAGATTCTCCACATGTTTTTGGAGAGATTGTAATGAAGATCCTTCCCATCTACCAGATCGGTGTTCCCCTCAATATTGGAAAGAGTGGGTAGATTTTGGGAGGAAGAAGTTTCAGTAAGAATACTAAAATAAGATTATCATGTTTTGTATAAGACGGAATGTAATATTTCTGCATGTATTAGAATTCGGATAATAAGTGTCGAATCTTGTAAGAAACAATCTTGATGTAAAAGAATCGATCTTTCTTGTGTAAGCATTTGAATCATTTGTATTGTTGATTCCAGATGATTTGTATATTATTTAACATTTATATTGCACATTTTTTGATGTGGAATGATTAACTTAAATGATAATTACTTATCAAGTTATCAGTGTAAGAAATGATAGGATGACTAGTTGCATCATAGGCACGCTTTCAAAGGATATTGAGTACTGTGTACTGTATTGTATTCGTATTGTAGGGAATGATTGTCTTTGATTTGACAATAGAGAGAGCACGACCATATACCGGTGTTTTACTCTAGAAGCCTATCGTGCCTTAGAGATTGTACATGAGAGGCTACCTCAGTCTTGATAGGACTACACAGACACATAAGGTTTAGATATCCTATAGCATTCTAATGGTGAACGGATTTTCTTGTTGATATTTTAGAGTTTTCTCTAGTGGTGAGATTTAGTTTGGTACTGGGTTTAGTTCCAATGCTTAATTGTATCTATGGTCTGACATCATCAGAGATAATGAATGTGATATCCTTGGTTGTGAGGTTTCTTTGATTTTAGTTCTTGGGATCAAGTAATTCCTTGGTGAACTACAGTTTTGAGATTTGACTAAGGTGAAAATCTAGTTATAGGGTATGATGATCAATGGTGTACGATTCAAGTAGGAACCAGAGAGCAGAAATTGTTGTTTAACTTGATTGATCTTTTAAGGCTACATACATAGCCACTATAGATTGATATCAATGATGGTCCAGTTTCATCCGATAGGTGACGACATGTATTTCTTTAATAAGGGTATGTGAACCCCGATGTCGATTGTAATTGTTCTGGAAGCCTGTTGTGGTTTAGAACCTGGCATGGAAAGGTTATCCTATGGAGACAATCAACATATTTCACACTAAGTGTTGACCCTCAGGATATCCCAGTTGTCCAAAAGTTTCCAGATATGTTCCTGATGACATTTCAAGAATTTATCCTATTCGAGAAGTAGAGTTTGAGATTCAAATTTTGTTGGGGATAGAGTCTAATTCCCAAACTGTAGTAGCCCGTAACCAAAATCAGTAATTAAGGATTTAATCATAATTACTTGGGTAGAGTTCGGAAGCTCCGAAGGTGAGATCGGAAGTTCCGAACAGGATCGGAAGCTCCGATCATATTACGTCATCCATGATGATTGGCTAGATCGGAAGCTCCGATCAGGACCGGAAGCTCCGATCACCCCTATCCGGAGTCAACTAGTGATATTTTGACATGTGGCAGATCTGGATCTTCGGAAGCTCCGATGGCAGGATCGGACGTTCCGATCAAGGTTCGGACATTCCGATCAAGGATCGAAAGTTCCGATCGTTGTCTATAAATAGAAGGCCGAGGCTTCACTTTCTTTTTCCAATTCCGAGTTCTCCTTTCCTTTCTAGTCCTTTTGGAGCTGTTCTAGTCTTCTTAGGCTTGGTCCGGAGGTCGGCAAGGCGTTCGGTAGTCGTAGCGGAGTTGTGCCCAAGTTCTGGAGGCATCGACATCAAAGGGCTAACGACGGACGAAGGTATATCTTTTGCTTCCCATAAATATTTAGGAGTATGCAATAGCTTAGTTAAGGCTTTTAGAGCACTTTAATGATAGTAGTATCATTTGGCAGTGTAGAGCAGACTATAGGCATGGACCTAGAGTTGGTAGAGCTTGCACTGTTTTGAGGTACGAAAGTACTGTTCGAGATATCCTGACTGAGTATGCATGTATTATGTGACCGCATGATTTTATGCCATGATATTATGCTGCATTCATTTGCATCTTGCTGTATCTCCTTCGAGATGTCTGTTAGTAGGGTTGTACCCTATCCTGTTAGTGGATGGACTTCCATCGATTTGGGTCCGGCGTTTCCACGGTTATCTCGGTATGGGAGCCACCTCCTGAAGTGACGCCACAGCGTGCTACATACTAGGGCCCGGTCTGTCTCTGTTATCTGATCCTTGACCTCGAGTCTATAGGGAGTTCACTTTGCATGCATGTATACTCATACTCTCGCACTGAGTGTTTTATGCTCACGTCTCGTACTCTGTATTTTCTGGACACCCTATTCCATGGGGCAGGTTTGCGATTGGACGAGGAGGGTGGATCCAGGAGGGGCTAGTCAGTGGTTGGCCAGCTGGAGCTTCGCTTAGGTTTTATTACTGTTGTTTTGGGTTTATACAGCTATTCAATTTGGTTGTATATTATTTGGATAAATTACAGATTCCTTTACTTGGGATTGTATAACGTTTATGGATTCCGCAGTTTTATTCTGATATCTGTTTTATTAAGTTAATTGCATGCCTAAGTTCTGTTTAGTAGGTGATCCGGGTAAGGGTCACTACATTTATGGTATCAGAGCATGCAAAAGATTTCTTGGGATTTAGTCTCATCTTGAGGTATTTTTGTAGATGTCAAATCGTGACGACCAGAGTTCTCATGGCAGTGTTGGTGGGCGTTGGGGTGATGCCAACCGGGAGCCTCGTCGAGAACAGCGTCATCATCACCATGACGACGAGCGTTTCACTGTGCGTCGATTCTTAGCTATGGGTCCTAAGCCCTTAGTTGGAGATGAGTCTCCGGAGGATGCGGAGAACTGGTTAGACCGCATGGAGACGACTTTTCAGACTTTCCAGTGCACTGAGGAGCAGAAGGTGGAGACCCTTGGCTATCTTCTGGATAGGCGTGCACGCAGGTGGTGGAGGTTTACTTCTGCACCTTTTGTTGCGGCGAGAGGAGTGTCCACCTGGGCCGAGTTCCGCACAGCTTTCCAAAAGCGGTATTTTCCTTCTGCACTCCGACAGTCAAAGGCGGGCGAGCTACTGAGTCTGCGACAGGGATCCATGTCTATCGATGAGTATCAGCAGAGGTTCTTTGATCTGCTATCCTATTGCCCCGAGATTGCTGATAGCTCAGAGATGAAGTATAATCTGTTCCTTCAGGGCCTTAACCCTAAGATCCATGACCGTGTGGCGGTTGGTGACGACATGTCCTACGAGGGTTTGGTGAGCCGTTGTCACCAGGCGGAGGACAGCATTCGGCGGAACAGGTCTTTCCCTCAGTCGAGGCCTGCTAGTTCTTTGGGTCCCCGTGCCCAAACTTTCAAGAAGTCTGGATCTTCTTCTTCCTCTGGTTCTGGAGGTGTTGTTCGTTTCGGTAAGAAGGACAAGTGTGATCACTGTGGGAAGAACCATCCATCCGACAAGTGCCGTAGAGCTTCTGGAGCTTGTTTCCGTTGTGGAGAGACTGGTCATATCTGGAGGGATTGTCCACTGTCTGGGGGAGGCGGTTCTGGTTCTGGTTCAGGATCGGGTTCTCAGGCCACCATTCAGCAGAGGTCGCAGGGACAGTCTACTGGGAGTTCTCATTTGAGGCCATGAGCTTCTTGCCAGGTGTTTGCCCTGAGACATGATCAGGCTGTGGAGGAGAATGAGAAAGTCATCGCAGATACATTTCTGCTTTATGGTATACCTGCTCTTGTACTTATTGACACTGGTGCATCTCATTCCTTCATTTCTGCACGTTTTGTTAAGAGGCATAAGTTACCATGCATTGCACTAGACGTAGTGATGTCTGTTTCTACTCCGACGGGCCAATATGCTTTGGCTAAGCGTCTAGTGATGGGTTGCCCTTTAGAGTTCGAAGGGAACATTCTGTTAGCGAATCTCATGGTCCTGGCGATGGACGACTTTGATTGCATTCTGGGAATAGATATGTTGACTACCTATCGAGCTTCAGTGGACTGCTATCAGAGATTAGTACGCTTTCATCCGGAGGGGAGTGAGAGCTGGTTTTTCTATGGTGAGGGAGCGCGACCCCCAATGCCTTTGGTATCAGCTTTGAGAGCCTGTCGAGCTCTAGAGTCTGGCGGGGAAGGCTACCTTATCTATGCAGTTGATTTGTCCGCTGAGAGTATTGGGATAGAGAGCATTCCTGTTGTGGATGAATTTCCAGATGTATTTCCTGATGAGATTCCGAGTTTTCCTCCTGCTAGGGAAGTCGAGTTTGGCATAGAGTTGGTGCCGGGTACTTCGCCTATTTCTAGAGCACCGTATCGTCTGGCTCCGTCAGAGATGCGTGAGTTGAAGAATCAGCTACAGGATCTTTTGGATAAGGGGTACATTCGTCCTAGTGTATCTCCTTGGGGAGCTCCTGTTCTCTTCATAAAGAAGAAGAATGGGTCGATGCGGCTGTGCATTGACTATCGGCAGCTGAATCGAGTCACTGTGTAGAACAAGTATCCGTTGCCTCGTATTGATGACTTGTTCGATCAGCTGCAGGGCACGTCAGTTTACTCCAAGATTGACTTGAGATCTGGGTATCATCAGTTGAGAGTCCGTGATCAGGACGTAGCCAAGACTGCATTCCGTACTCGCTATGGGCATTACGAGTTCCTAGTGATGCCATTTGGTTTGACTAATGCGCCGGCTATATTCATGGATTTGATGAACCGTGTCTTCAGGGAGTATTTGGACAAGTTTGTTGTGGTCTTCATTGACGACATCTTAGTGTATTCGCGTAATACGGAATAGCATGTTTCTCACTTGCGGTTGGTACTGCAGACTCTTCGAGATGAGCAGTTGTACGCCAAGCTGAGCAAGTGTGAGTTCTGGATGGATAGAGTGGTCTTTCTTGGCCATATCATATCCAGGGAGGGGATTTCTGTTGATCCAAGCAAGATTGAAGCGGTACTTAATTGGTCGCGTTCGACGACAGTTGCTGAGATCCGTAGTTTTCTGGGTCTAGCAGGGTATTATCGTCGCTTCATTCTGAACTTCTCTCAATTAGCTCGACCGTTGACGCAGCTTACTCGCAAGGGTGTGGATTTCGAGTGGTCCTCCGAGTGCGAGGAGAATTTCCGTGAGCTTCGACGGCGGTTGACTTCTGCGCCGGTGTTGGCATTACCGTCAGGATCTGGAGGGTATGTAGTTTACACGGATGCTTCTCTTCAGGGGTTAGGTTGTGTCCTGACTCAGAATGGGCATGTGATCGCATACGCTTCTAGACAGCTGAAGCTTCATGAGGACAACTACCCAGTCCATGATTTGGAGTTAGCAGCCATTGTGTTCGCTTTGAAGATCTGGCGTCATTATCTGTATGGCGAGAAATTTGAGATCTTCACCGACCATAAGAGTCTCAAGTATTTGTTCACTCAGGCGGAGTTGAACATGAGGCAGAGACGTTGGATGGACTTGCTTAAGGACTATGATTGTGAGATTAAGTACCATCCGGGAGCTGCAAATCTCACCGCTGATGCTTTGAGTCGCAAGGTGCGACTATCCGCACTTCAGACTTGTTCGATGTCTAGTGCGATCAGTGACTGTTGTACTTCAGGTTTTACCTTCAAGCATAAGAAAGGTATGCAGAGTATCCAGATGTTTGCGATATTATCTGAGCCAGCCTTGTATTCGCGGATTCGAGATGCTCAGATGTCTGATTCGAAGACCCAGCGTTTAGCTCGTTTAGCTAACGAGGGTAGCTCGTCTGGATTTCATTATCAGTCAGATGGCTTTCTGTGTTTGTCTGGTAGGCTTGTGATTCCACAGGATGAAGAGTTGCGAGAGGAGATTTTATCTCAGGCACATCGCACTAAGTTGAGTATTCATCTAGGTAGCAACAAGATGTACAAGGATCTACGTACTCGTTTCTGGTGGAAGGGAATGAAACGCAGTGTTTATCAGTTTGTTTCGAGATGTTTGGTGTGTCAACAGGTCAAGGCAGAGCACCGACGACCTGGAGGTTTGCTTCACAGTCTGCCTATTTCTGAATGGAAATGGGAGTTTATCACAATGGACTTTGTGACCCATTTGCCGGTATCCCCGAAGAACTGTGATGCTATCTGGGTTGTGGTGGACCGACTCACCAAGTCAGCGCATTTCATTGCCTATAGCCGAGAGTACTCTGTGGATCGCATGGCACGGCTGTACATTCAGGAGATCGTCCGACTTCATGGAGTGCCGGTGAGCATTGTCAGTGATCGGGACCCCAGGTTTACTTCTAGATTCTGGGGGAGTGTTCAGCGTGCGATGGGTACTACTCTCAGTTTGAGTACAGCCTATCATCCGGATACTGATGGTCAGTCAGAGCGCACTATCCGTACGCTAGAGGATATGCTTAGAGCGTGCGTCTTGGATTTTGGTCCAGCCTGGCAGGATCATTTGCCGTTGATCGAGTTCGCTTACAACAACAGCTATCATACTAGTATTGGGATGGCACCTTTTGAGGCATTGTATGGGCGACGTTGTCGTACTCCACTCTTCTGGGAAGAAGTGGGGGAGAGACAGGCTGAAGGACCGGAATTTATCCAGCAGGCGATAGACATTGTTGATCAGATCAAGAAACGGATTAAGACTGCACAGGATTGTCAGGCCAGCTATGCTAATATCAAGCGTAGGCCTTTGCAGTTCGAGGTCGGGGATAAAGTGTTCTGAGAGTGTCACCTTTCCGCAAGATTCTCAGATTTGGCCTTAAGGGAAAGTTGTCTCCCAGATTTATCGGTCCGTTTGAGATCTTGGAGAGCATTGGCGATTTGGCTTATAGACTAGCTTTGCCACCGCATCTATCCAGTATTCACGACGTGTTCCACGTATCTCTGTTGCGACGGTATGTGGCAGATGAATCTCATATTCTGCAGCGGTCTGAGGTTCGGGTAGACAAGGATTTGACTTATGTTGAGAAACCTCTTCGTATCCTGGATTATAAGGATAAGGTTTTACGGAACAAAGTCATTCCTTTAGTTTTAGTTCAGTGGCAGCGCCGAGGCACTGAGGAAGCTACTTGGGAGCTTGAGGACAGGATGCGTAAAGACCATCCTGAGTTGTTTTGATTTCATTCTTTAAATTGTATTCAGTTGCAAACTCTGTAAACGTTTGATTTGAATAAAGAATGTTTCTGATTTTTGTATTTTGCATTCGGTACTTAAGATCTGATTTCGAGGACGAAATATCTTAAGTGAGGGAGAATGTAGTAGCCCGTAACCAAAATCAGTAATTAAGGATTTAATCATAATTACTTGGGTAGAGTTCGGAAGCTCCGAAGGTGAGATTGGAAGTTCCGAACAGGATCGGAAGCTCCGATCATATTACGTCATCCATGAAGATTGGCTAGATCGGAAGCTCCGATCACCCCTATCCGGAGTCAACTAGTGATATTTTGACACGTGACAGATCAGGATATTCGGAAGCTCCGATGGCAGGATCGGACGTTCCGATCAAGGTTCGGACATTCCGATCAAGGATCGGAAGTTCCAATCGTTGTCTATAAATAGAAGGCCGAGGCTTCACTTTCTTTTGCCAATTCCGAGTTCTCCTTTCCTTTCTAGTCCTTTTGGAGTTGTTCTAGTCTTCTTAGGCTTGGTCCGGAGGTCGGCGAGGCGTTCGGTAGTCGTAGCGGAGTTGTGCCCAAGTTCTGGAGGCATCGACATCAAAGGTCTAACGACGGATGAAGGTATAGCTTTTGCTTCCTATAAATATTTAGGAGTATGCAATAGCTTAGTTAAGGCTTTTAGAGCACTTTAATGATAGTAGTATCATTTGGCAGTGTAGAGCAGACTATAGGCGTGGACCTAGAGTTGGTAGAGCTTGCACTGTTTTGAGGTACGAAAGTACTGTTCGAGATATCCTGACTGAGTATGCATGTATTATGTGACCGCATGATTTTATGCCATGATATTATGCTGCATTCATTTGCATCTTGCTGTATCTCCTTTGAGATGTCTGTTAGTAGGGTTGTACCCTATCCTGTTAGTGGATGGACTTCCATCGATTTGGGTCCGGTGTTTCCACGGTTATCTCGGTATGGGAGCCACCTCCTGAAGCGACGGCACAGCGTGCTACATACAAGGGCCCGGTCTGTCTCTGTTATCTGATCCTTGACCTCGATTCTATAGGAAGTTCACTTTGCATGCATGTATACTCATACTCTCGCACTGAGCGTTTTATGCTCACGTCTCGTACTCTGTATTTTCTGGACACCCTATTGTTGGAAAAACTGGCAGTCAGATCAATCACGATTGATACCCGGTGCAGCGGAAGTTTAAAATTTTATCATGGAACAATTCCATGGTGTGGGTATCAACCGTTTAACGATTAAATTATTGTGTGTGTAAAATTCAAATAACAATTATTAAATTTTACCTTCAATCTCGCAACGAGATTACTGGACACCAACAGATTTTATCTGCTCTTGTTGTCTCTCCCTGGAACCGATGAACTCCTTCAATCAGGTCCACGAACAGAGGTTTAATCCCTCTGATAGATTGCACTAGAAAATCTATCAGAAGTTTTCTGCGAAGAGAATAAACGAATCTGATTCTTTATTCCTTACTGCGATTCAAAATCACAGACCGGAAAATCTCGGGCAGAGGGGGAGGGGTCGGCCGAACAGAGAGAGAGAGCTAGGGTTCGAAAATTTTCTCTGTCTCAAAAATTATGACCTGTTGTGTTTAATTTCTGTACTGCAATAACTTATTTATAATGCAGGCCACTAACACCTTAGGGCCCATTAGTCATAAGTTAGAGCCCGACAAGCAAAGCCCGCTCGTTCAGAAATTAATATAAAATTCATCGTGACTCCGATTGATGAACCGATTTCACCAATGTGCACAGAAACCATTTCTGCACATTTTAAAGTCAAAATAAATTTTCCTGAATCCGAATTCAGTGGTTTCCAAAAATGTACATCCCTATGTCATTTTAGGAAATCCTACTCCCTTACTCTTAATTAAGAAGTCCAACTCCTTAGTTCATTAAATTTAACTCTTTAAATTTAACTATCTCAACGGGGATTAAAAACTCCATTACACTGTGTGACCCTCAATGGTTCAGGGATACAGCTAGCCGTGGGCTCACAACTCCTTGTGACTCGGAACAACACTTTCCGACTTGCCCAACGAATCATGGTAAAGCGCCTAGCAACATCGCCCCATGATTCCCTAGGTATCACTGATAGTGCCTACAAGAACCAGTAGATTTTGGTTAGCGTACAGTACGGTCCCTTCATCCATATATCCCGATCGAATCAACAACCATTGGTATATCGAGAGTCGCTCAAGATTCGATAACTATGCAATACATCTTGAAGAACAAATTAGTGACATCGCATGTGCTACTAAGAAACCATTTCTTAAATCACATCAAGTACTCTGGCCAGAGATTTGTCACACTAATATCTCCTCAGATCGCATAGGATATCCACACTCGCAAGTATGTGGTGAATCCTTGACAACAATGCATTGACTCCTATATGTGTCGTAACTGTACCCAATCTCGACACCTGATGACCCCCATAGAGTCGGTAAACGAGTCAAAGCACAGCACTAGCATATAGAGTCTCCATGATGTTTCAAGTCGTAAGGACTAATGGTGTACAACCAAAACCGCGGACTTTATCCACTCGATAAGTGATAACCACTTGGAAAGTCCGGATAGGGTAGTTCGATTATTCATCCTATGAATATCCATTTGCATGCTTCGAACATCTCCATGTTCCCTACCAATGAAACGTGGTACTCCGCATCGCAAATGCTAGTCTCAAACTCGAGCGATCCTTATCCTTATTATCGGACGGCTCAATCGACTAGGAACGGTTTTTAGAATATACAGTGACTATAAGATGTATTTCATGATAGACATCTCCATGTTCTACCACATCTTACATACACTATAGTATATTCAAGGTCTTTATCAAAACAACAATAGTATATCACAATATAACAATATGAAGTAATATAAAGTCATTGCCATAAAAGTGTAAATAATATTAAACAAAAGATTGTTTATACAAAGAGTCATCAAAGCCCATAGCCACACAGTTGGCTCACTGGGCACCCACTCTTACAATCTCCCACTTGCCCTATAGCCAACTAGTCATACTACGCAGACCCATTGCTTCGCGATGTTTGTCAAACAATGGTCCTGGCAAGGGCTTAGTAAGCGGATCAGCGATATTGTCTGCAGAGGCCACTCGTTCGACAATGATGTCTCCTCTTTCCACAATCTCCCGGATTATGTGGTATTTCCTCAGTACGTGTTTGGATCTTTGATGAGACCTTGGTTCCTTTGCTTGAGCAACGGCACCCGTGTTGTCACAGTACACCGGGACTGGACCAACAAATTCAGGAATGACGCCCAACTCTTGGACGAACTTCCTCATCCAAACGGCCTCTTTAGCAGCAGCTGATGCTGCAATGTATTCAGCCTCAGTGGTGGAATCCGCTGTGGTGTCCTGCTTGGAACTCTTCCAAGAGACAGCACCGCCATTGAGCATGAACACAAATCCAGAGGTTGACTTCGAGTCATCCACATCACTTTGGAAGCTAGAGTCGGTATAGCCTTCCAATTTGAGTTCTCGTCCTCCATAAACCATGAACATATTCTTAGTCCTTCGCAAGTACTTAAGAATGTCCTTCACGGCTTTCCAATGCATTTGACCAGGATTAGACTGATATCTGCTCGTGACACTCAGAGCAAATGCTACATCCGGTCTGGTAGATATCATCCCATACATGATACTACCTATAGCTGACGCATATGGTACATGTGTCATATTCTCTATCTCTTCATCAGTCTTGGGACACATAGACTTGGATAGAGAAACTCCATGACACATGGGTAGATGTCCTCTTTTGGACCCATCCATTGAAAACCGTTTCAATATGGTATCGATGTAGGTTGATTGAGTGAGTCCTATCATTCTCTTAGACCTATCTCTATAGATCTGTATCCCAAGAATGTAGGATGCCTCTCCCAAATCCTTCATCGAAAATCTACCTGATAACCATATCTTTGTTGACTGCAACATCCCTACATCATTCCCAATGAGTAGGATGTCATCAACATAAAGTACTAAGAATGTCACCGCATCCTTAACTACTTTCTTGTACACGCAAGGTTCCTCCGGGTTCTTGATGAAACCAAAATCTTTTATTGTTTCATCAAATTTCTGGTTCCAACTTCTTGATGCTTGTTTTAGACCATAAATTGATCTCTGAAGCTTGCATACCTTATGCTCGCTTCCCATGGATGTGTACCCCTCAGGCTGCTTCATATAGATTTCCTCCTTAATGTCTCCATTAAGAAAAGCAGTCTTCACATCCATTTGCCATATCTCATAGTCACACCATGCAGCTATGGCAATTAGGATTCTTATGGACTTGAACATTGCAACTGGTGAAAAGGTTTCGTCATAGTCAACTCCTTGCCTTTGAGTATAACCTTTAGCCACCAATCGCGCCTTGTAGGTCAATACCTTACCATCAGGCCCAAGCTTTCTTTTGTAGATCCATTTGCACCCTATCGGAACAATTCCATCGGGAGGATCTACTAAAGACCAAACTTGGTTTGTATGCATCGAATCCAATTCTGACTGCATAGCTTCAAGCCATAAATTCGAATCCGCATCAGAAATTGCTTCCTTGAAGTTTCTTGGATCACATCCAATGTCGGGTTCATCTTGATCCCCTTCAAGAAGAAGACCATATCGAACTGGAGGTCTAGAAGTCCTTTCGGATCTTCTAGGTGCAGGCGTGTCCAGCAATGGTTCCTGAGATGTAGGATCGTTATTTTGTATTTTGGGTTCTTCTCGAACTTCTTCGAGTTCCATCATCTCGCCTTTCTTATCCAATAAGAACTCCTTCTCCAAGAAGGTGGCATTCCTAGAAACAAACACCTTTGTTTCAGCAGGATAATAGAAATAATATCCGATTGAATTCTTCGGATATCCTACAAAATAACATAAGCTGGATCGACTATCCAACTTATCTCCCACTGTCCGCTTCACGTAAGCAGGACATCCCCAAATCCTCAAGTACGAATACTTAGGAGCTTTGCCATTCCATAACTCGTATGGTGTTTTGTCCACTGCTTTAGTGTGGACGTTGTTCAACAACAATACCGCCGTTTCAAGCGCATAGCCCCAAAACGAAGGTGGAAGCTCAGTGAAGCTCATCATAGATCGAACCATGTCCAACAAAGTTCGATTACGACGCTCCGATACACCATTAAGCTGTGGTGTCATAGGAGGAGTCCACTGAGAGAGAATCCCATTCTCTTTCAGATAGTCCAAAAACTCGGTACTCAAGTATTCTCCACCTCGATCCGATCGAAGTGCCTTAATACTTTTACCTAGCTTGTTTTCTACTTCAGCCTTGAATTCTTTGAACTTTTCAAATGCTTCAGACTTATATTTCATTAAATATAAATACCCATACCTTGAATAATCATCAGTAAAGGTAATGAAGTAGGTGTGGCCATGTTGAGTCCCTACTCTAAATGGACCACAAACATCTGTATGGATCAAATCCAACAGATTCTGACTACGCTCAGGTTTCCCCTTAAAAGGAGATTTAGTCATTTTTCCTTTTAGGCAGGATTCACAAGTAGGTAGAGAGTTAATATCAGACATATCAAACATGCCCTCTCCCACTAGCTTGTTCATCCTCCTTGAGGAAATATGACCTAGTCTAGCGTGCCAAAGGTTTGCCGGGTTTTGACTATCGATTTTCCTTTTGTTTGTTGTCGCCGGTTTGTCAATACAATTCACTGGAACGTCTTTTAGTTTTAAATTGTATAGATCGTTTTCAAGTTGTCCATTTCCAATTAAACATTCATTCTTGTAAATATTGCAAATCCCATTCACAAAATTACAAGAATAACCATCTCTATCAAGCATAGAAATAGAAATAATGTTTTTTAATTAAATCTGGCACAAATAAAACATCTCTCAACAATAATTTAAAACCATTCTGCAAAATCAAACAAACATCTCCAATGGCCGTAGCTTCAACTCTGGAACCATTCCCGAGCCTCAGCTGGGTCTCACCCATTCTAAGCCTGCGACTTCTTGTCATCACCTGCAAATCATTGCAAATGTGAGATCCACATCCGGTATCCAATACCCAAGAAGTTGTATTAAGTGACATGTTTATTTCGATATAGAACATACCCTTTGCAGTTCCTAACTGCTCAAGATACTCCTTGCAGTTGCGCTTCCAATGACCCGGCTTCTTGCAGTAATGGCAAACATCCTTGGATTTTCCATTGTTTGAAGCCTTTGTCTTTTGCTTCTTCTCGGGTTCCACTTTCTTGGGTGGGGCAGAACGTTTCTTGCCCTTCATACTTGGCCCCTTCTTAGCAGAAGATGAGGAGCCCACCAAGAAAGCTGGCTTATCCTTCTTAAGTGTGGATTCATATGTAACGAGCATATTGACCATCTCTTCAAGGGTGGCCTCTATCTTGTTCATATTAAAATTTATCACGAATCCATCAAATGAAGAAGGAAGAGATAGAAGCAGCAAGTCCACATTGAGTTCATGCTCCAACACCAAATCTAGGGTCGCCAACTTCTGTATGAGCCAAATCACTCGTACCCCATGATCACGGACCGAAGTCCCTTCACGCATGCGGCACGTCATCAACTCCTTAACAGTAGCGAACCTTTCAGCCCTCGACTGAGCCCCAAAAAGTTCCTTGAGTTGCGTGTGAATGTCAGCAGCATTCACCGTGTCCTCAAATCGCCTCTGGAGTTCATCAGACATCGAGGCTTGCATATAGCATTTGGTCTTGATGTCATGGTCACACCATGCATCAAGTTTGGCCAATTCCTCCGGACTTATGTCAGCTGGTGCTTCCTTCGGAGGTGCTTTCTCTAACACGTAGAGCATTTTCTCCGAAGTTAAGACAATCTTCAACTTCCGGAACCATTCCGTATAGTTGGCGCCAGTCAGCTTGTTTTGTTCGAGGATCGAGAATAAAGGATTTCGCGAATTCATTGTATGAAATACTGAAAAGGAAAACAGACATATATCAATGATTGTTTAACAATTTACTAAGACATAAAATAGGCGAATTTAATTTTATGAATCTCACTCCCACTATTTTAACGATTTCACCACCCTCTAGTGAAAACGGGAAACTTTTTCCTTAGTGAGAACATGGAGTCCAATTGACAAACTTATGGTCCCGAATAATATCAGCCAACCATAATTCTCAAAAGGTAGAGCCCAATTGCTTCCAAAGCAACCCCCATGTATTTACCTCATGTCCAATAAGGGCCCAATAATATGACGCCGTTTAAAGTGACATGTCAAGATGACCCATCAATATTAAGTTGTGATGGACGGTCGCCATGTGGATCCCCCAATAATATGAGCCGATCCCATGGGAGTTCCACCCAACTTACAACATTTGTCGATCCAATGTACAGCTTTCCGACGGACGGGCCCCCCCAATAATATGAGCCGGACCGTATCCGCGGGTAGCGTCACATACATTGACCGTTGATGGAAGGTAGGAACATTTAAACAATATTTAAATTTCCTTTATTTATCTTGATATAAATTTTAAATCATATTTAAAATGAGGGATTTTATTTATAAAAATATTTGTCTCATCATATTTAATTTATTGCATGCATTGCCGGATTCACGCAATTAATGTCTAAACATGCATACAATCATAATATCACATATTATATAGGATGATCGATTCCATTTCTAATTGACCCGTGGTTGCCAATCACGGGTCTTAGTCCAATCCTAGGTAATATGCAGTATGCAAATGCAATCCTATTACATATGCTTCCAATTTACATTTCTTCAGTCTTCATTGTCTGCTGGGCCCACCATCTTCAAATCTTGATCTCCCACTAAATCTAATGTATTTACAATAAATAACAATGACAAGTAGGGGATACATTTTTAGGGGGTGGGAACGGGCTATAAACCAAGCCCACTTTTATTACATATGACATTCATATCGGGCCATAAACCAGGCCCATTAATAAAACCAACAATAATAAAGACAAAATGTAAATTTCTAACATACACCTACAAAATTGGTCATGGCAATCGATCATCCTTATCCAATAACATTTAATTCAAAATTAATTTATTGGATAACATGTTGTGGCAATTCAAATTTAAACAAGATAAAATCATATTTTATATATAAAATCTCATTTCACATATAAAATCATATTTTATCTCTATATCAAATAAAATCATATTTTATCTATAAAATCAAATTTTACAAATAAAATCATATTTTACTTAATATATCATAAGATCATATCTTATCATCAATTGTACCAAAATAATTGATTTCAAAATTCAATTTACGGATAAAATATTAGAATTTTCCAAAAATTCAAATTTATCCAAAATCAATTTTAAAATTTACGGACTCGAACAATTAGATCCGAAATCTCGTGAACCAATCAAAAATAATTTTTGACCGGACCAAAAATAAAATTTTAAATATTAAAATTAATTTTTAAATAAAAATATAATTTTTCCCGCGGGCCGCCCGGGACACTCCCGGGCCGGCCCGCACCCGGGGCGCGGGCCGGGGGCAGCCCGGCTGCCCCCTTAGGGCAGCGCCTGGCGCCGCCCCTGGGCCGCCGAGCGCTGCCCTGCGCAGCGCCCAGCGCTGCGCTGGGCAGCGCACAGCGCTGCCCTGGGCGGCGACGGTCGCCGCCTTGGGCGGCGACGTGCGCCCCTTTTGGGCGGCGCCGTGCGCCGCCCGGGGCAGCAACAATTGCTGCCCCACCGGGCAGCGATCCAATCGCTGCCCGGGTTTTGCCCCGAAAAATTTTTTTTTTTTATTTATTTAAAAATATTTATTTTGTTTTCCAAAAACCGAGATTCAAAAATTTTGTACAATCGATTAATTTAATCGTTTGATCTGAGCAACCTGGCTCTGATACCACTGTTGGAAAAACTGGCGGTCAGATCAATCACGATTGATACCCGGTGCAGCGGAAGTTTAAAATTTTATCATGGAACAATTCCATGGTGTGGGTATCAACCGTTTAACGATTAAATTATTGTGTGTGTAAAATTCAAATAACAATTATTAAATTTTACCTTCAATCTCGCAACGAGATTACTGGACACCAACAGATTTTATCTGCTCTTGTTGTCTCTCCCTGGAACCGATGAACTCCTTCAATCAGGTCCACGAACAGAGGTTTAATCCCTCTGATAGATTGCACTAGAAAATCTATCAGAAGTTTTCTGCGAAGAGAATAAACGAATCTGATTCGTTATTCCTTACTGCGATTCAAAATCACAGACCGGAAAATCTCGGGCAGAGGGGGAGGGGTCGGCCGAACAGAGAGAGAGAGCTAGGGTTCGAAAATTTTCTCTGTCTCAAAAATTATGACCTGTTGTGTTTAATTTCTGTACTGCAATAACTTATTTATAATGCAGGCCACTAACACCTTAGGGCCCATTAGTCATAAGTTAGAGCCCGACAAGCAAAGCCCGCTCGTTCAGAAATTAATATAAAATTCATCGTGACTCCGATTGATGAACCGATTTCACCAATGTGCACAGAAACCATTTCTGCACATTTTAAAGTCAAAATAAATTTTCCTGAATCCGAATTCAGTGGTTTCCAAAAATGTACATCCCTATGTCATTTTAGGAAATCCTACTCCCTTACTCTTAATTAAGAAGTCCAACTCCTTAGTTCATTAAATTTAACTCTTTAAATTTAACTATCTCAACGGGGATTAAAAACTCCATTACACTGTGTGACCCTCAATGGTTCAGGGATACAGCTAGCCGTGGGCTCACAACTCCTTGTGACTCGGAACAACACTTTCCGACTTGCCCAACGAATCATGGTAAAGCGCCTAGCAACATCGCCCCATGATTCCCTAGGTATCACTGATAGTGCCTACAAGAACCAGTAGATTTTGGTTAGCGTACAGTACGGTCCCTTCATCCATATATCCCGATCGAATCAACAACCATTGGTATATCGAGAGTCGCTCAAGATTCGATAACTATGCAATACATCTTGAAGAACAAATTAGTGACATCGCATGTGCTACTAAGAAACCATTTCTTAAATCACATCAAGTACTCTGGCCAGAGATTTGTCACACTAATATCTCCTCAGATCGCATAGGATATCCACACTCGCAAGTATGTGGTGAATCCTTGACAACAATGCATTGACTCCTATATGTGTCGTAACTGTACCCAATCTCGACACCTGATGACCCCCATAGAGTCGGTAAACGAGTCAAAGCACAGCACTAGCATATAGAGTCTCCATGATGTTTCAAGTCGTAAGGACTAATGGTGTACAACCAAAACCGCGGACTTTATCCACTCGATAAGTGATAACCACTTGGAAAGTCCGGATAGGGTAGTTCGATTATTCATCCTATGAATATCCATTTGCATGCTTCGAACATCTCCATGTTCCCTACCAATGAAACGTGGTACTCCGCATCGCAAATGCTAGTCTCAAACTCGAGCGATCCTTATCCTTATTATCGGACGGCTCAATCGACTAGGAACGGTTTTTAGAATATACAGTGACTATAAGATGTATTTCATGATAGACATCTCCATGTTCTACCACATCTTACATACACTATAGTATATTCAAGGTCTTTATCAAAACAACAATAGTATATCACAATATAACAATATGAAGTAATATAAAGTCATTGCCATAAAAGTGTAAATAATATTAAACAAAAGATTGTTTATACAAAGAGTCATCAAAGCCCATAGCCACACAGTTGGCTCACTGGGCACCCACTCTTACACCTATTCCATGGGGCAGGTTTGCGATTGGATGAGGAGGGTGGATCCAGGAGGGGCTAGTCAGTGGTTGGCCAGCTGGAGCTTCGCTTAGGTTTTATTACTGTTGTTTTGTGTTTATACAGCTATTCGATTTGGTTGTATATTATTTGGATAAATTACAGATTCCTTTACTTGGGATTGTATAATGTTTATGGATTCCGCAGTTTTATTCTGATATCTGTTTTATTAAGTTAATTGCATGCCTAAGTTCTGTTTAGTAGGTGATTCGGGTAAGGGTCACTACACAAACACCCTATTGTATGACACCATCAGGAATGAGGAAACACGAGCAGTAGTGTGAGATCTATTTGATCGAATGTTTTGCCTTTGGGAAAAAGACAGTGCTAATTGTCACATAGGAAGATGGTTCCAGGTATCTCTGTATTGACTACAGACGGTAGAACCAAGTGAAAATTGGAGTAAGTATCCTTTATCGTGTACATATGACTTTTTTGATCGACTTGAATATGCAAATATGTACTAGAAGGTTGATCTGAGATATGAACGTCATTAGATAAGTATAGAGATCAAGATATTTAAAGCAGTGTTCTGTTCTGTATCAAACTAATGTCAATTGTTTTGACAATGCGCTAGATCTATACAGGGATTCGTCAACCGTGTCTTTTGAGACTAAATAGGTGAACTTGTTACAAAAGTTCAAAGATATGTCGGTTTAATCATGACATAATAGAATATGCACAACAATAAAATATGTTTCTGCAAGTTCTTTGTGCAATTCAAACTTGCAATGTAGTTGAATAGGTGTAAGTATTTCAATGGGCTCTAGAAAAATTGAAATAGTGATTGAATCATTAGCTTTCAATGACATTATCCTAGACCTGTAGTTTTATGGGTCTGACATGATTGTTATCAGAAATTTCTTTCTGTTTATCTTTTCAGTACGCTAGAACATTCATGTGGCTAACTCGAAAGAATTGATATTTGATTAGTAACCTAGATTGAGAAGAAGTTTCAAGGAACTTTGCAAACACCTGATTACTATACTTGTGTTGGCAGTACCAATTGTGTCTGAGAATAATGTGATATTACTAAAGTTTTTTTATATAGTATTGGTATTATTTCCTAAATAGTGAAAGGTATGAGTTTCCATTGTTCACTTGGGTTGGAAGTACTTGTCTACTCAGGCAGATAAGATATTGGGACAACATAAAATTTAAAAATGTGTGTATGGATTTATAGTACAATTTAATTATGAAATGAAGTACCATCCAGGATAGACGGATGTCATAAGCAGTGGCCGCAAATTTCAAGTTGATATTTATGTAATTTTTTTTATCAGTGTTGTGTTATTGCTATCTAGAGACTTTTGGTTAATAAAATTCAATTTCAGAAACAGGAAAGTGATTCTTGTTGTTGCTGAGCTAGTTTTGGTTACCGAGATGTGAACTGTTCGGATGGTTGATTCCATGATTCAACGATTGACACATTTAGCCAATGATGATGGTAACAACTAATTTTCTATATCAATATTGGTCCTTGAGTAAAATCTGGATGGTGACAGTTCCAGAAAATGATACCTTGTGAATTGTATCGTAGTATTTAGCAGGATGTCAACAAAAGTTAGTTGAGCAATGATAACATGGAGGGTTGTCATAGAATATTTTAGATTCCTGATTTAAATTTTAATATCTTGCAATGGATTGGTGATACATTTTATTTGTTTTCAATATTTTATTTTACAATCGGAGATGTAGTAGATCAACAAGTCAGCACGGTTCCTTCAGTATGATCAAGATTTTTTGTTTGATTTGAAGTCTTGTTTGTAATTTCAATATTGGATATTAGTGTTTTGTATGTTAGCTAGTATCGATAGTGGAAGAGGTTTTCTTTCAAAGTACAGAAACAGGATTTTCAACATGCTTTGGGTCTGTTTCTCAGGGTTTGAATACTATTGAGTATTAAAAAACCGATGAACAGTCACGGAGGACAAGCTAGTACATTGAGAATTATGTGAATAACTGGTATGACAAGATCAATTGTTGTGGATTGCACTCGTGTATTAAATAGATATCACCGTGGTTTTCGGATAAATTATTTTGAAGCCTTGTACATGTTATAGTGTTCAAATCCCTGCATATTGAGGATTTATGGAGTTTTAGCTTATAGATTGTTTGTTCAACGGAATTTTTCACATATTAGTGTTGAGGTTACGTGACAGATAGATCTTATACTTTTTTAAAGCATATTTTGATATTAATGTTGACTATGTTAAATTTTTATTCGTAGTATAAATCAGGAAGTCCAGGTATTACGGAATAAGATTGTTCGCTTGATTTTTTCCAGTGACGAGAAGAATGATGCTTGAGAGCTTAAGTATTGTTTGCACTTATGATCAGCTTGAGTTTTGGGTGAAATTCAGTTTTAAATGCGATTTGTGATTACATTCTCAGGTGTGACCTAGACCTGATTCAAGGACGAAATCCTTTAAAGGTGTGGAGAATGTAGTAACCCAAAATCCGTTTGAAAATATTAAAATATTTAAGGATGTTTTAAGTTTCTTAATATGGTTTAATGGATTTATTATGAAAAAATTAAGTGTAAAATTGACTCCAAGATGTCAGTAAATTGTTCGTAGGACAAAAGTGGCTCAAGCACTTCAGAAGCACCGAACCTAAGCCAAGGGAGTTTGGAGGATCTGAACTGATCGGATGAACATGGTGTAGTTCGGATGTAGAGGGTGCGATCGAATCGTCCAAACATGAGATTGGACGTTCCGAAGATTGTTAGGCTACGCAGAATTGAGGTGTCAAGTGTGTGTAGACACGTGGAAGATCGGAATGTTTGAAGAGATAATTGGACCTTTCAAAGAGGATCAGAACATTTGAATAGCAGATCGGATTCCGATCAATAGCAGTTTGAGATGTGGAAAGCATGCAAGTTTGGACCTTCCGCACTCTACCTATAGGCTACGGATTTCTCATATTTAGTGCATTTTTAGGTGTATGTTTTAGATTCAATGTATATTCTTAGTGTTTTTAGCCTTATACTTGAGGGCCGAGCAATATCAAGGTGCTGCGAGACTTGTATCGGAACTATACTAGGGTTGGGGCCTTCGACATCAGTGGGTTTATGACGAACAGAGGTATAGTATGATCCAAGATCCCTAATACTATTATGGAGTTACTATTAGCATAGATAAGACCTTTAGATCAGTATAAGTGATATGGTATTGTCTTGTCAGTAATTGAATATAGGCAGTTTTGACATAGACCAGTAGTATAGAGGTACGCAAGTACTTTCTAAGATATCCAACTGATAATGCATTCTTATGAGTTGCATTTTATCTGTTTCATTATACATGTTATACTATGCATGTATATATTGTGCATGTTATGTATGTGGTATTGCATATCATGTTGAAACTGTTATCCTTTCGAGATAGCCCTTTGTATGAGGTAGCTCTGCTCTTTTGCAATCAAAAGTAATTACAATAAAAAAATAATATGTTGGAATTCGGGTAGTTCGGAAGGTCCGAACTCAGTTAGGAAGTTCCGAACTTGTTCGGAATGTCTATTTGAGTTCAGAACCACAGGGTCCATTCGGAAGTTCCGAACCCCTGATCGGAAGGTCCAATCTCTAGCATCCAGGTAAGAAATGAATTCACGATCGGAAGTTGGCCACGTTGAGTTCGGAGCATCCGAAGCTGTGATCGGAGCTTCCAAAGGCTTTCATAAATATGTACATCCAAGCATTGGTGACTCATATTGGCATGCTGATTTAGGAACCACCGCATCAAAACTTGTGATCTCCGACGATCAGAAACATGGCTTGCATGGAGAGTTCGGAGCTTCCGATGTCTCCCTATAAATAAGGGCTCCGAGATTCAGTTTCATTCAAAAATTCACAAGTTATCCTTCTTGATTCAGTCTATATATGAGGTCCTGATGATAATAGTGAGGTACTTTTGGAACAAAAACTAGTGGTGAGCATAAACTAGGTTATCGACAACAATGGGCTGACGACGGAAGAAGGTATGTTCCGAGAATCCTATCACATTTTATAGGAGTATCTGTTATCTTAGTTAAGTCTTCAAAAGCATGATTAGTCATATGATAATCACTTGACTGTAGGCTTGGAACCTAGACCCTGATTGTACCTGATCTATCAACTAGAGGTACACAAGTACTGACTGAGATTGTTAGCTGAGTATGCATGCTTATATGTTGGATTTATGTGTCATGATACATGTTTTACTGCTTTTCATACATACTGCATGACACATACACATTAAGCCGTATTTCTTTTGAGATAGCCTGTAGTAGTCCGGTTCCATTTTACAAGATTAGGTGATTTTAAACATGTTAGAAAATGACATATAATTTTAAAAATGTCAAAAAATGTTTAAGGAGTCCTTATTTGGTGAAAATAAGTGGAAAATCAGATCCGGAACGTCCGAAAATGGTAGGGTAGGTCCCGGGGGTCCAAAAATGAGATTGGAAGGACCAAAACAGTTTGGAGCATACGGACCAGTTCGGACCCTCCAAACCAGTTCGGGCCGTCCGAACTCCGCAGGGTCCAGGTGTCTAAACAGCTCGTACAAGTGGTAGTTCGGACTGTTCGAACCCAGTTCGGACCGTGCGAACTCCGCCTATAAATAGGCCATCCAAAATTTAGAATTTCACGCCAAAATCAAGTTTTCTCTCTCGGTTCTTAGGATTTTCTAGGGGTTTTGGGGTGTTTCCAGCCTTCCTAGGCTTGGTCCGGAGGTTGGTCAGGTGCTCCGGGGTTGCGGCGGAGCGGTGCCCAAGTTCTGGGGCAGTCGTCATCAGCGGGCTGACAACGGACGCAGGTATAGCTCTGGCTCCTTATAGTAAATAGGGAGTATGCTATAGAGTAGTTAAGGCTTTTAGAATAAGATAATAATGCATGAGTAATTTGAATGTAGTGCGGATTATAGGCTTGGACATAGTGCTGGTCTAGCTTGCCTAGTTTATGAGGTACGAAAGTATTATTCGAGATATCCAGATTGAGTATGCATGTATTATGTGTTTGCATGGATTATGTTATTACATGTTTTATATGCCTTTATATACAGCATGTCATGGCTGTATGTTGCATACATGAGCATATTGAGCCTTTACCTTAGAGGTATCCTGTAGTAGGGTGCTCATCCTACGAGTTTGTGGATGGCTGGATACGTAAGTCTTGTGTCAGGTCATATTTATGGTTGGACACATGTACTAGTATATCCTGGGTCCGGTCTATGAGCTTGTTTCTTGACCTGAGTGTCTTGGTACCCAGTTCACTTGCATACATGTACACATAACACAGTATACTCATACTCTTGTACTGAGCTTATCATTCTCACGTCCCGTACTTTGTTGTATCTGGACACCCTATTTCATGGGGCAGGTCTGCGGCTGGACGATGCGGGTGGTTCCAGGTGGGCTTAGGAATTGGATGAACAACAGAGATTTGTCTAGGCTTTTGTTTCTGTTGTATTTGGGTTAATACACTGAATTTATTCGATATGGTTGTAAAAAATATTTTATTTTTGTTTAAGTTTTCCACTGTTTAATTTCTAATTTTTTTAATTAAGTTAAATGCATGCTTAAGCTTGTGATTAGTAGGTGATCACGGTGCGGGTTACTACATTTGTGATATCAGAGCATGCATAGTAATCTTGGGATCTAGATTGTTGGAATTGGGTTTAACCTTTAATCATCGTGTAGATGGCGGGTCATGGTGACGAGAGTAGCCACGACAGCGTAGGTGGACGCTAGGGTGATCAGGACGATCGAGAGCATCGTCGGGGCCGTCATCACCATCGCCATGATAAACTCAGGCATTTCAGCATGAATAGGTTTATGCAGATTGGTCCGAAACCTTTGGTCGGAGGAGAGTCACCGGAGGATGCGGGGAACTGGCTACGACGTATGGAAGTTTGTTTCCGGGAGTTCCGATGCACTGAGGATTAGCGGATGAAGACTATTGATTTCCTGGTAGAAGGACGAGCTCGGAAATGGTGGGATTCTACTTCTGCGCCTTTTATTGCATTCCAAGGAGTTGCTACCTGGGATGAGTTCCGCACGGCTTTCCATAAGCTGTATTTTCCTCCTGCTCTCCGACAGGAGAAGGCAAGTGAGTTTCTGGGTTTGCGTCAGGGATCGATGTCAATCGAAGAGTACCAATTGAAGTTATTTGAGTTGCTGACTTATTGCCCCTAGATTTCCGATAGCTCGGAGGCGAAGTATAATTTGTTCCTTCAAGGCCTTAATCCGGAGATTCATGACCGAGTTGATGTGGGAGATGACATGACTTACGAGGGATTAGTGAGTCAATGTCACCAGGAAGAGGACAACATCCTCCGTAACAGATCCTTCCTTTCCTCTAGACCCGCGAGTTCTTTGGTCCCTGTGCTCAGTCTTCCAAGAAGTGTGGTTCTACTTCTTCCTCCTCAGGATCTGGAGATGTGATGTGTTTTGGTAGGAAGAATCAGGGTCCTTGCACACATTGTGGTGGGAATCATTCTGCCAACAGGTGCCGAAAGGTTTTCGGTGCATGTTTTCGATGCGGAGAGATTGGCCACCTGAAGAAGGATTGTCCACAGGCCGGGGAGCTGGTTCTGGCTCAGGTTCTGGTTCTCAGGCTTCAGTGCAGCGGAGACCACAAGGACAGTCGACAGGGGGTTCTAATCTGAAACCTCGTGTTTCCAGTCAAGTGTTCGCCTTAAGGCATGATCAGGCGGTGGATGAGAATGAGAAAGTTATAGCGGGTATGTTCTTGTTATTTGATATACCTGCTTTTGCACTCATTGATACTGGTGCATCTCATTCTTTCATATCTTCACATTTTGTTAAGAGATATAAGTTGCCATACATTTTACTAGACACAGTGGTTGTTGTTTCTACCCCGACGGGTCAGTCTGCATTGACTAAGCGTCTAGTGTTGGGTTGCTCTTTAGAGTTTGAAGGTAATGTCTTGATGGTGAATCTCATGATATTGGCAATGGAAGATTTCAATTGCATTCTAGGAATCGATGTTTTGACTATATACCGAGATTCAGTGGATTGTTACCAAAGATTGGTAAGGTTTCATCCGATTGACGATGATAGCTGGTTCTTTTACGGTGAGGGAGCACGGCCTCAGATGCCATTCGTATCAGCTTTGAAAGCTTGTCGAGCTTTGGAATCTGGTGCGGAAGGCTACCTCATATATGCAGTTGATACATTCATTGGAAGTGTTGGTATAGAAGCTATTCCTGTTGTTAATGAATTTACATATGTATTTCCAGATGAGATTCCAAGATTTCCTCTAGTGCGCAAAGTTGAGTTCGTCATAGAGCTGATGCCAGGGACTTTGCCTATTTCTCGAACACCGTATCGTCTAGCTCCGTCAGAGATGCGTGAGTTGAAGCAGCAGCTTCAGGATCTATTGGACAAGGGTTACATTCATCCCAGTGTTTCTCCTTGGGGAGCGCCTGTTCTGTCCGTGAAGAAAAAAGATGGGTCTATGCGTTTGTGCATTGAATATCGCTAGTTGAATAAGGTGACAATCAAGAATAAGTATCCTTTGCCTTGTATAGATGATCTGTTTGATCAGTTGCAGGGTACTTCGGTTTACTCGAAGATTGATTTGAGATCTGGATATCATCAGATGAGATTCCAAGATCAGGATATAGCCAAGACATCATTTAGGACCAGGTATGGGCATTATGAGTTCCTAGTAATGCCATTTGGGTTGACTAATGTACCAGCTTCATTTATGGATATGATGAATCGTGTATTCAGAGAATTTCTAGACAAGTTTTTTGTCATATTTATTGATGATATCTTGGTGTATTCACATGATGTGAATGAACACGCTTACCATTTGAGGCTGGTGTTACAAACTCTGAGGGATAGACAGTTGTACGCCAAATTGAGTAAATGCAAATTTTGGCAGGATCGGGTGGTATTTCTTGGCCACATTATATCCAAGGATGAAGTGTCTGTAGATCCGAGCAAGATTGAGGCTGTAATGAACTGGTCGCGTCCGACGACGGTAGCTGAGATCCGTAGTTTTCTGGGTCTAGCAGGATATTATCGTTGCTTTATCGCGAATTTCTCGCAGCTAGCTCGACCTTTGACACAACTTACTCAAAAGGGCGTGAATTTTGAGTGGTCCTCAGAATGTGAAGAGAATTTTTGTGAACTTCGTATACGGTTGACTTCCGCGCCTGTGTTGGCTTTGCCGTCTGGATCTGGAGGGTATGTAGTGTACACAAATGCTTTTCTTCAGGGACTGAGATGTGTCCTAACTCAGAATGGGCATGTGATTGCATATGCCTCTAGACAATTAAATGTTCACGAAATAACTACCCAGTGCATGATCTTGAGTTAGAAGCTATTGTATTTGTGTTGAAGATCTGACGTCATTATCTTTATGGAGAAAGATTTGAGATCTTCACAGACCACAAAAGTCTCAAGTATTTGTTTACTCAGGCATAATTGAACATGAAACAGAGATGTTGGATGGATTTGCTTAAGGATTATGACTGACAAATTAAGTATCTAGGAGCTGCTAATCTCATTGTTGATGCTTTAAGTTGCAAGGTGCGAGTGTCTACACTACAGACTTGTTCTGTGGCAAGTGAAATTGAAGATTGTTGTTCTTCAGGGTATACCTTCAAGCATAAGAAAGGCATGCAAAGTATCCAGATGTTTGCGATCTTATCTGAGCCTGCTTTGTATTCTCGGATTCGAGATGCTCAGATGGCTGATTCGAAGACCCAACGTTTGGCTCGTTTTGCCAGGGATGATAGTTCGTCTGGATTCCATTATCAGTCAGATGGTTTTCTTTGTTTATCTGGTCGTATTGTTGTTCCGGAGGATGATACTTTGAGGGAGGATATTTTATCCCAGGCTCATCGTTCTAAGTTGAGTATTCATCCGTGGAGCAACAAGATGTACAAGGATTTGCGTACTAGGTTCTGGTGGAAAGTAATGAAGAAGAGTGTGTATTTATATGTTTCTAGATGTTTGGTGTGTCAGCAGGTCAAGGCAGAGCACCGATGACCTGGAGGATTGCTTCACAGTTTACCTATTCCTGAGTGGAAATGGGAGTTGATCACGATGGACTTTGTGACCCATTTACCGATGAGCTCGAGAAATTATGATGCTATCTGGGTTGTGGTGGATCGACTCACCAAGTCAGCACATTTCTTTCCTTATAATCGGGACTACAGTTTTGACAGGATGACACGATTGTACATCCAGGAGATTGTTCGATTGCATGGAGTGCCTGTGAGCATAGTTAGTGATGGAGATCCCAGGTTTACATCCAAGTTCTGGGGGAGTCTTCAGCGCGCTATGGGAACTACTCTTAGTTTGAGTACAACATATCACACAAAGACTGACGGACAGTCAGAGCGCACGATCCGTACTCTTGAAGACATGTTGCGAGCATGTTCTATGGATTTTGGTCCAGCATGGCAAGATCAATTGCCATTGATTGAATTCACGTACAACAACAGTTACCATCGTAGTATTGAGATGGCTCCGTTTGAGGCGTTGTACGGGAGATGATGTCGTACTCCACTGTTCTGCCAAGAAGTAGGGGAGCGACAAATAGAGAGACCAGAGTTAGTCCAACAGACTGTTGATATTGTTGGGCAGATCAAGAAAAGAATTAAGTTTGCACAGGATCTACAGGCTAGCTATGCGATTGTTAAGCGCAGACCTTTGCAGTTCGAAGTGGGAGAGAAAGTGTTCCTGAAAGTCTCCTCATTTCGCAGAATTTTGAGATTCGGTCTCAAGGATAAGTTATCTCCTAGGTACATTGGTCCATTCGAGATTCTGGAAAGTGTTAGAGATTTGGCTTACAGATTGGCTTTACCGCCGTATTTGTCTAGTATCCACGACGTGTTTCATGTTTCACTATTGCGACGGTATGTAGCAGATGAGTCTCATATCTTACAGCCATCTGAAGTACAATTGGAGTTGGATTTGACATACGTGGAGAAACATTTGCGTATCTTAGGTCATAAGGATTAGGTGTTACACAACAAGACCATTCCTCTTGTTTTAGTTCAGTGGCAACGCCGAGGCACTGAGGAGGCCACTTGGGAACTTAAGAGTCGTATGCGTACAGATTATCCAGAGTTATTTTGAATTGTTGTATTTTCAGATTGCAACTTGTAAAATGAATCAGTTTGAATAAAAGATGTTTATTCATTATTTTACTACATTCAGTACTTAAGATTGTTCGATGACGAAATATCTTAAGTAGGGGGAGAATGTAGTAGCCCGGTTCCATTTTACAAGATTAAGTGATTTTAAACATGTTAGAAAATGACATATAATTTTAAAAGTGTCAAAACATGTTTAAGGAGCCCTTATTTGGTGAAAATAAGTGGAAAATCAGATCCGAAACGTCCGAAAATGGTAGGGTAGGTCCCGGGGGTCCAAAAATGAGATTGAAAGGACCAAAATAGTTTGGAGCATACGGACCAGTTCGGACCCTCCAAACCAGTTTGGGCCATCCGAACCCAGTTCGGACCGTCCGAACTCCGCAGGGTCCAGGTGTCTAAATGGCTCGGACAAGTGGCAGTTCGGACCGTCCGAACCCAGTTCGGACCGTCCGAACTCCTCCTATAAATAGGCCCTCCAAAATTCAAAATTTCACACCAAATCAAGTTTTCTCTCTCGGTTCTTAGGCTTTTCTAGGGGTTTTGGGGTGTTTCCAGCCTTCCTAGGCTTGGTCCAAAGGTTGTCCAGGTGCTCCGAGGTTGCGGTGGAGCAGTGCCCAAGTTTTGGGTAGTCGTCATCAGCGGGCTGACAACGGACGCAGGTATAGCTCTGGCTCCTTATAGTAAATAGGGAGTATGCTATAGACTAGTTAAGACTTTTAGAATAAGATAATAATGCATGAGTACTTTGCATTGTAGTGCGGATTATAGGCTTGGACATAGTGCTGGTCTAGCTTGCCTAGTTTATGAGGTACAGAAGTATTATTCGAGATATCCAGATTAAGTATGCATGTATTATGTGTTTGCATGGATTATGTGATTACATGTTTTATATGCCTTTATATAGAGCATGTCATGACTGTATGTTGCATACATGAGCATATTGAGCCTTTACCTTAGAGGTATCCTGTAGTAGGGTGCTCACCCTATGAGTTTATGGATGGTTGGATACGTAAGTCTTGTGTCAGGTCATTTTTATGGTTGAACACATGTACTAGTATCATGTCACCATTATACACTGGATATTTGAGCCACATCCTGAGGCAACGGCGCAGCGTGCTATATTTACTCGGCCCGGTCTATGAGCTTGTTTCTTGACCTGAGTGTCTTGGTACTCAGTTCACTTGCATACATGTACACATAACATAGTATACTCATACTCTCGTACTGAGCTTATCATGCTCACGTCTTGTACTTTGTTGTATCTGGACACCCTATTCCATGGGGCAGGTATGCGGCTGGACGATACGGATGGTTCCAGGAGGGCTTAGTCATTGGATGACCAGCAGGGATTTGTCTAGGCTTTTGTTTCTGTTGTATTTGGGTTAATACACTGAATTTATTCGATATGAGTGTAAACAATATTTTATTGTTGTTTAAGTTTTCTGCTGTTTTTTGATTTATTTAATTAAGTTAAATGCATGCTTAAGCTTCTGATTAGTAGGTGATCACGGTGCGGGTCATTACATAGCCTTTCTAGTAGGGGTCGCTCAGTCCTACACCTGTTTATACTGTCTGAAACAAGGAGATACCGCAATTCACGAGGACTGATACTATGGTGATCTAAACAAGTGTTTGAGTCACCTCGCGATCGGATTCCCAGATGGTTTTACACGCTCATTGGTGCCCAGTCATCTCACGCTCCATGCATCATATTACTTTTGTATACTCATATTTACGTATTGAGCGTTAGTCGCTCACATCCACGATTTTATCTTGGACTCTCTTTCCACGGACGGGGTATGTCTCAGGCTGAATGGAGTAGTTAGGTGGATCGAGGCATGGTCAGATGCAGGTCCAGGAGCTACTGGGAGTTTTGTACCTACAGTCAGTTTTTTGTTTAAAATATTCATGGGAAAAACATACTTAGGTTTTTAGTACCATTTGTATTCCACCATTTTGTTTGTAGTAGGTTTTTTAAGTTTTCGCAATTAAACTCCGTGTTTAATAAATGTTTTTTAAATACCTAATTTCATGCTTAAGAAGGCAAGTTAGTAGGTGATCTAGATTGGATCACTACATTTATGCTATCAGAACATGCATAATATTTGGGACTTAGTATGATATTATGGGATTAATGTATATTAATATTTTAGAATAATGGCCAGACAAGGCGAAAGATCGCATAGCATTGTAGGCTCGATGGAGGCAGAGGGTGCACAGGGACATCCTCACAGACACCACCACCGTGAGGGGTGACATCGTTTTGCTATGCATAAGTTCTTGAATATTTGGCCAAAGGCACTGGTGGGTGGCGAGACCCCTGAGGTAGCGGAAGATTGGCTGAAGAGAATGGAGAGTAGTTTCCAAGCCTTTGGCTGCACCGAGGAGCAGAAGATAGAGTCCATGAAATTTTTATTGGAGGGACGTGCAAGGAAATGGTGGAAATCCAGATTTGTCCAGATACTTCTGGAGAAATGCCAGCTATCATTGGAGGATTTCTGTCATACTTTTATGAAATTATATTTTTCTCCATACTCCGACAGTCGAAATCCATAGAGTTGTTGAATTTGAAACAAGGCTCTATGATCATAGATGAATATTAGCAGAAGTTCATCAATATGCTTCCGTAATGGCCCCCACATTAATGCAAATTTTGAGGTCAAATATGATCATTTCTTACAGGGCCTCAACCAGGAGGTCTTCAATCGGGTCGTTGTCTGTGATGATCATACATATGACGAGACTCCTATGAATCGCTTTTGTTAGGAAGATACTAGCTTGAACCATGCCAAGTAACTTCTATACTAGCTCAATCTTTCAAGAAGCAGGGTTCTACCTCTACATCTACTTCTACTTCTTCAGGTCCTCGTGAATTATTCTGTTTTGGAAATAAGAAGAAGAAGGAGGGGCTCTGCGATAACTATGGAAGGAAGCACCCGACCGAGGAATGCCGAAGGGCATCTGAAGCATGTTTTATCTGTTGTTAGAAAAGGCATCCGCGGAAGGATTGTCCTAATCTGGCAGGAGACACTAGTACTGAAGTTGCTAGTGGATCTTAGGCTTCTGTCCAACCATGTCAGCCACCAGCACAACTGGGTCCTTCTACCCTACAACCTCGAGCCTAGGGGCAGGTGTTCGCTCTTAGCCAGGACCAGGCTAATGCGTATAATGACTGCATGATAGCAGGTACTTTCTTGTTATGTGGCATACCTGCTCTTGTTTTAATAGATACTGTTGCATCACATTCACTCATCTAGAATCATTTGTCAAGATATATCAGTTGCCCTATGTATCTCTAGACATTGACTTAGATGTGTCTACTCCTTTGGGCCAGGAGATAATCACTAAGCGTATGGTGATGGGCTGTCTTCTAGAATTTGAGGGACATTCCTTGGTTTCTAACTTGATGATGTTAGAAATGTCCGACTTTGACTGTATCTTGGGAGCAGATATATGGACATTGTGGATTGTCACCAACAAATGGTACAATTTCAGTTAGATGAGGGTGACAGTTGGTTCTTTTATGGTGAGGAAGCGTGACCTATGATTCCTCTTGTGTCGGCTCTGAAGGCCTGTTGTGCCTTAGGGTCTGGCGGAGAAGGCTACCTCATCTACGTTATTAATACCACAACCAGTAGTCGTGGTATTGGGCATATACCAGTAGTCAGTGAGTTTCTCGATGATTTCCCTAATGAGATTCCTGGTTTTCTGCCAGTTCGTGAGGTGGAATTTGACATTGATTTATTTCCAGAAACTGAACCAATACCTAGAGAACCGTATCATTTGGCTCCATCAGAGATACGAGAGTTAAAATAGCAGTTACAAGATCTACTTGATAAAGGATACATTCATCCGAGTGTTTCCCCATGGGGAGCTCTAGTCCTATTTTTCAAGAAGAAATATGGTTTGATGTGGTTGTGGATCGATTACAGGAAATTGAACCATGACACAATCAAGAACAAGTACCTGTTTTCACGCATTGATGACTTGTTCGATCAACTCTATGGTACTTATGTATATTCTAAGATTGATCTGAGATCGGGATACCACCAGATTTGTTTCCGAAACTCAGATATCTCCAAGATTGCTTTATGTACTAGGTATGTCCATTATGAATTCCTGGTGATGCCATTCGGTTTGACGAATGCCCTTACAATATTTATGGACTTGATGAACCGTGTGTTCCAAGATTATCTAGCTAAATTTTTCATCATTTTCATTGATGATATTATGGTTTATTCACATGATATGGATGAGCATGCACAACACTTGAGGATTGTATTACAGACGTTACGCGAAAAGCAGCTATATGCTAAGTTGAGCTAATGTGAATTCTGGATTGATCAAGTCATGTTTCTTTGTCATGTTATATACAAGAAAGGAATATCTGCGGATCCGAGCAAGATAGAGGCAGTGTTGAACTGGGTACGTCCGATGAAGGTGGCTGAGATCCGTAGTTTCTTGGGTCTAGCTGGATATTACCGTCGATTCATTGAAAATTTCTCCCAGTTAGCCAGGCCTTTGACACAGCTTACCAGGAAGAATTTTCCTTTCGCATGGTCCTCAGATTGTGAGGAATATTTTTGTGAAATTCATAAACGTCTGAACACTGAACCTGTGCTAGATCTACCATCAAGATTGAGAGGTTATGTTATCTACACTGGTGCCTCTGTATAGGGGCTAGGATGTGTATTGACATAGCATGGACATGAGATAGTCTATGCCTCTCGAAAATTGAAGACACATGAGATAAATTATCCAGTAGATTATATTGAGTTGGCTGCCATGATCTTTGCACTCAAGATTTGGAGGCATTACTTGTATGGCGAGAAGTTTAATATATTCACTTACTATTAGAGTCTGAAGTACTTGTTCACTCAGGCAGATTTGAACATGAGACAGAGACGATGGATGGACTTGCTGAAATATATGATTGTAAGATCAAGTACCATCCATGCTCTGCTAATCTTACTGTCGATGCCCTGAATCGACATGTAAGACTTTATGCTCTTCAAACTAGTGATATCTCTAACATGATTCAGAAATGTTGTTTCTTGAGATTCAACTCCAAGCACAAGAAATAAGTTGATGGAATCCATCTATATTCTATTCTATCTGATCCAGTCATGTACTCTTGGATAAGAGATTCTCAGATGTCTGATGATAAGACATATCGGTTAGCTCGTTTAGCTTCTAGTAAAAATACATCAGGATTCCATTATCAATCCAATGGATTATTATGCTTGTCTGATCGAGTGGTTGTGCCTGATGATGCGGAATTGCGGAAAGAAATTCAGCTCAAGCTCACAAGAGTTGACTGACAGTTCATCATGGAAGCATGAAGATGTATAACGACTTACGATTTAGATTTTGGTGGAAAGGAATGAAACGGAGTGTATATTAGTACGTTTCTAGATTCCTTGTCTGTAAGCAATTCAAGGCCAAACATAGACGACCAGGTGGGTTATTACAGAGATTAGAGGTTCCTGATTGGAAATGGGAGCATGCGACTATGGATTTTGTTACCTATTTGCCTATGATCTCTCAGCGATGTGATGCTATCTGGGTCATTGTGGATCGTTTGACCAAATCTGCACACTTCATTCCTTACAACAGGGATTAATCTTTTGATCGCATGGCATGACTATCATCCAAGAGATTGCACACTTTCATGGAGTGCCATTGAGTATAGCCAGTGACAGAGAACCGCAGTCTCACGCTTTTGGGGTAGTTTCCAGCAGGCATTGGGTTCCACATTGGAATATATTATGCGAGCATATGTAATGGATTTCGGCTTGTCTTGGCAGGACCACTTACCTTTGGTCGAGTTTTCCTACAATAACAGTTATCACCACAACATTGGCATGGCATCATTTGAAGAATTTTATAGACGACGATGTTGTAATCGGATTTTCTTGGATGAGGTTGGAGAACAATAGGTTGAAGCTCCATATCTAGTGCAGCAAGTTGCGGATAAGGTGGACTTGATCAAGCGAAGGATCAAAGCTGCCCAGGACTGACAAGAGAGTTATGTCAATACTCATTGCAAACTATTAATGTTTGATCCTGGAGAACATGTCTTTCTCAATGTGTCACCTTTTCAGAAGGTGGTGAGATCCGGATTAAATGGCAAGTTGTCGCCCAGATACATTGGACCATTCCAGATCTTGAAGAAGATTGGAGATGTTTTTATCGTCTGGTTTTACCTCCATATCTATTTGATATCCATGAATTTTTCCACATATCATTACTTAGATAGTATATAGCCGACGAATCACATGTAATACATCCAACTAATGTTTAGCTAGAATCAGAGCAGTCATACATGAAACGACCACTCCGGACTCTGGATATGAAAGAAGAAGTACACGGGAACAAGCGCATACCATTGGTTATGGTATAGTGGTAGTGTAGGGGTACTGAAGAACAATCTTGAGAACTTGAAAGTCGTATACTGACAGAACATACTGAGTGGTTTGATACATATCGTGTAGATACGTATGAGCATCATGTAAATATGTATGATATCTTTGGATGAAATAAAATATTCATTTTAGTTATCTTGATTTGTAACCAAGACTTCAATTTCGAGAACAAAATTTCTTAAGTTGATGAGAATGTGGTAACCAATTTCCTGATTTAAGGTCATTACATATTAAATATGATTGAAGGTTATTAACTAAACAATCAAGGGATTAATCAGAAGTAATTACAAGGAAAAATAATAAGTTGGACTTCGAGTAGTTCGGAAGGTCCGAACTTGTTTAGAAGGTCTGCTTGAGTTCGGAACCACAGTATTAAATGTGCATTAGGGTGAAGGAGTTCCCTAGTTAAACATGAGATGACACTATATAATTTAAAAATACATCACATCATTATCAAAATTCATATAAAACCCTCGATGAACCAATGGTTGCGGATTCGATCGGGATACATGAGATGAATGTATTGTATTGTACACTAAACATAATCGATTGGTTCTTCCAAGCATTATCAGCGATACCTAGGGAATCATGGGGTGATGCTATGTAGTAGCCCAGTTCCATTTTACAAGATTAATTGGATAAACTTGATTAAGGAATTGATTAAGGGCTTAATTGGACTTAAATTAAGAAAATTGGAAAATTATTCTTGGGTGAGTTCGAATGGTCCGAACCCACGATCCAAAGGTTCGAACTGCAAGAGTTCGGAAGCTAGGATCTCACTTCGGAAGCTAAGGGAGATCGGACGCTCCAAACTCAAGTGGACAGATGACCAAATCTGGTCAGATGGATAATGTCATGGTTGAAATCACTAAGCCCGATCGGACGATCCAAAGAGGGATCATAATGTCCAAACTGCGCATGCAGGTGAAGTGGCTCTCATGCAGGATCGGAACGTCCGAACTCAAGATCGGACGGTCCGATCTCCGCCAATAAATAGGGGCTCCGAGATTCAGATTTGACTCGCCAATTCACAGCTCTCTCTCTCGATTTCTTAGTGTTTTTAGGGAATTCTAGTCATCTAGGCATGGTCTGGGCCCTAGTGAGGCGTCTCCAGGGTTGTAACGGAGTTGTTCCCAAGTTTTGGGGCATTCGACATAAGCGGGCTGACGACGGACGAAGTTATAGCTCTAGCTCCTTATAAAAAATAGGAAGCATGCTATATTTTAATTAAGGATTTTAGAGCAAGAATATAATGCATGGTTATTATGAATTGTAGTTGTAGTACCTAAAATCCAATCTACTAAATTGCATGCATTAAAAATTAAATAGATATTATGATTATTATTTTTAAGTTTAGTTGATTTAAATCTTTTATTTAATTATGAGTTAATAAAAATATTAATTCTTTATTTAAATAATTTTATTGTACTAACTATTTAATTAATGCTTTTAATTGTTTAAGTTTACTCATTTAAATTATTTTATTATACCTCTTATTTGTTTTAATGATTTTAAAGGTTTAAGTTTGCGTATTTAAATGATTTTAATTGTTTATCTTATTCATTTAAAATGACTTAAGCTTATCGGTTAGTTATTTAACTTATTTTAAATGTCTAGCTTATTTATTTAAATGATTTTAATTTTTCAACTAGTTTTAAAGGTTTTTAATTCACTTGTGTATTTATTTAAATGAATTTTAGATGTTCAGTTATTTTATTTAAATTATTTTAATCGCTCTGTTTATTATTTAAATATTTTATTATCTTTGTGACATCCAAACGTTTAATTTTTTAATTTAAAATAATTATTGAGTTTTTAAGTTCAGTGGTTCCGGCCGCGAGGAGATGGTGGATTCATGGCGATAACCTTTATTTTCAGAGATTTGGAATTTATGAGAAATTTAGAGAAAATAGATAAAATTTTGATTGTAGGAATTCCCGAGTGACCAAAATTGCATTTAAGGCATTTTTATTTTATTTTAGAAATTTCCAAAAAGTCAGCATTTTAAAACCCGTCAAGTGAAATTTAATTCAAACATAGGATTTTAAAGGGGCTAAGTTTGAGTAGTGCTAAAGTTGTAAAACTTGAAGTAGCACTTTTATAAGTTGAAGGAGTAACATTTTTAAGACTTTGTCTCACACACACATATACATATACACACTTATTTATTCCTACTCTAAAACCAATTAAAATATCAAACCCTAGCCCACCAAATCCCTTGAAGCCGCCTCCTTCCCTCCCCCCACTCCCAAAATCCCGTCGGTCACCTCAACCATCCAACTTGCCGCCGCCTCCATACCACCTCATCAACGGCCGAAGCTCGACCCTAAGAAGGTGTAGCAGCTGTGTTCTTCGAATTCCAGCTAGTTTCCAACTTGTTTTCTTGGATTTTGAAGGGTTAAGGAAAGTATAAGCTTCTCCTTTGGCCACCAAGCAAAGATACTATGTGAATACTTTGTTTTTCTTTTCTTAATGTATTTCGAGTTTAGTGATTAATGTATATAGGTTTTGAAATTTTCCTTAAAAAATCAGTAGGTTGCATGTATAATTTCGAACCCCTCTTGCATTTTGTTGTTAGAATGAGATATGTGTTGGTTTGGAGTTGAGATTTGGGGTGTTTTTGCCTAATTTCAAAAATTTTAGAATATTGTTTCTATGTTCCCTGTTTATATTCAAATTCTTGATGATGTTTTGGAGTTGGATTGAGTACTGTATCATGTATTGGTCAATTCTTGATGATGCTTGAACATTTCAAAAATTTCAGCTTGCTAACTTGGAGTGTTTTGAGCTCGTTTCTGGAATTTGATTGATTGATGTTAAAGGGCTTCCCTAGATATAAGTTTTTAGCTTATTTTTGGTATGCTATATTGTTGTTTTGATGATGGTTGGAGTTGGTTTAGGGGCTGGTCATTAGAATAGTTGTGAAAGCTACGTTTTGGTTGTTAGTTGTTAGTGTCGTTGGGTTAGTTCGAGTCTTGGAAGGGCTGGTTGAACCATGGGCTGTTCTGGGGGCTAGGGCTGGTCCTAGGGAGGGTCCATGGTGTGCGTGTAGGGGCTGTTCGATGTTCGGTTGAGATCAATGGGTGCAAAAGGGTGATTTTCTCCTAAGGGTGTGGTACAGATTTTTGTGCTCGTGCGCAGGGTCTATGGTTCTTCGGTTCAAGAGAGTGGTTCGGGATGCCTGGCTAGATTTGGGCTGGTCCTAGTCGCGCCTAGGATGTGGGGGTTGTGTTGGTTCAATTTGGAGTCGTTTCGGATAGGGGATGGTCAAGTTAAGGGAAATTTATCATCGAGTGGTCGGTGAAGAAATTTTACGAGTTTTCAGAAAATTGTTCTGGACAGGAAGTGGTCTGGCCATAGTTCAAGTCTAGGATGTGCTGAACGTTTCGGTTTAATTTGGGAGCCATTTGGTTAATTTTTAGATAGGTTAAGGGCAAACCAAGTTAAGGTGGTTGTGCAGATTTTTGTGGAGCATGGTTGCTGCCCGGAAATCCATTTTGTTAGGTCTTCTTGGGTTGGCATGGGAGGTTAAGTACTGGTCATTGGGTTGTTACATAAAGTATAGGAGATGTCGGTTCTAGAGGGAGTCCGTTCGGTTAAGGATGGGCAAGTTTAAGGGTCGTACATGTCGATCGCCCGTAATGAGCCTAATGTGGGATAAGTTTAAGAACCAAGAGGAGTTCATATGCTTAGGGACAACCTCTTAATCATCATTCTTTCTTGTTTTAAAGTTGGGTTTTCATCCCTTAAAGTTATATATTCGAGTGTGTGCTCCCATATTTTGAGTTGAGTAAAGTTTTAAACAAGTTGAGATATTCCTTCGCATTTTTTATTTAAGTGAAGGTTTGTGTTGATGTGATTAAAGTAAAAGTTTGAATCTGAGTTAAAGTAAAAGTTTTGAATGAGGAGAGTTGATTGTGACAATAGACGGGCAATGTTGGTCGAGGGATGCCTCGGCTCACTTTCCAAATCAGACGGGTAGAGTGCGGTCGGGAGACATCTCGGAACCCCTACCAAATAGACGGGTAGTGTGTGGTCGGGAGAAATCTCAAAATCCCTATCGAATTAGACGGGTAGTGTGCGACCGAGAGTCATCTCAGAACCTTTACCAAATGAGAGTAAAGGGGCTTATGGCATCGGATGATATTTTGGCATCCTTGCCAGCATAGTATTGTAGCCATTGATCGATCAAAACAGAGGGTCACAATCAAGAATCTAAATTCACAGAGGAAAGTTCAAAGTTAAAGTTTAAGAAAGTTTATGTTTGAAGGCGTGAGTAAATTTAAAGATTCAAGTGTGAGTTTTAGTTAAAGTGAAGCGTGAGTTTGAGTTTAAAATTAAAGTTATGAAAGTTAAGTTTAAAGGCAAGAATTGAATTGAAGTATCAAGCGTGAGTTTTGTTTAAAGGCATGAGTTCATTGCATGCGACTTTTCTTTACAGTTCCAAGTGTCATTTCCTTGTATCTTTAAGACTTTTTCCGAGTAAGTTTCAAGGTATTATAAGTACTAGTATTTTAAGTATTGTGCATGTATTTTTAAACCTTCGGTATTTTATGGTTTATACTCGTTGAACCTTTAGGCTCACTATCTTTTCTTGGTGCAGGTTAGACTTTTGTTGAGATCGAGGGACATGACTCTCGAGTGGACTACGATGCAAGCACGGCACATCCCTCCGACCTATGCTGGTCTTCCACAGTTGTTCTTTTAAATGTTTAGTTGCAATGTCCTTTACTTTGTTTATTGGATTGATGTAACTTTAAGAATTTCTAGTTTATGTTTTAATTATTGGAAAATTAATCATATTTTTGTTGTGTATGATTCAAAAGTTTTAGCAGAGGATGTTTATGCTTTATTTCCTTATTTCAGATACTCTTTTACTGTTTGGTTATTTAGTGATAATTATGTCGGTGAATAGTATTATGAGGTACTATTGACCTATCTAGTGTAAGTTTAGAGAGTTTATCTTCAGCATCTTGTTGTTTAGTTCAGCCTGTTAGTGTGCTGGTTGAGATATGTGGTTTGTTAATGTTCAAAAAAGGTCATGATGAAATTTTTTGAAAATCTCGCATTTGTTTAGTTATTTATTATTATTTATTTATGAGAGGTTAGGGTCGTTTCAGTAGTGCTGCATGGTAGACTTGGGACCTAGATGGGTGCTTTTAGGAACTGCTTTAGAAAGGTACGTAAGTACTGACTGAGATAGCCAGCGGGTTACATGCTTATATGTTGCATATTATTTGACATGATGCATAATACTACTTTGAGATATTATACTGCATGTGCATTTCATATTGAGTTTGGATCTTCTTTGAAATATATCAGTGTTATAGGGTGCTCAGCCCTTGTTAGGACGTTTTCACACTGAGAGTCACTATGATCGATGGGTCTATCGGACTCTAGTGATCCGGGGACATTTGGTTCACGTCCAGTTAAGAGTGAGTGGTTGTATCAAGTGGTTTGATTCTCCGAGATTACAGCTCACATCTAGGAGCCAGTTTGAGTGGATTTCTGATTCGTTACCCAGATATGATACCCGTTCATTACATTTCATGCATCATATACATATGTTTACCCGTACTAGATTACTGAGTGTTTTATGCTCATGTCCAGTTATTTTCTGTTGTCTGGACACACTATTCAATGGGGCAGTTGCAGATAGTTCTCCCGGAGTTTTGGAGATTAGGTGGTGCCCAAGATAGGATTGCAGGCCACTAGATTTTGTCTTACTTGCATTAAGTTATTTCGATTGGGTTGTATAAATTTGGATTTATTTACCGGTTGTATTCTGTCGGGTTCAAAACTTTATATTATTTCCGCAGTTACTATGATTATGATTATTTTTTAAGTTTAATTGTATGATTAAGTTTGTTATCAGTAGGTGATTACGGAGCGGGTCACTACATACTACTAGACCAATGTCTGAGCCAGAATTCTAATTCCACCGGGCTAAAAATTTTTAAACGATCGAGAAACAAAATGTGACAACAATAAAAATAATTAGTTAGAGTATTATTTCTCCTCTTTCTCTCTCGACTTAACATTAAAATAACTTAATAAAAACTCAAACAAACGTAAAAAAAATTAACTTTTTTACAAAATCAAAAATATTAGTTCATCTATGGAAATAGAAGTGAACTAAACTAAAAAATAATAACTCGATGAAAAGAAAAGAAAATTTAACGAGCATAAGAGCCTCTGATCTAGTACCATTGCTTATATTTTGAAAATACATTATTATCATTACTTGTGTGCAAAACAAATTATTTGATCCCAAATAAAAATGAAGTTCACTCCGTGTCTTTGTTTGTCAGATGAACAATACCTTAAATTGGACCATTTTATCAAGAACATTGTGTTCAGTATCTAGCCAATAACAAATTCAAATTCAATTCTCAATTCGTTCTCCAGTATCTACATCAGTATTATCATCAAGCTTATTTACAAGCATATTAAGAAAGGACATATATCACACTACATCAATTTAATGGATAAAGCATAACATTTGAATAAGACCACTCTCTCCATTCCCTTTCACCTTCCCTACATGGTGACTTAGGGTTTATAATAGAAAATTAATGAGCAAATATATAAATCAATAATTAGAAAACTGCAACCTAACCTAGAATCAAGATTCAAAAACCCTTTATTTTATGTCTCCCATTAAATATTATGTGATTACTTTCCTAAAAAATCCAAATCAACATAGCAAAAAATTAAAAAGACGAGAGATTAAGATATTTACCAAATGCAAAGCATTTTTAAGGCGATAACTGGTCTTCTAGCTGCATTCATCTAATAGGCGGGCAACAAAAAAGGAAGTCAACCCTCTTTTGGACAATAAAATTTGGGCGTTTTACTTTTTTTTTTGTGGTTGGGCTACCTGGTTGAAATCAAATTAACCCAAATGTATCACATAAAATTGTTTAAAAAACTTGGGCCACCGGGGATGTAACATGTGCCTCCGCCCTTGTACTAGACGCTCTTACCATAATTTGATGGGACCAATCAGAAATGAATTCTCTCATTCTATGATCAAGGTGCATAGAATGAGACAAATTAGGGTAAGCTCGCATAAAGAAAGATGTCCTAAATCACAAAGAGTTGTGAAACCATGGCCAATTTTATCCCTGAACCATTGAAAGTCACACAAACACTGATTTTCATGTTTTCATTGAGATAATAAATTCAAGGAGTTGAATTTATAAGAAATTAGTTTGATTAGATCCAACGATAAACTTATAAATGAGTTTATAAGAACTTATGGAGAATTTGAGGGTATGACTTCTAAACACTGAAAGGAATTGCACTTGTAAAATATTTGTAGTGTAAAATTCATTTGAGAGTGTTGATAATAAGAGAAGAAATGATTTGGATGGAAAAGCTTTAAAAAGTCGTTTGTGAGTTTTTCAATGGAAAGAAAAAAAAGGAAATGAAGGAAAAAAAAAACAGAGCAAACTCAAAATGTTTTGGTCCCAAAAGTGGGAGGAAATGAAAAGAAACTGTAGTAGTCCGGTTCCATTTTACAAAATTAAGTGATTTTAAACATGTTAAAAAATAACATATAATTTTAAAAGTGTCAAAACATGTTTAATGAGTCCTTATTTGGTGAAAATAAGTGGAAAATCAGATCCGAAACATCCAAAAATGGTAGGATAGGTCCTGGGGGTTCTAAAATGAGTTCGGAAGGACCAAAACAGTTCGGAGCATACAGACCAGTTCGGGCCATTCGAACCCAGTTCGGGCCGTCCAATCTCAGCAGAGCCCAAGTGTCAAAATGGCTCGGACAAGTGGCAGTTTGGGCCGTCCGAACCCAGTTCGGACCGTCCGAACTCCGCCTATAAATAGGGGTCCAAATCCCTCATTTTGAAGTGAAATTTTTCCTCTCATCTCCCGGTAATCGCTCTATTTAAGGGCTTCAGGACTCTTTCTTTAAGGGTTGGAGTAGGAAATAGTATTTTTTTTATATATAGCAGACAGTGTCCGTAGTAGTAGCCAGACGACGGAGCTCTGGCGATGCGTCTATGGGTCGTAGCTAGGCTATGCCCAGGTTCTGGGGCATGCGACATCAGCGGGCTGACGACGGGAAAAGGTATGACTTTGGTTCCCTATAGTAAATAGAGAGTAGGCTATAGTTTAATTAAGACTTTTAGAGCCTAATAGGTGATGTTTGGCATGCTAGGTAATGCATGGTTATTTATGTTGTAGTGTTTCATGGTAGGCTTGGACCTAGATGGGAGCTTCTAGGATCTGCCTTAGTAAGGTACGGAAGTATTATTTGAGATATCCAGATTGAGTATGCATGTATTATGTGTTTGCATGGATTATGTGGTTGCATGTTTTATATGCCTTTATATATAGCATGTCATGATTGTATGTTGCATACATGAGCATATTGAGCTTGTATCCTTGTGATATCCGGTATTGGGATATTTACCTTGTAAGTAGATGGTTGGACACAGAGGCTCGTGTCAGGTCACCAATATTAGTTGGACACATGAGCTCGTGTCAGGTCACTGATATTTGGTTGGACACGTGGACTTGTGTTAGGTCACCATCAGGGCATCTAGGTATGTCTGTCACCTACTGTAGCGATGGCTCAGCGTGGTACATACCAAGGCCCAAGTTGTTCTCTATCAAATATTCTTGACCTCGTGTCTTGATACCTAGTTCATTTGCATTCATGCGCATATAATAGTGTATACTCATACTCTCATACTGAACATGTTAGGCTCACTTCCAGTTATTTTCTATTGGCTGGATGCCCTATTCCATGGGGCAGTTGCAGGTAGTTCTCTCGGAGATAGGGAGGTTAGGTTGTGACCAAGGCTGGATAGCGGGGTTGACCACTAGGTTTTGCTTACCTGGCATTTGACTTACTTTAATTCACTAGTTAATCTTATTAAGATTATTTTATTAATTAATTGCATGCTTAAGTTCTCATTAGTAGGTGATCATGGTGCGGGTCACTACATTTATGGTATCAAAGCATGCAATAAGATTCTTTGGGACATAGTATTGATTTTGGGTTATCCTTTGTAGGATTACAAGTTGGATTCAATAACGATAGCAGTATCAGAAATTGGAATAGCAGGATATCTAGGCTTTTCCAAGATCTTCATTTCCAAGGTCGGCATCAAAGTTTCGTATTATGTGGATCCCAGCAAGATGTAGCTAGAAGAGAAGATCCAATTTTCAATGCCAGGTGCTTCGCAGGTTGAACGGAACGTGTGACATGTAGTCATCCATTCTGCGTCGACCAAGGAAGCCACCCCGTTAGATCCTACCAAGAGGATGTCTCAGAAAGCTTTGGACATCTCTAGTAGGATATATTTTTATATATATTTGCGATCTTGCGAGGTAGAAGTTCTGCTGACATGAGGAAAACTTCATGTTCAAGTTCAGTAAACGGAATGAAAGACTTTCGCAGGAATTTAAATACTGTATTTTGTTGTAAACAATATTTCAGTTGTAATAAGATGTATTAAAGATTTCAGTATTTGATGTACTCAATTATTGTTGTATTGTACATCTTTCAGTGTAATCTTTTGATTAAGTTATGTATTACATGAGATTGTAATAAAGATTGTATTAGAACCTGGATTGGTGGTTCAAGTGTTGTAATCTTTGAGATTAACTTGGTTATTTTGAATAAAAGATTGATCATTGTTTGAATGAGTACTTGGCATTTTGCATGTTTTCAATGAATAGTTCTAGATGTTTTACCTAGAATATTCTAGTAAGACAATTGTTTGCCAGGGATGATGTGACTCATCAGGATGCATGAATGTTTATTTTAGATGGATTTCCTTAGAACAGTTGGTTGTTTTGATATTTTTAGGTTGTTACCTAGTGATGATGGATTTTCATCAGGATGACAGACTAAGGAATACCAAGAGTTGTGTACTGTAATCAGGACTAGACGTGAGAAAGCACGACCCTTAGTTGGTATTACTCCGGAAGTTTTCATACTTCAGAGGTTGTTTTGGTGGCCTTTGTACTCCAGGGACTATTTAGGGGAGGCTAATCAGTCTGGGAATTTTGACAGCAGTCACAACAAGGATTAGCTTTAGATTGATAGATAACAAGCGTGGTATCAAGATTTGGTTATCGTCTGTTAGAGATATAGATGTCTCATTGTCAGAACAATCTTGGAATGGACTTTCTTTGATAAGTAATTGTTCTGAGTAGATAAGTTTTGATCTTGATTTATGATTTCAGGATTTAATCCAAGAGATTATTTGAATTGATATTCAAAAGGATTTAATTATCAGATGCTTGCAAACTCGATATTTGAGTTATGCCTCTTCAGAGAATTTTTCCTTGACCAGTGATTTTGGTCCGGATAGGAATATTGCATAATATCAGAGACTCAGAGATGAGTTATGCCAGGATGCTCTTGACTGTCGGGTTCCGAGATGGTATAGTAAGTGCGACCTTATGTCGGTGTACTCTGGAAGGATTCTTTTGTTCCAGTTTGGCATTATAGGAAGACTTACCTCAGTCTCGTTGTATGTACAATCATAGCAATGGGTATAACTATCAGGAGAATATTCAGTATTTATTTGAGTCTTATGGAGTTATACTTGGTACTGGATTAGTTCCAAGATATTTGAGTTATCGTCTGACTTCATCAGAGATACAGACTTTGGTTTCCATGGACAGAATAGTCTTGGAAAGGATTTCTGGACAAGTGAATATTCTGGACGGGTAGTTCTCGCACGTGATACTGGGGGAGAACCATAAGGTTTTACTAGTATTGTTTGATTCTATCAGAGGTATAATTAGTGATCAGGATCTTGATTACGAGATGAACATGAACTTCTAAGTGATGATTTTACTTAAGGTAAGTTTCCATGTAAGAATTGGAATTTGATTGATGGGTTATCAAGCAAAGATGAGTTTTATTAGGACACTTGGATGACTTATACTGGAAGACGTGAACTATGATCATTCCAACAGTTACGTTAAATTATATTTTGGTGTCAGTTTCATAACCTTGAAAAGATACTCGATTCTATTGACAGATGTCATGAGCCTGCTAAGTTACAACATGGATAAGAAAATATAAGAATTCATTTGGATAGTGGAAAGGTGAGAACTTAGGTGTTCATGTATGTTTTGAAATGGTCAGTTAAACTGGTGCAAGTTTGGTGCCCAGTGACTATTTGCAACTATTTGTCTGAGGTAGATACAGATGTTATAACCATGTGATGTGGGAGCTAAATATTCTTTTGCATTAAGAATGATTGGAATTGTTCACTTTTTGGTAGACTGATAAGATGAATACAATACTTAAATATTCAGTTCTCAGGAATGAATTGTATTAATTCTGGGACTTCAGTGTCAGAAATTGATCTAGCAAACGTTTGAATTTTAATGTATACTAACAGGATAGCATCAAGTGTTTAGACATGAAAAAAGGACAGCATCTGAGATCTAAGGTTATCAGATCCAGCGGGATTGTTGTCGCCAATTTTTCGAGATGTCTATTGGATGCGTTAGGTCATTGATATGTTAGATTTGATGAGATCGATTCAGGGGTTTTTGCAAGGTTGTATTGGTTTTAGGACTTTGCCTAAGAGGGATGAAACATTTTTTTTCATCCAGTAGTGCAAGTTAGGATAAGCAACATTCTCATATTTAGGTGTTATCTGAATTTATGAGATAGATGTCAATATATATTGGCACTAGAGATTGTACTAATCGATTTGTGAATCAACAGAATAATTGAATTGATATTTCCAAGAAGAGAACCTGAAGGGTTCAAAAAATCAAGAATTGTGGACAACGACGTTGTCACAGGTGTTATGACAAGTGTTAGTCATAAATTATGAGAATCATTTTGGTGTACAAAGATTTGCGTACGAGATTCTTTTTGGTGGAAAGGAATGAAGAAAAATGTGTATCAGTATATTTTTAGATGTTTGGTGTATCAGTAGGTCAAGGCAGAACACCGACGACCTAGAGGATTTCTTCACAGTTTATCCATTCCTGAGTGGAAATGGGAGTTGATCATGATGGACTTCGTGACCCATTTACCGGTGAGCTCGAGGAATTGTTATGCTATCTGGGTTGTGGTGGACCGACTCACCAAGTCAGCACATTTCATTCCTTATAACCGAGACTATAGTTTTGATAGGATGACACGGTTGTACATCCAGGAGATTGTTTGATTGCATGGAGTTCCTGTGAGCATAGTCAGTGATCGAGATCCCATGTTTACTTCTAGGTTTTGGGGGAGTTTTCAGTGCGCTATGGGTACTACTCTCAGTTTGAGTACATCTTATCACCCAGAGACTGACGGAGAGTCAGAGTGCACGATTCGTACGCTTGAAGACATGTTCAAGCATGTTCTTTGGACTTTGGTTTACCTTGGCAAGATCAGTTGCCATTGATTGAGTTTGCGTACAACAACAGTTACCATCGCAGTATTGGGATGACTCCGTTTGAGGTGTTGTACGGGCGACGATGTCGTACTCCACTGTTCTGGAAAGAAGTGGAGGAGCGACAGATAGAGGGACCAGAGTTAGTCCAATATGCTGCTGATATTGTTGGACAAATCAAGAAAAGAATTAAGGTTGCGCAGGATCGACATGCTAGCTATGTGAATTTTAAGCGCAGACCTTTGCAGTTCGAAGTGGGAGAGAAAGTGTTCCTGAAAGTCTCCCCATTTCGCAGAATTTTGAGATTTGGTCTCAAGGGTAAGCTATCTCCTAGGTACATCGGTCCATTCGAGTTACTGGAGAGTGTTGGAGATATGGCTTATAGGTTGACTTTACCGCCGTATTTTTCTAGTATCCACGACGTGTTTCATGTTTCACTATTGCGACGGTATGTGGTAGATGAGTCTCATATCTTACAGTCGTCTGAGTTATAGTTGGATACGGATTTGACATATGTAGAGAGACCTTTGCATGTCATAGGTCATAAGGATAAGATGTTACGCAACAGAACCATTCCTCTTGTTCTAGTTCAGTCGCAGCGCCGAGGCACTGAGGAGGCCACTTGGGAACTTGAGAGTTGTATGCGTACAGATTATCCAGAGCTATTTTTGAATTGTTGTATTTTTAGATTGTAACTTGTAAAATGAATCAGTTTGAATAACAGATGTTTATTCAGTATTTTACTGCATTCAGTACTTAAGAATTTTTTAGGACAAAATATCTTAAGTAGGGGGAGAATGTAGTAGCCCGGTTCCATTTTACAAGATTAAATGATTTTAAACATGTTAAAAAATGACATATAATTTTAGAAGTGTCAAAACATGTTTAAGGAGTCCTTATTTGGTGAAAATAAGTGGAAAATCAGATCCGGAACGTTCGAAAATGGTAGGGTAGGTCCCGGGGTCCAAAAATGAGTTCGGAAGGACCAAAACAGTTCGGAGCATACGGACCAGTTCGGGCCATATGAACCAGTTCGGACCGTCCGAAATCAGCAGATCCCAAGTGTCAAAATGGCTCGGACAAGTGGCAGTTTGGGCCGTCCAAACCCAGTTTGGACCGTCCGAACTCTGCCTATAAATAGGGGTCCGAATCCCTCATTTTGAAGTGCAATTTTTCCTCTCCTCTCCTGGTCATCGCTCTATTTAAGGGCTTCGGGACTCTTTCTTTAAGAGTTGGAGTAGGAAATAGTATTTTTTTTATATATATAGCGGACAGTGTCCGCATTAGCAGCCAGGCGGCGGAGCTCTGGCGAGGCGTCTAGGGGTCGTAGCTAGGCTATGCCCAAGTTCTGGGGCATGCGACATCAGCGGGCTGAAGACGGACGAAGGTATGACTTTGGTTCCCTATAGTAAATAGAGATTAGGCTATAGTTTAATTACGGCTTTTAGAGTCTAGTAGGTGATGTTTGGCATGCTAGGTAATGCATGGTTATTTATGTTGTAGTGTTTCATGGTAGGCTTGGACCTAGATGGGATCTTTTAGGATCTGCCTTAGTAAGGTACGAAAGTATTATTCGAGATATCCAGATTGAGTATGCATGTATTATGTGTTTGCATGGATTATGTGGTTGCATGTTTTATATTCCTTTATATATAGTATGTCATGACTGTATGTTGCATACATGAGCATCTTGAGCATGTATCCTTGTGATATCCGGTATTGGGATATTTACCTTGTCAGTAGATGGTTGGACACATAGGCTCGTGTCAGGTCACCAATATTAGTTGGACACATGATCTCGTGTCAGGTCACTGATATTTGGTTGGACACGTGGACTTGTGTTAGGTCACCATCAGGGCATCTAGGTATGTCTGTCACCTACTATAGCGATGGCTCTGCGTGCTACATACCAAGGCCCAAGTTGTTCTCTATCAGATATTCTTGACCTTGTGTCTTGATACCTAGTTCATTTGCATTCATGCGCATATAATAGTGTATACTCATACTCTCATATTGAGCATGTTAGGCTCACTTCCGGTTATTTTCTATTGGCTGGATGCCCTATTCCATGGGGCAGTTGCAGGTAGTTCTCTCGGAGATAGGGAGGTTAGGTGGTGACCAAGGCTGGATAGCGGGGTTGACCATTAGGTTTTGCTTACCTGGTATTTGACTTACTTTAATTCTGCAGTTACTCTGATTAAGATTATTTTATTAATTAATTGCTTGCTTAAGTTTGGATTAGTAGGTGATCACGGTGCGGGTCACTACAGAAACACACACAAGAAAAAAAATTTAACGAAGATTTTACTATAATAAAATAATTGTACAAATAGTTAATGATATTAATTTAATAGGAATAAATTGGTAAAAAAATAAGAGATAACATTAAATATGAAAACTAGACTACTTATTTAGGACCGATGACAAAAAAATGTAACCTAAATGAATGAGACGAATGAAGTAAGACATTTATCTTTATCTTTATCTTTATCTTTATCTTTATCTTTCTCTTTCTCTTTCTCTTTCTCTTATAAACTAGTCCTAAAATTGTCACGTAAGGGTGAGGAGTATGCTGAGCTCTTATAATGCCAAAGATAACTTCAAACGCATTATTTAAGTGGAAAACGAAATTGAGAAATTATCTGAACAAGAAGAGATTCACTGAAAAAGTGAGCATGAGTTAATTGGTTGAAACAGGGCGATCTTAACACTAAATTTTTCCATTTGTCTGCCTCAACACGCCAGCGAACTAATTTCATAAAGGAGATGTTTGATTCAAATGGGGAATGAGTTGAAGATGAGTGCAGAATGGCAAAAGCACTTCAGATTATTTTCCCACAATGTATTCTTCTTCCAACCCTAATAGATAGGATATTGATAGTGTTGGACTGCATTTAGCCGGTAGTGGAAAGCCACATGAATGATATATCATGTGCTCCATTCACAGCGGAGGAGTTTCAGAAGGTGGTGTTTGAAATGCACCCGTCAAAACCAACAAGGCCTGATGGGTTCACAACTTTATTCTATCAAAAATTTTGGGCAGTCATAGGAGACAATATAACCGCAGCAGCTATTGAAATCCTGAACAGCATCTCAAGGATTGGAAGGCCACCATCATTGCTCTTATTCCTAAAATCAAGGACCCAGTGAATCTGAAAGACTACAAGCCTATAAGCCTTTGTAATACTTGTTATAAAATAGTAGCGCGGGCTATAACTAACAGATTTAGACCTGTTTTGTCTCAAATAATTGATTCTCACCAAAGCGCTTTTATCCCAGGCAAGTTGATTTTGGATAACGTAGTTGTTGGGTTTGAATTCATGAACTGGATCATAAATAACAAGAAAGCCAAAACCGACTTCACTGCTCTTAAACTGGATATGAGTAAGGCCTATGGTAGAGTGAAGTGGGATTTTTTTAGGGCAGTTTTGTGCAAGTTGGGATTCTTGATGAAATATCTACTACTAATAAATGCGGAATTTTTTTTTATAACTAAGAATAATACTATACATATATTCCCATACATATATGTATAAATTTTAGAAATAATACTAACAAATAAATTCTTTTAATAGTAACTTAAATAATTAAAAACCCCTTAATAAATAAAAATCTTGAAAACATGCAATATTAATAAAAATCTGTAACCCAAAATTCAAACTCATGCATGCGAAAATAATCAAAATTAAAACTTTGAAACATGTTTTAAAAACTCTAATAAAGTATCTTAAAATAATAATAACTCTTCCATGCGACGGTCACGGGGCCACTGCCATGCTTGCTCATACATCCTCGTCACCGGTAGGAGCTACAAATGAATCATCGTACTCACCTGCACCATATAAGCGTAGTGAGCCTAGAGACTCAACATGTCTTATCCTTTATAACAAGGGTTAAAATAATGTATCACATAATCATACTTATACATATAACTTACGTGGACATGCATGCATGATCTTAAAATAATGCATCATAAAAATTATTCATCATCAGTCGTACATACATCATAGCTAATCATACATAACATAATTGAGCATGTCATCATCATAAAAACTGAGTATGGTCATATCCATGAATGTGAATAATAACTGTGCCGACTGATCAGTCTAAGAACCATCGTACGTGGCGGTGGATAAATCCACCTCTATGCTGGTAGTAAACTACCTCTGTATCAGTGATAAACCACTTCTATGCCGGTAGTAGAACTACCTCTGTGCCGGTGGTAAACCACCTTTGTGCCGCCACATCACTTCAATTTTCATAAAAATATTTTTCATGCTCAATTCTTGATCATAAACACATCATAAAATATTTCATGTATGCATGCACTTAAAAATGAGTCCGTAATATATATTTAATTATTTTCATAACATATATACTTATACTTAAAATAAACTTCATGCATAAAATAAATTAAATATATATTCCGGACTTAGTAAATTTTCATGGGTTGGTCCAGACTGCTGATCACTCTCTCTAAGCTCATTAAACTTAAATAAAAGCCCAATAGAAATAAATTCTTAATTAAGTGTCATTAATCATAATTGGGCCTAAACAAAAAATTTAAGCCCATTAACATAATCTAAGCCCAAAAATCATGTTTTATCCCAAACAACTTAATTAAACTTAATTGGGCCTAAATAAAAATATTAAGCCCACTAACTTAATTAAACCCAATAAAACTCTAGATTGGCCCAAAAATTCACTGACTGGCCCGAAAATTCTCTTGGGCTCCCAAGCCCATAAAAATCATTGGGCTAACTTAAATAAATTATTTAAGGTCCAAATAAAATTATTTGGAGGCCCAGATAATTTTCTAACTAATTATTAAAGCCCAAAAACCAATTAAACTCTTAATTAATTAAAAATTAAAATACCTGAGCCCGGCCCACCTAACTTGGACCCGGAACCTACTGACCTGACCCATGACACCCCAGACCCAACCCGGACCACCCAGACCCAACCCAGCCCCAAAACCCAGCCCGAAACCAACCCGAGCCCTCCCCCCTTCCTTCTCCTCATGGCCTGCGCGTGCAGCAGCATCTCAGCACTTTAAGGGCTTTAGCCGCCCAGCTCCGACTACTACCAGCCGGAGCCCTGCTGACACAACCTTCCTCAAGGTCTTGGTGTTCTAACCAAGTTGGAACCAGCCCTTAACTCGATTCCTACAGCCCGTACAAGCCATTTTCCCGGAACTGCTCAATCTGCTCTCTATATATGGCAGCCCCTATACTCTTGCCTTTTCCGACCAACTCCGGCCACCAATGGCCGGAGCACCGGCACCAAGACCTCTCCAGGATCCAGGAGAATCTCCTAACCCAGCCCTGGCCCGAACCAACCATGCATGGCTCGGCCATGGCTCCTCTTTCCCATGCAAAAATTCTGCTCTCATCTAGCTGCTGAAACAGCTTAGTTCTAGCCTTTGTCCAGCCACTCCAGGATTGAAACAACCTTTAAAACAGACCCTAATGGACCCTAACTCACCTCTGGTTTGAACCCGACCCTCCGGACCGAACCATGCAAGTCAAAACATGAGTCGTGATCATGAATTCTCATATATATGCATCAAACAACCAAAAACTTGCATAATTTCGAAATAATTAGGAGATATCTGAAATAAAAACATCGTTCGTGATTAATAGCTTATATGGTGTTCAAGGAAAAAAACTAAACACGCCTTGTTAATTATTACGAAGATTTACGCGTATACGGGGCTCCGGAACGACAAACGGACCAAGAACTTGAAGAATACTTGAAGGATCGGCTATGGAGGCTTGGTTCTCTGTTGAAACGTGAGGAAGGAGGTGGAGGAGAGGGGGTTGTCGGCTGAATGGGGTTAGGGTAGGGTAGGATAGGTTTTAGTTTTAAAATTTTATAAATAGGATTAAATTAGGATAATAACTAATTTGAGATAAAATCATACCTAAATAAGTATTTAAAAACTCAATAATAACTTATTAATCTGATAATAAAACCAAAAATCCCGAAATAATAATTTAGAGGATTTTTAAAATTTAATAAAGTCATTAAAATGACTTATTTTGGCTAAAAATCAACCCTTAAATAAATATATAATTAAATACAAAAATTTTCTTGACAAAATATCTTAAAATATTATTTTTAAGGCTCATAAAATCTCATAAAATATTTTTGGCTCAAAATTTGATATCTCGTCCGTCCACGGTCCCGTCTACACGATCAAATAACATATTTACTCAAAAATCTAAAAATACAACAATTGCGGGTTAAATGCTAAAATAAATTTAAATCATGCATATAATTCACATAATAACACATAAATGTCATTTAACCCAAATATAAATTTTAAATAATTATTTTCCCTAATTATGCATGCGAATTTACGTATAAAAATTTCCGGGTGTTACAATTCTCCCCCCCCCCCCCCCCCACCCCCTTAAATTGAATTTCGTCCTCGAAATTTGACTGATCTAAATCTAATAACGGAGTCTCTCAAAAATCCAATTTACTAAATCCACGATTACCTATCTAATTTCCAAGTTTTAGTATCCTAAACGTCATGCTTCTGCTGCGCACTCTGATAAACAAAATATTTTATCCTTCCCAGGTGTCGTCTTTATCTCCATCAAACCTACATTTATAAACTTCCGCTGCTGAAACACCTCGTAAAGAGAATCATTACAATTTACTTACATTTCGTTGTAAACAAAATCTGACGTTTTATAAAATTATTAGTACTATAATGAAAGTACACTCACATACTTACCTCAACTTATACGTAATACTCATATATTAACTCTACTATTCATCTTCCTAAACACAACAATCGCACTATGCCAAAATTTGACTGATTTCATATGCTTATACACCCTACTTATCAATCCTCCAACATTCGTGAGCCGAACTTTTGTTCCTAAATTTACTTATTAAAGCATAGGATTGCAATATAAACTCCAATAAATTCAACTTGTAAAGCTTATCCACACACTAGCCTTCTATAACAAGCTAAAACACCTATTAGTCGAACATCTGTCATTCGTCGTAATTTTCTTCGACTTATCCATTTACCACTACACTTCCAACTATTGAACACTTGAAAGTCTTAAATATCGAGTTCTATAAATCCATGAAACCCAAAAAGTGAATTTAGTGTCAAACATCATGTACAACATAAATTCTCCTAACGTCAGGAATATGCTTAAAATATATGAATTCTAATTCTGTGGTTGGTTTAGGCTTAAGGCACTTAGATTCTCCTATTGGAGGAGTGAAATTCCCCGAACAGTATTTAGATGTCATCGTCTCTAAATAGCGTAATCATATAACATTCAGTAGTTAATTCCATATCATTTCCTAGTTGCCTCTACTTATAGTCCATGGAACCTAAACTCCTCAAAATCAAAATACTAAGTCAATTACCTAATAAACTGAATAATCCACTCACAAGTAATACATGTTGGTCCCATGTACAGTCAAAACACAACTAGTACCTTTTTGCTCATGCATCACAAAAATATTGGTGGAGACACTCCTATAACATGACCCCGTAATTCAAATTTATACAACCCAAGGGTATTGAAAGAACATCAATACAAATACTTATATACCATTAATCCCAACGTAAAACGAAAGTATCGAGATAACAGTTATAATATCAAGTCATTACGATGACTTGTGATTATTCCAAGTGCTTCAAATACCCATATGTGTGTAGGACCAACAACCCAAATTCTCAAACGACTCAACTCTTAACAAAAGAACTCACTCCAAAAATATATATATATCGTCAACTCTTAGGCCATATCTAAAGCTTATATTATATTTGACATCGAAACCAAAATTTATAACAATTGTGCTATGCCACACCTGACCAATTACACAAGCCTATAAGAATTTACACCTTCTCACAACATCTAAAAGTCAGGCTGACAAGTTCCCAAATCTATTTATTTAAACGTAGTGACTTGAACGTCAAACCCAATACAGTTTACTTGATAACACCAACCATGCGAACCCTTAAGTCTTATCAAAGATTATCCAATTTTTTTATCAGACTAACTCCATGATTATTCTTATTCTCAAAGATTCAAGAACCTAATACAAAACATACTTATCAACAATTTATACCTCATATAATTAAGAGTACAAACTTAATATCACAACCCATCACTATAACCTTATGGTACAAGTGTCATCTCCAAAAAAATCATGACTTCTTCGTCAATGAAAAACCTTAATAGTTAATGAAGGACAACATGATATCTGTGAACCCAACTAGCCTAATTTGACACATGCGGACTTAATTCCCAAAAATATATACTAACCTCTAAAAAAATAACATTTAAAATTCACCAAAGAAAAAAATGATACAACCCTCGATTAATCATCCTGAGGAATCCTACTCTCGTCTCAAGCAATAATTGTATTGCTATCACATAAACTTAATACCTCTTATCAGAATTTACCTTTATTGTTCTATTTTTTGCTATACCTTCATAAAAATTTCCTAGATAGGCCCGCTACCTCTCACCATCATAAACCCAATAATTTACCAATGAAATCATTCTAAATAAAAATCAATAAGTTACTACAAAATTCAAGTGACAACCTATATATCATAAATATCAAACTTAGTTTCCACAAAATATAACCTAATTCCCAAATTCGAAATTCCTTGTGGTCAACCTGTCGTATAACATGTCTTGGGGCATACGGCATCACCAGACATTCTTCACGTAAATCGCAATGCATAACTAAGTATTTTAAAACTTTGCTAATATGAAATCTTAAATCATTACATATGCTCCTTATAGATCATAAGAAAAACAATTTAAAACTTACAGACCGATAGTGGGATTTCTGAGCTTCACGTGGCAGATGGACACCCTCCAAGAACCGCGCTCTGATACCAATTGAAACATCTACTACTAATAAATGCGAAATTTTTTTTATATAACTAAGAATAATACTATACATATACGCCCATACATATATGTATAAATTTTAGAAATAATACTAACAAATAAATTCTTTTAAAAGTAACTTAAATAATTAAAAACCCCTTAATAAATAAAAATCTTGAAACATGCAATATTAATAAAAATCTGTAACCCAAAATTCAAACTCATGCATGTGGAAATAATAAAAATTAAAACTTTGAAACATGTTTTAAAAACTCTAATAAAGTATCTCAAAATAATAATAACTCTTCCATGCGATGGTCACGGGGCCACTGCCATGCTTGCTCATACATCCTCGCCACCGGTAGGAGCTACAAATGAATCATCGTACTCACCTGCACCATATAAGCGTAGTGAGCCTAGAGGCTCAACATGTCTAATCCTTTATAACAAGGGTTAAAATAATGCATCACATAATCATACTAATACATATAACTTACGTGGACATGCATGCATGATCTTAAAATAATGCATCATAAAAATTATTCATCATCAGTCGTGCATACATCATATCTAATCATACATAACATAATTGAGCATGTCATCATCATAAAAACTGAGTATGGTCATATCCATGAATGTGACTAATAACTGTGCCGACTGATCAGTCTAATAACCATCGTACGTGGCGGTGGATAAATCCACCTCTATGCTGGTAGGTAGTAAACTACCTCTATATCAGTGGTAAAACCACTTCTATGCCGGTAGTAGAACTACCTCTGTGCCGGTGGTAAACCACCTCTGTGCCGCCACATCACTTCAATTTCCATAAAAATATTTTTCATGCTCAATTCTTGATCATAAACACATCATAAAATATTTCATGTATGCATGCACTTAAAAATGAGTCCGTAATATATATTTAATTATTTTCATAACATATATACTTATACTTAAAATAAACTTCATGCATAAAATAAATTAAATATATATTTCGGACTTAGTAAATTTTCATGGGTTGGTCCAGACTGCTGATCACTCACTCTAAGCTCATTAAACTTAAATAAAAGCCAAATAAAAATAAATTCTTAATTAAGTGTCATTAATCATAATTGGGCCTAAATAAAATATTTAAGCCCATTAATTTAATCTAAGCCCAAAAATCATGTTTTATCCCAAATAACATAATTAAACTTAATTGAACCTAAATAAAAATATTAAGCCCACTAACTTAATTAAACCCAATAAAACTCTAGAGTCGCCCAAAAATGCACTGACTGGCCCGAAAATTCTCATGGGCTCCCAAGCCCATAAAAATCATTGGGCTAACTTAAATAAATTATTTAAGGTCCAAATAAAATTATTTGGAGGCCCAGATAATTTTCTAACTAATTATTAAAGCCCAAAAACCAATTAAACTATTAATTAATTAAAAATTAAAATACCCGAGCCCGACCCACCTAACCCAAACCCGGACCCTACTGACCTGACCCATGACACCCCAGACCCGACCCGGACCACCCAGACCCAACCCAGCCCCAAAACCCAGCCCGAAACCAACCCGAGCCCTCCCCCCTTCCTTCTCCTCACGGCCTGCGCGTGCAGCAGCATATCAGCCCTTTAAGGGCTTTAGCCACCCAGCTCCGACTACTACCAGCTGAAGCCCTGCTGACACAACCTACCTCAAGGTCTTGGGGTTCTAACCAAGTTGGAACCAGCCCTTAACTCGATTCCTACAGCCCGTACAAGCCATTTTCCCGGAACTGCTCAATCTGCTCTCTATATATGGCAGCCCCTATACTCTTGCCTTTTCCGACCAACTCCGGCCACCAATGGCCTGAGCACCGGCACCAAGACCTCTCCAGGATCCAGGAGAATCTCCTAACCCAGCCCTGGCCCGAACCAACCATGCATGGCTCGGCCATGGCTCCTCTTTCCCATTCAAAAATTCTGCTCTCATCTAGCTGCTGAAACAGCTTAGTTCTAGCCTTTGTCCAGCCACTCCAGGATTGAAACAACCTTTAAAACTGACCCTAATGGACCCTAACTCACCTCTGGTTTGAACCCGACCCTCTGGACCGAACCATGCAAGTCAAAACATGAGTCGTGATCATGAATTCTCATATATATGCATCAAACAACCAAAAACTTGCATAATTTCGAAATAATTAGGAGAAATCTGAAATAAAAACATCGTCCATGATTAATAGCTTATATGGTGTTCAAGAAAAAGAACTAAACATGCCTTGTTAATTATTACGAAGATTTACGCGTATACGGGGCTTCGGGACGGCAAACGGACCAAGAACTTGAAGAATCCTTGAAGGATCGGCTATGGAGGCTTGGTTCTCTGTTGAAACGTGAGGAAGGAGGTGGAGAAGAGGGGGTTGTCGGCTGAATGGGGTTAGGGTAGGGTAGGATAGGTTTTAGTTTTAAAATTCTATAAATAGGATTAAATTAGGATAATAACTAATTTGAGATAAAATCATACCTAAATAAATATTTAAAAACTCAATAATAACTTATTAATCTGATAATAAAACCAAAAATCCCGAAATAATAATTTAGAGGATTTTTAAAATTTAATAAAGTCATTAAAATGACTTATTTTGGCTAAAAATCAACCCTTAAATAAATATATAATTAAATACAAAAATTTTCTTGACAAAATATCTTAAAATATTATTTTTAAGGCTCATAAAATCTCATAAAATATTTTTGGCTCAAAATTTGATATCTCGTCCGTCCACGGTCCCGTCTACACGATCAAATAACTTATTTACTAAAAAATCTAAAAATACAATAATTGAGGGTTAAATGGTAAAATAAATTTAAATTATGCATATAATTCACATAATAATACATAAATGTCATTTAACCCAAATATAAATTTTAAATAATTATTTTCCTTAATTATGCATGCGAATTTACGTATAAAAATTTTCGGGTGTTACACTTGAAGAAGTGGGTGGATCTTATTATGAGATGTGTGACCTCTGTCTCTTATTCTTTCCGCTTGAACCAGTCGATATACGGAGTTATTCATCCTCAAAGAGGCTTAAGACAAGGAGATCCTATTTCTCCATATTTATTCGTCCTGTGCGCTCAAGGTCTATTATCCATTCTGTCTAAAACAACGGAGCGACCATTGTTTAAGGGGGTGAAGATTGCAAAATCTAGTCCGCTCATTTTGCATTTATTCTTTGCGGACGATAGCTTTGTTTTCTTTAGAGCAACAAAGGGAAATTGCATTCAGATTCATAAATTCTTATAGATTTATGCTAAAGCATCGGGCCAGCTAATAAATTAAGATAAATCGGCCCTTACCTTTAGCCCGAGTACATCAAATTTGGTTATTGCTGAATCAAAAGGGTGCTGGCCATGGAGGTTGTGAAGGGTCACGATGTCTATCTGGGGTTACCTACTTTCTCTATGCGGAGTAAACATCTTCAATTTTCCTACATCGTGAAAGAATTTGTAAAAAAATTTAGTTCTGGAATTCTAAACTTTTCTCTATGGGCGGGCGTGAAGTTCTTATTAAAGCTGTGTTGCAGGCGATTTCATCTTATGCCATGTTGTGCTTCAAATTACCAGTGTCATGAAATTGAACGCATGTGCGCTAAATTTTGGTGGCATAATAACGTGGATAATAATGGTTTACACTAGCTGAATTGGAAAGAACTTTGTAAACCAAAAATCCTGGGCGGGATGGGTTTTCGTAATTAGGTGGCTTTTAACAAAGCACATTTGGCTAAGCATGTTTGTGAGACCTCGATTCTAATCATCTAATCTCAGAATAAACAATAATTAAGCATACAAGATCTAAGATTAAAAACAAAGGATTTTTTTTTTAAACAGGTGACGCGCGGGCGCGCCACCCGAGGCGCTGGCGCGCCTGACGCCCTGTCCGGGCCTCCGAAAAATAGAGCAGGACGCGCGGGCACGCCACACCAGGCGCGGGCGCGCATGGCCTGCTGATTCTGCTCAAAATAAGGCTCCAAAAGTGCAATCCAACACCCGGAAAGGCTCCGACATAATTCAACTAACACTTTTCCAACAACGAAGTATTCAATTACAAGAAAGAGTAGAACATGCATCAATTCTAAGTTCCAAAATCCAAATACAAATCGAGTCCGAATACAATCTAAGTTCGATTACAAATTTGACTTCTACAATAACAAGGCCTCACTCTATCAACTCATCCACCTAGCCATGCGATCTCTGACTCGGTCCTGCCCCACCTGTTGCCAAGCACACATACAAAGACAAGACAATAGCCGGATAATCCGGTGAGAATAATATTCCCAGTAAAAGAGACAAACATGCAATATCAGATAAGCATTTCAAACGAAATACATCAACTTCTAGATATTCAAATATAAATCATGCAATTCCCAAGACAATTCCAAATGCAATGCATGTCTTTAAAATCTGGGATTATCAAGTCGGATAATCGAAAGAGTTGCTGCTTTGCTTTTGGGATCCCGAGGACGAGATCACGTAAACGACTCATCGACTCTCCCGATCGAGGTGGTGCTACGTATCTCCATCCTCTAGACTTTGGTGCGACTATAAGGAGTATGCTAGCACTAGGTGAAACGGCTACACCCAGACCACTCACAATATAATCCCCAAAACATCTATCATCAAAAGGGACGTCCTGCCCGCTACTCAAATCAAGGATTCTGGCTCAAGATGAATGCAATGCAAACATAATTCAATCAACTAAATTCAAGTAAAAGCAAATAACATGCAAGTATGTGATTCTTTGGAACACTCGAATCAAGTCGGATTCGAGTCGTTCGTTCCATTCCAGTCTAAGTCATCTTATACCTCTTTTCAACAACATCGATGCTCCAAACCTGGAAACAACAACGATTCCTCAATTCAAGATTCAATCAAACTTCCTAGTCGATAATAAGAGAATCGATACTATACCGGCTCCAATCTCCAAGTTGCACAAAGCTGCAATCTCGCAACTCCACTGGCCTCAAATCAATCTGTACAAAAAGTAATAAGGCTTGAGATTAACATACAACTCAATCGAAGGCTTGGCTCAAACAATTCGAACCGATAGACAATCCAAAACTCAAACCGGCGGCATAACGGCTGTAAATTCAACTAACCGGAAATGCAAACCTCAATCTAACAATGCCAACAACTCATAACAACAAATAATTCATCCAATCCAATCCAATTCCAACAAATCCAAAAGTCCCATTTTCGAATTAAAGCCTAAAAATTCATAACAAATCCAAACGACGCTCTATTTCGAAACCGACAGAGAATAAACGATCAGAACTCTGCCAAGAACAACATACTAGCAACTCAATCGATTCTAACGACATCCCAAAATTAGAATGAACCTGATCGAAGAAAAACTTACAACAGAACGAAGCTCTCTCAGCCGTGATCGCTAATCTGCCTTCAGAAATAATTTCCAACTGTCGGATCGAGCTCGGGATGAAATCTGGAAGCTTGAAGAATCGATTTCTTCAACAATGGAGGAGGGAGGCGTGAAGAGGAAGGTGATGGAGTGAAAATAATAGTAAAAGCTCCTATAAATATCTAACAAATCCAATATTTGCATTTTAGTCCCTCAAAAATCCAAAATTTGCAAAAAGGACCCTGATCAAAATCAAGTCGGCTCTTGAACTCTGGAATCTCCGATTATCTCAAATAAAGTCGATTAAGATAAAATCGGGGAGTTACAATTATCCCCCTCTAAGAAAATATTTCGTCCTCGAAATCAAACACGGTTTCAACACGAACTGTGTCTTTCAAGTTACTCCTTCATGTCCGTCAATCCAAAGTCGACTCCTTCTCTTCAGAAAATCCTCCTAAGCTCAGTCACAATCGAATCATCTCTGGTTTCAACTCAAGGCATAACATCCAAAGTTCGACTCGTCTAATCTGGCTGTCCGTCATTCTGAGGATATCGAACTGAAAAAGTTGAAATCAGGCAACAAAATCTCATTGAAGTCCTTGCCGAAAGAATGAGTGCATCAAGGATCTCTGTCTAAACTGACCGAATTCGGCCAAACATGACATCTGACGACCTCTGACAAGATCTCAATCCTCTAATCTTGAATGAAAGTCATTCTGTACGGAAAACGGTAGCAGATTCCAACAATCGGTCAATCAAATCAGATAGTAGATAAAATAAGAACAGCTCAAAACATCGGTTGCTGCGTACAATTCCTCAGATAAAATTCGCAGTAAGAAATCTCATACAATCTAATCCTCTTCTCTGCTTTCAAATCAGTTCCGTCAGCTAAAATAATTACTCCAACTCTTAAGATTAGAACAGATCACGTGAATTTCCGCATAAGACAAATAGAAGAACAGGTCTTCAAATCAATAAGATCGCTACGAGCTCAAAGTCCAGATTCAGACATTCAGTCTCGAGCGTCTTCAACTGTCTCGACGTCTAGACTATAGTGCAATTCCACTTAATAAGAATACATCTCCAAAATCTCGATAAGAAAAGATCGCTGATCGGCATAAATTCCATCATCAAATCATACAATCGAAGAAGACCATTCGATCCAAAAGAATTCAGACATCGAAGAAAAACATACAATTGCTCGGCACAAACATCTGCTATACGATTCTCAAAAGCTCCAAAAGATCAGTACAATTCTCATTCCAAAAAGATAAGAAGTCAACGATAAAAATTCCTAGTCTCAACTAATTCTTCTAAAAGATTCGGTTAACAGAAGTTAACAACACTACTGGAGTATTCATCAATTCGAACGATTCAACAATTTAAAAGAGGCACGTTAAACATATACAGATTCTTCAATAAGAAGGCAAGAGATTCGCCAGTATCTAACAGTCCAATAAGAATAGGAAACTCAATATCGAACGTTACCTGATCTGTCATTATCGGGTGCAGCCTGAGTCTGCGGATCCTCAGACAGAGCAAAAACTCGTGCCTGCTGTCTGGGAGGCTGGCTTGCATACTGATTACCTTCCTGCACATTCTATTTCTGAGGTTGGAAAGAGTGGACAGTAGGTGCTTGCTGCTGAGGCTGAGCTGTCTGTCTCGGGAAAATTCCACTCTGAGCTTGCTGAGGAACACGTTGAGGACACGTTCTTGCAAAATGCCCCGCCTGGTTACAAATATGACAGCTTCCAAAAATTGTGGGGACCTCGGGTGCTAATCTCATCTTATAGGGCGATTAATAATAAGAAATATTCAATCAGAATATTAATCTGCTTAAAAATCAAATAAATAATACAGGACATTTGGCGACGCAAAACCATACATTTGGCGACGCAAAAACACGTCGCAAAAGATCAACCAATTTTTTTTTTTTTTTTTTTTTTTTTTAGAAGACCTTGACGCGCGGGCGCGCCTCATGTGGCGCGGGCGCGCATAGGGCTCGGTCCAGGGCACCCAAGGTGCCTTGGTTAGGCGCGGCCGCGCCTCTGGGCTGGGCGGGCGCGCCTGGCCCTCTGATTTGCCTTCCAAACAGCTGAAAAATGATGTCTTTGTCCCTGTTTTGATTCTCAAACATTGACAAACATATATAGCATGAATTTAACATCAAAATCTAGATGAAAACATGCAAATCCATGAGCTAACCAAGTAACTAAACAAGGAACTTGACATACAACCATAAAATCTTACATACTCTTGTTCTTGACAACATACATATCTATATGCTCAAATGTTCTTATTCTTGCCATTCATACAAGTCTTTATATGCAAGTGTTTACAACAAAACATGGACAAGATCTAAATACAAAGGTTGACATCAACTCTACTGCATAAACCCGAGTTCACCACATGCTACTCTTGCTCTCGTTCTTCTTACAACCTTCTTTGTCCTGTGCTCGCCCCATCTATTCCCATGCACACATACAAACATAGAAATAGCCGGATATCTCCGGTGAGAATTGAATCCCAGTATAAAGCAACTATATCATGCATATCTTAAAGTTTAAGGAAACACTCATATAAACATCTCAACAAGCATTAAACCAATCTATAGCAATGCATGACTTAAAAATCTGCTATCAAATTCTATATCGGTTCTTGGGATCCCGGGGAATAAGAACACAACAAATCTCCCACCTACTCTCCCTTTCGGGGTGGCGTTGAGCTCTTTTCCCGGACTTTGGCATACTATATCAAGTTTCTAACCATAGGAGTTGATCTATCTCCTAGGTTCCTTTATATATATCCAAACATCCGTATTCTTTTGGCGAATCTGCCATTTCAAATCTCAAAGGGTTGTTGGCTCAAGATGAATGCATCAAAATCTAGAAGCATAAGAGTAAAAGCCAACTAATAACAAGCTAAGTCAAACAAGCAAGTAAATGTGCAAATACAACACATATAAGCACATAGTATGTGGTTTTGGAAAGGGCATTCAAGCAAAATCTCTTGAATGTACAAGCCCTTATTCAAAGGTTGTCTTATACCTTTCAAACTTGGTTTCAAAGCTCTTCAAATCTGATATAGCTGCACAACAAGAACACAATCAAAATCTGCTCATTCTCTTCTCAATCTTCAAGGCTAACAAGTCACAAACCTTGTTCTTCCGTCGATTGGTTTCGCAGTCGTGATTCTTAACTTGAAGTCCCCTGTTTTCAATCTGAAAATACATCAAACATGTCTAAGAACATCAGCAAGAACTCACATCATACTCAGCTCAAACAATCTAGACTCAAACTTGATCATTTTTCAAACCGACGGCGTAACGGTATGGAATCGGTAACCGAAACTGAAATCCAACCAATCTATCATTCATATCTACTTCAAATACATGATACACCAGCCAAAATACATCAATATACCAGCATATCAGCAGCTACCATTTCGAAATACATGCTGAAAAATTCATAAGAAATAGAAACGGCATCCAATCTTCGACCCGATTGCGATAATACAACACATAAAATCTCAAGAACACATATTCATACTCAAATTCTGAGTTCCTTATCATCTCAATTTCGAAATATGCTGAATCATAAAGATACTTACACCAAATCGAAGCTCGTCTTTCAAGGATCGCAGAACTATGCCCGGAATTTAATTCGGATGCACGGATCTTGAAATATTTAACTTGGAAGACAAAATTCCAAGGTAGAAGATGATGTTCTTGATTTTGGCTGAGTAATCTGATGTAAAACATGCATATACACGTTTATCTCTATGTCAAGCCAAGTGTCCCACTCAAAATGTCAAAATTGCACTTTAGCCCTTCAACACTTCACTATTTGCAAATTGACCCTTGAAACTTCTATTTAATTCAATTTCAATCCTAAATAATTTAAGAATATTAGAATTTAAATCTAAACTCCAAAAATTCTCAAATTAAATATTCTCGGATTAAAATTAAATAATCTCGGGCCTTACAATTCTCCCCCTCTAAGATATGATTTCGTCCTCGAAATCTCATGCAATCTGTACGCATATAAGAGAAAGAAATAACAGAAATACTGAAGAAGACTCACATCAGTGAAATAGGTCTGGAAAGCGTTGTTTCATATCTGATTCGACTTCCCAAGTTGCTTCTTCAACTCCATGTCTACTCCACTGAACTTTCACGAGAGGAATAGTCTTGTTTCTGAGTTGTTTCTCTTTCTGATCAAGTATTCGTATCGGCTTCTCAAAGTAACTCAGAGTTTCATCTAATTCTGCTTCATCTGGCTGGAGAACATGAGAAATATCAGGCTGATACTTCCGCAGCATAGAAACATGAAAGACATCATGTATTCCAGAAAGAGCTGAAGGAAGAGCAAGTCTATAGGCAAGATTGCCTATCTTCTCAAGAATTTCGTAAGGACCGATAAATCGTGGAGATAACTTCCCTCTCTTTCCGAATCTGACAGTGCCTCTGAAAGGTGAGATCTTCAAGAACACTCTGTCCCCCTGTTCAAAACACAAAGGCCTGCGTCTGACATTTGCATATTTGGCTTGTCGATCTTGTGCTGTTTTCATTCTTTTCTGAATCAGTCTTACTTTCTCGGTCATCTCTTGGATCATATCTGGCCCAATATCATGTGTCTCTGAAATATCATCCCAATAAAGAGGAGATCTTCATTTCTTTCCGTACAATGCTTCAAATGGAGCCATCTCAATACTAGTCTGGTAGCTGTTATTGTACGAGAACTCCACAAGTGGTAATGAATCTTGCCAACTAGTGCCAAAATCTAGCACTACAGCTCTAAGCATATCCTCGAGTGTCTGGATAGTCCGCTCTTACTGTCCGTCAGTCTGAGGATGATATGCAGTACTCAAATGCAATCGAGTACCAAGAGCTTGTTGCAAGCTGTGCCAAAAGTGCGATGTAAATCTAGGGTCTCGATCTGAAACGATAGATTTAGGCACACCATGTAATCTTACCACTTCTCTGACATAAATCTCTGCCATCTGATCGTGTCTGTATGTCATTCTGTACGGAATAAAACAGGCTGATTTCGTCAATCTGTCGATAACTACCCAAACAGCATCACAACCTCTGGATGAACGCGGTAGCTTCGTTACAAAATCCATAGAAATATGATCCCACTTCCATTCTGGAATAGGTAAGCTATGCAATAAACCACCTGGTTTCTTTCTTTCGGCCTTTACCTGCTGACAATTCAGACAACAAGATACAAACTCTGTAACATCAGATTTCATCTGTTTCCACCAATACTGAGTTTTCAAATCATTGTACATTTTTCTGCCACCAGGATGAACACTGTATCTGCTACAATGAGCCTCTTTCAAAATTTGCTGTCTCAAATCTGAAATATCTGGAACAACAAGCCTGTTATTCACTTATAAAACGCCATCTACACTAACCTTGTATTCAGACTGATGCCCTGATCTGACCATGTCAACAGACTTCTGAATACTCTAATCATTCTTTTGTGCTTCTTTGATTCTGACTAACAATTCTGGTTCAGCTTGAAGTGCACAAATTCTGATAGACTTCATATCTGTTTCAAATATCAATCCAGAAACACAGCAATCTTCTACCAATTTAGTGATACCTATCGTAGATAAGGATAAGGCACATACCTTTCTACTCAAGGCATCTGCAGCTGCATTGGACTTTCCCGGATAATATTTAATCTCACAATCAAAATCTTTCAGTAAATCTAGCCATCTTCGTTGCCTCATATTCAGCTCAGACTGTGAAAATAGATATTTCAAACTTTTATGGTCAGAATAAATCTCAAATTTCTCACCGTATAGATAATGTCGCCATATCTTCAATGCAAATACGATGGCTGCAAGTTCCAGATCATGGATAGGATATCTGGTCTCGTGTGGTTTCAGCTGTCTCGAGGCATAAGCAATGACATGTCCTCGCTGCATAAGCACACAACCTAATCCCCTGTGAGAAGCATCACAATATACAGTAAAATCACCAGTACCTGAAGGAATAGTCAAAACTGGTGCACTCGTCAATCTCTTCTTCAACTCAAGGAAACTGGCTTCACATGCTTCAGTCCAGACATACGGTGCATTCTTCTGAGTCAACTGAGTAATAGGCTTGGCAATACTGGAGAAATCTTTAATAAATCTGCGATATTAACCTGCTAAGCCCATAAAACTCCGTATCTCTGGTACAGATGTCGGTCTAGGCCAACTGATCACCGCTTCAACTTTGCTAGGATCAACAGAAATCCCATCTCCGGATATAATATGCCCAAGGAAGACCACTTTCTTCAACCAGAATTCACACTTTGACAGTTTGGCATACAACTTTTCTGTTCTCAAAGTCTTTAAAATAATTCTGAGATGCTCGGCATGATCACACAGATTCTTAGAATAAATCAGAATATCGTCAATAAAAATAATAACAAAGTCATCGAGATATTTCTGAAATACTCTATTCATAAGACCCATAAATACTGCTGGAGCATTCGTCAGCCCAAATGGCATAACGATAAACTCAAAATGACCATACCTCGTTCTAAATGCGGTCTTCGGTATATCTTCATCCCGAACTCTCAACTGATGATATCCAGATCGTAAATCAATCTTGGAATACACTGAGGAACCCTGCAACTGGTCAAACAAATCATCTATTCTAGGCAATGGATATTTATTCTTTACCATCGCCTTGTTCAATTGCCGGTAGTCAATGCAAAGTCTCATTGAACCGTCTTTCTTTCGTACAAATAGAACCGGAGCGCCCCAGGGTGAAACACTCGGTCTAATGTACCCTTTTGCTAAAAGATCTTCAAGCTGGTCTTTTAATTCTTTCAACTCTATTGGTGCCATTCTGTAAGGTGCTTTAGAAATCGGTAACGTACCTGGCATCAATTCAATACTGAAGTCTATCTCCCGAGCTGGAGGTAATCCTGGAATTTCATCTGGAAAGACATCAGCAAACTCACTAACCACTGGCAGATCTGCCAATTCTGGGCTAGTTTTCAACACATGCACCGCATAAACAAGGAATCCCTCTGCCCCTTTCTGCAATAAACGAGTCATAGATAGAACTGATATCAAAGGTATTCGAGATCTCGAACCTTTACCGTAGAATTTCCATTCCCCTGCCATTTCTGGTCTGAATCTCACAACTTTCTGAAAACAGTCTACGGTAGCCCTGTACTTGGTTAACATATCGATTCCGATAATGCAATCAAAGTCTGACAACCCAAGCACAATACAGTCTATCTCTATCACATTATCTTCAAACTGTAGTATACAATTTCTGACAGATTTCACTGATACTATACCGCTCCCCAAAGGTGAAGATATAGATACTACAGCAGATAATGACTCAACAGGCAATGCATGTAATATAGTAAATTGTTCAGATATAAACGTATGGGATGCACCTGTATCTATGAGCACATAAGCAGGATAACCACAGAGAGTACAGTTACCTGCTATAACGTCATCAGGTGCTGCCTGAGCCTGTTCTTCAGTCAAGGCAAAGACTCGAGCCTGTTGTCTTGGAGGTTGATTCGTTGTTTGGCTACCTCCTGCTCTATTCTGTTGCTGAGGCTGTGGCTGGAAGGAGTGTACAGTAGATGCTTGTCTTTCAGGCTGAGCCACTGATCGTGATGACCCCGCACCTTGAGACCTCACAAGACCACGCTGTGGACACACCTTGGCAAAATGTCCTGGCTGATGGCATATGTTGCAATTCCCAGACACACCTCTGCACTGATCACTAGGATGTCTTCCTCCACATTTGTTGCAATACATTCCTGTATAGCCTGAACCCTGTCCAGCACTGCTCTGTCTTGGCCCACTAGAGCTGGATGAACCACTGCCTGACTTCTTAAACTGCTTTCCTTTTGCTTTCAGATAATCTTTCTTACCACCGCTGCTGCTACCTCCCTCAAATCTAGGAGATGATTGTTGAAACTGAGCTGGGGGTTGTGGTTGTCGTTGAGACTGTGCAACGAACGATGCTCCTCCCTGTTTAATCAAACCAGCCTCCGCTCCCTTTGCTCTATCAAGTGCATCAGCAAAGTTATTCGGCCTCCCAGAGTTCACAAGGGTAAAGACATCTGGATTCAGTCCATTGATGAACTGATCAGCTTTGGCCTCCTCACTTCCAGCTACATGTGGAGCAAACTTTAGTAATGTAGAGAACTTGGCAACGTACTCTTCTATATTCAGATTCCCCTGTTTCAGATTTGCAAACTCTGCACCCTTGTCCTTTCTGTACGACACTGGAAAGAAACGTTGATAAAATTCTTTTGTAAATACTTTCCAAGTGATAGGTGTACCTCGATTTTCAAGAGCTCTCTTGGTTGTTATCCACCAACTCTTGGCAACCTCGTGTAGTTGGTGCCCAATCAGTCTGACTCTTCTGTCATCTGCATAATCTAGGGAATCAAGCAACATTTCCATATCCTCTAACCATCCTTCACATTCAACTGAGTTCTCGGTTACTTTCAAGGTAGGCGGCTTGAAGGATTGAAATCTTTTCAATAAAGTCTCCATAGGTGTTGCTGTAACATCCATTGGATCATTGGATGTACTACCCTGTTCTGATCTAGGAGCTTCTGCGGCCTGTGGCACATCTGCCTGTTCTGGCGGAGGAACGACCAATGTCTGTCTAGTAACCGGCGCTTGACGAGGAGGCATATCTGATATTCAAAAGGATTAGCACACAAAAGTATCAATATATCAGACTCACCAATTCTGTTTCAGCCCCCCTCTGATTAGCATTTTCATGCCTTCTCTAGAGATCAAGTTCTGATCCAAAACCGGTTCTAATTCATTCTCAAATAATACATACTTGATAAAGCAATAAATCATGCTTATAAAATCAATACACATAATCATGTGATCAATTTAATCTAAAACATTAAATCATGCAAGCAAAATCAATCAATCAAGAGGACTCGATCTACCCCGCTCGCTTCTCTCTAATCAGTCCAGAACTTACGCTCTGATACCACCTGTTGTGGGGACCTCGGGTGCTAATCTCATCTTATAGGGCGATTAATAATAAGAAATATTCAATCAGAATATTAATCTGCTTAAAAATCAAATAAATAATACAGGACATTTGGCGACGCAAAACCATACATTTGGCGACGCAAAAACACGTCGCAAAAGATCAACCAATTTTTTTTTTTTTTTTTTTTTTAGAAGACCTTGACGCGCGGGCGCGCCTCATGTGGCGCGGGCGCGCCTCATGTGGCGCGGGCGCGCATGGGGCTCGGTCCAGGGCACCCAAGGTGCCTTGGTTAGGCGCGGCCGCGCCTCTGGGCTGGGCGGGCGCGCCTGGCCCTCTGATTTGCCTTCCAAACAGCTGAAAAATGATGTCTTTGTCCCTGTTTTGATTCTCAAACATTGACAAACATATATAGCATGAATTTAACATCAAAATCTAGATGAAAACATGCAAATCCATGAGCTAACCAAGTAACTAAACAAGGAACTTGACATACAACCATAAAATCTTACATACTCTTGTTCTTGACAACATACATATCTATATGCTCAAATGTTCTTATTCTTGCCATTCATACAAGTCTTTATATGCAAGTGTTTACAACAAAACATAGACAAGATCTAAATACAAAGGTTGACATCAACTCTACTGCATAAACCCGAGTTCACCACATGCTACTCTTGCTCTCGTTCTTCTTACAACCTTCTTTGTCCTGTGCTCGCCCCATCTATTCCCATGCACACATACAAACATAGAAATAGCCGGATATCTCCGGTGAGAATTGAATCCCAGTATAAAACAACTATATCATGCATATCTTAAAGTTTAAGGAAACACTCATATAAACATCTCAACAAGCATTAAACCAATCTATAGCAATGCATGACTTAAAAATCTGCTATCAAATTCTATATCGGTTCTTGGGATCCCGGGGAATAAGAACACAACAAATCTCCCACCTACTCTCCCTTTCGGGGTGGCGTTGAGCTCTTTTCCCGGACTTTGGCATACTATATCAAGTTTCTAACCATAGGAGTTGATCTATCTCCTAGGTTCCTTTATATATATCCAAACATCCGTATTCTTTTGGCGAATCTGCCATTTCAAATCTCAAAGGGTTGTTGGCTCAAGATGAATGCATCAAAATCTAGAAGCATAAGAGTAAAAGCCAACTAATAACAAGCTAAGTCAAACAAGCAAGTAAATGTGCAAATACAACACATATAAGCACATAGTATGTGGTTTTGGAAAGGGCATTCAAGCAAAATCTCTTGAATGTACAAGCCCTTATTCAAAGGTTGTCTTATACCTTTCAAACTTGGTTTCAAAGCTCTTCAAATCTGATATAGCTGCACAACAAGAACACAATCAAAATCTGCTCATTCTCTTCTCAATCTTCAAGGCTAACAAGTAACAAACCTTGTTCTTCCGTCGATTGGTTTCGCAGTCGTGATTCTTAACTTGAAGTCCCCTGTTTTCAATCTGAAAATACATCAAACATGTCTAAGAACATCAGCAAGAACTCACATCATACTCAGCTCAAACAATCTAGACTCAAACTTGATCATTTTTCAAACCGACGGCGTAACGGTATGGAATCGGTAACCGAAACTGAAATCCAACCAATCTATCATTCATATCTACTTCAAATACATGATACACCAGCCAAAATACATCAATATACCAGCATATCAACAGCTACCATTTCGAAATACATGCTGAAAAATTCATAAGAAATAGAAACGGCATCCAATCTTCGACCCAATTGCGATAATACAACACATAGAATCTCAAGAACACATATTCATACTCAAATTCTGAGTTCCTTATCATCTCAATTTCGAAATATGCTGAATCATAAAGATACTTACACCAAATCGAAGCTCGTCTTTCAAGGATCGCAGAACTATGCCCGGAATTTAATTCGGATGCACGGATCTTGAAATATTTAACTTGGAAGACAAAATTCCAAGGTAGAAGATGATGTTCTTGATTTTGGCTGAGTAATCTGATGTAAAACATGCATATACACGTTTATCTCTATGTCAAGCCAAGTGTCCCACTCAAAATGTCAAAATTGCACTTTAGCCCTTCAACTCTTCACTATTTGCAAATTGACCCTTGAAACTTCTATTTAATTCAATTTCAATCCTAAATAATTTAAGAATATTAGAATTTAAATCTAAACTCCAAAAATTCTCAAATTAAATATTCTCGGATTAAAATTAAATAATCTCGGACCTTACAAAAATACCTCTACACTGATCACTGGAGTGACGACCTCCGTAGTTGGCACAAGACATGCCTGACTGTCCCGAACTCTGTCCCGATCCATACTGCCTCGAACCACTCGAGCTTGAAGAACTGGTTCCGTGCTTCTTAAACTGCTTCCCCTTCGGGAGATAGTAATCCTTCCTGTTACCTCCACTGCTACCACCCTCAGAATTCGGTGGTTGGTTCTGAAACTAAAAGGATTGATTCTGGTAATGGAACGGTTGGTTTTGGTATTGAGAAGATTGTGCCTGAAACTGTCCTTGCTACTGCTGAGGCACAAACTGATTTCCTCTCTGTCTCCACAAACCTGCTTCTGCTCCCTTTGCGTGATTCATGGCATCCGCAAAGTTGTTAGGCCTGTTGGTATTTACCAACATGAAGACGTCGGGGTTCAAATCATTGATGAACTGATCTGCCTTAGCTTCTTCATCTCCGACAATTAGCGGTGCAAAACGCAACAGACTATCGAACTTAGCCACGTACTCTTCAATGTTCAGATTCCCTTGCCTCGGGTTGGCAAACTCTGCTCCCTTATCTTTGCGATACGAGATAGGGAAAAACCGCTTATAAAATTCAGATTTGAAAAGAGTCCAAGTAACTTCCGTACCTCTATTCTCCATTGCTTTCTTCGTCATGATCCACCAACTCTTAGCAACCCCACGAAGCTGATGAATGACTAACCTGATTCGACGGTCATCTGTGTAATCGATGGAATCGAACAACTGATCGATATCATCCAACCAACTCTCACAGTCAACTGGATTTTCTGAACCCATCAACAACGGCGGATTGAACGACTGAAACCTTTTCAG